>NC_067491.1:51411413-51711413 GCF_947179515.1 Apodemus sylvaticus | reverse complement strand
CCACACCTGACACTGCCTGAATGGCCAGGACCCGAGACAACGCAGACACCACGTGATGTCACTTCAATCTTTACCGCTCTGTTTCACGACCTGACCATGTGCAGTAAGTGTCTTGTAGGCTAAATGAGCACCTGGAGGTGACTTGACGGTCACAGAGCTCAGACAGCCTATTCTCAAGGTCACAAAGCCATCCAATGGCTGGACCAGACCCACAGGTGTTTAATTACATTGTATTCTCGCCTTTGGCATAGGAAAGAGCTAAGATATATAAAGTAGCACTTAGATCTAGGACTTAGGAAATAAATGTTGTCTGAGTCAGGACACCCATGAACCTGGTATCATGTGAAACTGAAAAGACAAGGAACAGAGTGTCCTGCGTGGAGGTGATACCAGTCCTGTCACTGATGCTCAAGTAGAGAAAAGGAGGAAAGAAATCGACAGCCCGGAGCCCTGATAATAGACTTGACCTCTCTGGGATCGTTTAGTCGGACGCTTGCTGTCTGGAGTCAGACAGATCTGCCCGTTACTTAGTGGATGTGTGAGCCGATGCCAACTATTCAAGCTTGAGTGGCGGCTTTCTCACCAGACAAGCATTACATTCGTGTATGCATCTTACACGCAAGGAAAGCGTCTTACCTCTGTATAGGCTGATGGGTGAGTCGGCGAGGTGATGGGTACGAAAGCCCTGGTGCAAAGCCTGGCCGGTGCTGATGGTCAGTTCGTTCTCTCTTCCCATTCCAGGATCCAAGGTTGACCGCCTTGGATGGGGAGACTGGTCCCGCAAAGGCCTGACAAGTTGGACCAGCCTTAAACGCTGTAGAACAGGCCCTCCGCATTACAAGACACATTCCTGTTGTCCTGTCACGGAGCCTTTTGAGCCAAACAGAATTGTGTTTGAGGGCATTGTCTAGCACATAGTAGGTGCTTTGTAGATTCACAGGCCAAATTAAATGGTACTTTCTCTTTCTTGGTCTTCATCCAGATATGTTAATTCTAGCCCTCGATCACTTGTAAAACTTAAGGCACTCAGTCTGGGCCTGAGGACTGGTTCAGTCAGTTATGAGCGTTTTCTGCACAAATGAGAAACTAAATTTGGATCCCCAGAACCCAAGTAAAAGACTGGTCAGGTGCTGTAACAAATGTCTGTAACTCCAGAGCAGAGACAGCAGACGGACAGACCCCTGGACCTCCCTGTTCAGCTAGCTAACTCAGGAAGATCCAGGGTCACTGAGAGACCCTGTCTCCAAAAATAAGGTGGGGTGATTGAGGAAGACACCCACCATTGACCTCTGACCTTCCCACATGTACATATATACATACACACATGCGAACACACATATGACAATGGGTGTGTACGTATACAAAAACATGACACAATCGTGCATTGTTGTTGATTCACTTAAAACCAAACAAAAGCCGGGCAGTGGTGGTTCATACCTGTAATCCCAACACTTGGGTGGCAGAGGCAGTTGGATTTCTGAGTTCCAGGCCAGCCTGGTCTACAGAGTGAGTTCCAGGACAGCCAGGGCTCTTCAGAGAAACCCTGTCTGGAAAAAAACCAAACCAAACCAAACCAAAAACAATGTTTCATTTTTGTATGATGAAAAGGCTGGATATTCTCAAATTCCCTACCTATTATCATGATACACACACACACACACACACACACACACACACACACACACACCTGCAACTCTTCCCAAGCAACATAGTCAGAAAATACAAACACCGCTGATTATTAACTCTTCTTCTCAGAGTCTCACAGGTTAGGCAGGTAAATATTTCCCAACACAAGCCGTCTGAACTAGGAACACATGTCCAGGTACAGTGAGTCTGCATTTTCCTTTGTAAGGATGCTTTGGACTCTGGTAAAGAAGGAAACTCTAAATGGATCGTCTCTGGAAAATTTCCAGGCTGCAGGAGGAACTAAGGTTAAAACAGTGGGGAATTATTGCCTGTTAGTATTTCTCCCTGAAAGAAAAAAAGTTTAGCTGAAGGTTAAATCTACAGCTTGTTGGGATTTTTTTTGTTTGTTTGTTTTTTATTTTGGTTGGGTTTAGTTTTAATCAAGGGCAGTTGTATTAGAGTTTAAAAGAAAGACCCTGGGACGGGCAAGCGGTAAATCTCAGCAGCTGCCCAAGGAGGAAGAGTAAGAGCCGAACTGTCTGACCTCTGGTAGGCGGGCAGCCCAGATGCAGAAGCAGAAGCTTGGCAGAAAGGGGCCGGAGGGGCCAGGGAAGAGCGGAGAAGCCCCTCAGGAGAGCACCACAGTCTGGCATTTGAAGCTCTTCAACTGTTGGTCCTAGTTTCCAAACCCCCAACTCAGTTCCCCAGCTTCCTAAAACTTTGCTATAGAATGCCTTAAACCTTAAAGGGACCCCCGATTCCAGCTAGTACCCTACCCATCTCTCTCTCTCTCTCTCTCTCTCTCTCTGTGTGTGTGTGTGTGTGTGTGTGTGTGTGCCTGCACACATGCACATCCATTCAATAAGTATTGAGCATCTATGTTGCGCCTTGTACTGTTCTTGGCCCAGAGAACAGAGAGAAGGGCAAAGTATCCTTCTAGAGGTGTATAGGGAATGTTTTTTTTCCAAAGAACAACTTGTTTTAGCCCAGGACTGTCTTTCTCCACCGTACACACATGTCCGTAAGTCCTTCTAGCCCACACTGACTTCTCCCCACTTTTCACACAGTTTAAGAATTCCTGAGTCATCTTTATAATATGCAAATCCACAAAAGAAACACCTGCGTCTAGGCTACTTTGTCTCATCCTCATCTAGGCTACTTTGTATCAATCTCGTCTAGGCTACTTTGTATCATCCTCTTGGAACTTCAATTCTTAGCTGGCCTAGCACCAGGCTGAGCATTCAGTGAGCACCCAGGAAGCCCTTGGCCTGTCAGTCATCTCTCCATGCTGCAGCCCATCATCTTGTGTCCTCAAAACCTTCTAGAGTGAAGATCGAATTCCTCATGGTGGGGTCACCTAGAGTGGGCAGCCTCGCCTGGTTCTCCAGGACCATTTTCCTGTGCCCTCGCCAGACTCTGTTCCCCCCAAGGACCCCTGCCAGCCCCCTTTCCCTCTTCCTTCCAGTTTTCCTTTTAAACTCTGTCCATCCTGTTTCAGCTCAAGAAGTCTGTCCTTAGGAACTTTCCCACATCTACCAAGCCAGATCAAGAGCCTCTGTCATGCGACTCGATGACTCTTTTCTTCCCTCCAGAGCATTTACCTCTCAATTTGTAGTTAAACTTTAATTGTTGGGATTTGTCAATAATGCTCCTGACTTCCTACCGGGCTGTGGGCTCTCTGAGAACTCTATCTGGGTCCAGTTATGTCCACAGTCATCGCCAGCGCCTCCCCCTGAACTGACACATGTTAGGTGCTCAGGAAATATCTTCTGAATGGGTCAATAAAGCCATGCTTGGTGCTGAGATATGCTGGGATATGTACTCAACACCGAGATACAATCATTAAAACCAGATCTTATCCCTCAGAGGCTCACGGTCACAGACTGAAACAGAAACAGGAGGATATAGGTCCTTGAGTAGCAGGACTGATTTTCCTTTTCTCCCCTGGGACATGGTGGGGGGCGTGACCTGCATTTGACCTTGACTCTTGTCTTGTGTTATACCCATTTAACCATATTGACCCAGGTCACGAATGGCCTTTCATTATGCTTAAGAGTGAAGTTTTACTCTGGTTTCCAACCAAGGTAATTAATGTTATCTAAAACGTTTTAAGTAGGCTATATTCTCTATGCACCTGCATGTGTGTGTGTGTGTGTGTGTGTGTGTGTGTGTTGCTAGGGATGGACCGCTGTGCCACAGGCATACTAGGTGGCCTCTGTCACTATGCCTCACTCCTAGCCCAAGAGAGAATATTACTTGTCTTCAAGGAAGGGCTCTATTCCTTCTCAACCACTCTTATGGTCCCTGGAAGTAGGAGTTTGCTCTAAGCAGCAGCTGATAGCCAAATAAAAGATAGTTCAAAGACTGAAATCAGGTGCCACCTAGTGGTCTGAGTTGGGATTGTCTTTTTCAGAGCCAGGACAGTGATTTTTGTCTTTCCACAGTGTCTGTGCAGCTAGAGACAAGAATCTCCTAGGAAAGGAAGCTGTGGGCATGTCAGAGGAAGTTAAGGTGGCCCTAGGAAAAAGGCGGAGTATAGTTCATGCGCTTCTGAGGCATGCGCTCCCATGGCAGGTACCCCCGAGGTGGCCACACATGGTGGAGGCTGGTCAAGAAAGAAAGGAGACTTACAGTTGTGTTCCAACATTTCCACACGAGAGTAGACAACGTGCTCAGGGGGAGGCACCTACCTCCTCAACAGAGCCTTTTAAGATGCCCTGTGGATCCTCCAAGATCAGTGCCGGGGACATCATCTCTGCTCTGTGCAAACTTAATGGTTTGCAGTGGTTTTTTTTGTTTTTTTGTTTTTTTGTTTTTTTTATGAGTTGGAAGGTATCTCAAACCTAATTTCTACTAACACGATAGTACCTGATAATCAGTTGATGCCTCCTGAGAATCTGTGTTTTAACTGCAGTCACAGGAAGATTCTCAGAAGAGGTAGCAGAAAAGATACTCAAAAGCACTGACCAGAAAGAATATGGTTTAGCGGGTAAAGGTGCTTGTGGTACAAACCTGACAACCTGAGTTCAATCCCTGGAACTCATGGAGGAAGGAGAGAAGCAGCTCCTAAAAGCTGACTTCCAGCCTCCAAACACACACACACACACACTGATAATAATAATAATAATAGGAACAATAATTATTATTATAAATTGTAAAAAGTAAAGGTTAGCCAATCAAAAAGAAAGAAAGAAAGAAAGAAAGAAAGAAAGAAAGAAAGAAAGAAAGAAAGAAAGAGAAAAGAAAAGGGGCCCAGTCCTAAAATAGAAAACATCCCGAGTGAAGCAGAGAATCCAAAACATCATGAAATGTAAGGAAAAGAAATATCTCTCAGGTATATCTGAAGACTCCAAGCTAAAGTACATTACATGTATCTAAATGCAAGCAACAGAAAATGTATCTGATCGTGGACAGAGTTAAACTGCGGTGACCAGCAGCCATAATGTTATTTTAGGTGAATATGTATTATTTTTTCGGTATGCATTTTTTTGGATATGCATTTGGTGCCAATACCTTTTTAAAATCTTAGTTCAAAAATGCCTGGTGAATAAAACAGCATCACATTTTATAGTTCCAGACCAATGAGGGTAAAATTCAAGGTGCGGAAGTATCTGTAGTTGATACTGAAGCGGCCAGTGGGAGCCAAGGTAGAAGGAGGTCTCTCGTGCTGTGTAAGCGGCTTGGATTTTATTATAAGCCATTAGAAAGCTTTGGCCAGGCAAGTGTCTTCATCAAACACATCCATACCACAGCTTACCCAGGGTGGGGCACAGAAGACGGACTGCAGAAGTTCAAGTGTAGAGATGCGCGGGTTCAGGAGAAAGCTGAAACAGAAACGAGGCTCAGACTTGGTCAAAAGTGAGTTGCAGAAAGCTAAGGAAGACGGAAGTGAACAGACGTCAGCACTAGGTTCTAGCCAGGCATAGTGCACAGGCCTACAGTCCCCGCACCCGGAAGGCTGAGGAATTCAGAGCCAGCCTTGGCTTCATAAAAAGATCTTGTCTCAAGGTGGGGAGGCAGGCCCCGGGTTCTTATCCTATGTTTACCACTTATCCTCTCTTGACTGCAGTTTTTCTAACCTGCAAAATGAAGGGGTCTCCCCCACTAATTACAGGTTGTTCATATTACCCTCACTAGTGGGTAAAAATGTGAGGCCTGTCCCTCGGGAAGAGAATTTAGGAGAACTGGAGGAGAGTGTCGAGTTATAAAAAGATAGAGAAAAGGCAGGGGTGAGTCTGGTGGAGTGTGGTATGGTGTGGAGCACCTCTGCGGGCCCCTGCTGAGGCATCCCTTCCCCCTAGAAGTATAGAACAGTGTTTTTTCAGGGCATGGAGACGGGAGTAGAGGAAGGAGAAACAGAAAAGGGCGCGTGGATACAGAGGAGGAGAGATAAGGAAAGAGAAGAGCAACAGAGAGCCGAGTGGGCGGGGCGAGCAGCTCCTTTTATGGTGAGTCAGGCGCTCCTTGCTGTTGCCAGGTAACTACGGGGCGGAGCCTAGACTAAATGCCAACCGAGAGACTGTCTGCCATCTTGATATTTGACCGGGAATAACAAGAAAGTTCTGTGTAGGTCCTTAGCATTTCCGCTCGCCGTGGAAATGAGTCCCCATGTGTGCAGCACAGTAAGACCATAGTAGGTACCCGCGCTGCACCTTCTACGTGCATCATCTCCCTCAGTTTTCACACACACACACACACACACACACACACACACCTATTTCACAGTTGAGAAAACAGTGACCTGGGGAAAGTCATGAGATCTGCAAAGTGTGCAATAATGTTTTGCATTCCAGACTATCAACTGTTAAGGCCCACATACAGGTCAGAGCACGGGGGAGGGCGGGTGTGTGTGTGAGGGGGCAGGGGGTGTGTCACCCCAAAGACAGTCTGCCTCCTAAGCAGCAAATTATAAGGGGTCAGGCCGGGCAGTGGTGGCGCATGCCTTTAATCCCAGCACTTGGGAAGCAGAGGCAGATGGATTTCTGAGTTTGAGGCCAGCCTGATCTACAGAGTGAGTTCCAGGACAGCCAAGGCTATACAGAGAAACCCCGTCACAAAGAACCAGAGAGAGAGAGAGAGAGAGAGAGAGAGAGAGAGAGAGAGAGAGAGAGAGAGAGAGAGAGAGAGAGAAGTGTCCACTGTCATGCCTGGTTATGGGCGCAATTTTTAGTAGTGATTTGTTTTTATCTTTAAAAAATTAAAATCTCCTCTTGTTGTATTGTCTCTTATCATTTTGTTGTTATTGCTATTTTATTTTGTGTTTTTGTTTTTTTGAGGCAGTTTCTTTGTGTTTCTTGTGCTGATCTGGAACTTGTTCCAGAGACCAGGCTGGCCTTGGACTTATAGATCCCCCTGCCTTTGCCTCTGGAGTGCTAGGATTAAAGATGTACACCACCATTTCTTATTTTTCTTCTAATTTGCCTTTCTTTTTTAAAAAAAAATAGATTCATTTAATGAGTATGAATGTTTTGCATCTATGTGTACCATGTGCCTGATTCCTGTGGAGGTCAGAAGGGTCAACGGATCCCCTGAAACTAGACTTACGAATGGCCCTGACTCATCATGTGGGTGATAGGGAATCGAACCCTGGTCCTCCGCAAGAGCAGCAACTGTTCTTAACTCTTAAATGCTGAACTGTGAATCTACCCTCCTTTAATCTCCTCCCATTTCCTTTCAGATTCCGCCTCTCCTTGCCAGAGAACAGCCATCGAGATGTTAAGGTAGGAATGCGAGCTCTCGGGGTTCCCTGAGAAAAGCATGAGAAATAGAACTCTGTTGTATCGTAGTCCATGTGTGTTGCTTTCTACGATTTCTGCGTAATTCTAAGCTTTAGCTTTGGAATTTATTGTTCATTTGTTTGGTTGATTTTACAGCACAGGGGATTGGACACAGGGCCTTTATCTTTTAAGCCCCTGAGCCTAGCAATATACGCTTACTCACATTCCAGGGCTTTGAGAAGAACTGTAAGGACTGTGTATGGTGCTAGACAAGTAGGCATTGTCATGGGGGTGGGGGCTGTTTCCTGGATAAAATGACCCTGGCAAGTTAAATTTAAGCTTCGGAATTTCATGATTAAGTTTATTCTTCAAAGGCATTAAGCCCACATTCTGCTTGGGAGTAGACACCCTGTATTGGCTATTTTTTCTGTTGCTGTGATAAAATACCGTGGCCAAAAGCAACTCATAGAAGAAAACATGTGGTTTTGCTTATGGGTTCACAATGGCAGGCTCGTCCTGGTCTGGTAGCAGGAACGTGAAGCAACTGATTACATTTCTAACCAAACACAGGAAGCAGAGGGAAATAGGGTGAAGCCATAAACGAGCAACTCCCACCCCAGTGATACACTTCAGCTCCAGCAAGGTTTAAAAGGTTCGATAACCTCCCTCAGACAGCGCCATCTAGTGTCCAGATGTTGAAAGTGCATGAGTCTGAGGGAGACATTTCTCATTCCAATCCCTGCAGACCCACACTTGAAATGTCCATACTCTCAGTTGTCAAAAACGCCTCCAGCTCCACGACCCTCTGTGCTCACAAACCGTGCTATCACAGAGGGTGTAAGCGCATGGCTTTCCGCGACAGATTTCCTGGGTAGCAGTCTGCCTAGCGCCTGTTCACACACTGAACTTTTTTTTTTTTTGGTTTTTCGAGACCGAGGGTTGTTTTTTTTTGGGGGGGGAGAGGGATGGGGGGTTCTCTGTATAGCCCTGGCTGTCCTGGAACTCACTCTGTAGACCAGGCTGGCCACCACCGCCCGGCCATTTTTTTTTCTGGATGAAAAATGAGCTTCAGTCTTTATTGCATAGAGAAAGAAAAAGTTTCTACCCTAATATTGCTAACTGTATTAAAACCAAGTGTTTTGTAAGAAGAAAGTTTTGTTCGTTTTTTTGTAAAATGAAGCCTGCCTTGTGATTAAGAAAAGACCTAGCTGGGTGGTGGTGGCGCACGCCTGTAATCCCAGCACTTGGGAGGCAGAGGCAGGCGGATTTCTGAGTTCAAGGCCAGCCTGGTCTACAGAGTGAGTTCCAGGACAGCCAGGGCTACACAGAGAAACCTTGTCTCGAAAAACCAAAAAAAAAAAAAGAAAGAAAGAAAGAAAAAAAAGAAAAGAAAAGAAAGAAAGAGAGAGAGAGAAAAAGAAAGAAAGAAAGAAAGAAAGAAAGAAAGAAAGAAAGAAAGAAAGAAAGAAAGAAAGAAAAGACAAGACCTGTCCTGTCCCATGGTAAGGAGAAGCCTGCCTGCTCCTTCTGCTCTCTGCAGTGTCTCCTTTTTTCCTCTTTCCCTCTGCATTCTGCACACTGCTCTCTTAATTTTTTTAAATTGCCTTATAGTTTCTAATTATTCTTGAACTTTCATTCTTAACGTCCTTCTTCCCATTAGAACTTCTTACTGAGCACAGCAATGTGCAAGACACGTGTCACCCTTGTGGCATTACCATTCTCCACAGTGGTACTCTGCTAGCTCCACTCAGTCCCTCAGGGACCTCTGTCCATCATGATCTGGAGTGGGAGGCAGAGTGGTGACACAGGGACAAATGCTGGAGATGCTTCTAAGCTTTCCAGAGCATGCCAGCCAGCCAGCCGGTGCAGCAGCAGCAGCAGCAGCAGCAGCAGCAGCAGCAGCAGCAGCAGAAACAACAAAAACTCCACTGTTGGAAGCCAGTTTGAGAACATGCGAGAGTATGTTTGTGCTTTTGCAACGAGTCGGGGGTACAAATAGTGAACAGATATACGGCGCATGTGTGAAAATAATATAGAAAAACCTGAATCGGCACCTAGAGCAGGCGTGGAGGTAGGGATCTCAGGATTGCGGAGAGGATCTGCTGAAGCCAGATTCACCAGCACATCGGCAGCACGGTGAGTGGCAGGCAGGCAGTAAGACGCCACTGGTTTTCCATGCATGATAACTGACCCTGCGTCTCTGTAAAAGGATAACAAGCACAAGGGTTTCATAGATTCATAGATAGTCTGAGGCCCAACTGCAAGAGTGAAGTCGCACTCACTGGCTGTGTGTCCTTACCCAGGTTACTTAGCTTCTTGTGAGGTCGTGCATGTCACTGAATTCATCATTGCCACATCCAAGAGGAAGGTGATAGTAAGACGGGACCAGGCCTGGGGGCGTCAGCCCAGTCAGTGACTTTAGCGGAGTTCAAAACAGATGTTCCGTTTTTGGGAGAATCCCGAGATTAGGTATCAGGGGCAATATAATCAGTCCTTAAGCTGGGATTTAAGACCTAGCTTTCAGACAAGCTTCTGGCATCTGAAAAAGCAGTATCAGAGTTGAGTGTGGTGATGCACGCCTGTAATCCCAGCAAATGCTTAACGTTGACAAGACAATGTCAAAAAAAATGGCAATGGTTTGTGGTTACCATTTACATAGGATTAATTTGTCTAGTTCTGACAACCACCATGCAAGATACTGCTGCTGACAACGGTGGTGGTGGTGATGATGATGGTGGTGGTGATGCTGATGCTGATGATGCTATCCTACAATTATCGTCTTCATCTTATAGTTGATGGAGCGGAGGTGTCAGGAGATTGAATAACTCTTCTGATATCACAAAATAACGGGGGAGAAATAAAACCAGAGAGATAAGCCCACACAGACTGTCTTCAGAGTGGCCAAAATTATTTTTTAATGATCTGGGTGTGGTGGCAAACACCTGTAATCCCAGCATTAGGAAAGTCTAAATAAAAAAGAACACGAGTTCAGGGGCCAACCTAGGCTACATAAGGCCTCCCAAGTAAGTCTGAGTTGTCATGAGACCCTATCCCAGCAAACAAATTAAAAAGTCTTCACTAAGTAAGTTGCTCTTCACCTAGGTCCATTGACGTCTTGGAGATTTATGTTTGTATGTTTGTGTGTTGTGTCCGTAAAATCCAGAAGAGGGAATCAGATTCCCTGGAGCTGGAATTACAGGTGGCTGTGAGCTACCGGATGTGGGTGGGAAGAGCTGACACTGGTTCTCTGCAAGAGCGATATGTGCTCTTAAGCACGGAGCTGCCTCTTCAACCTTAGTTCACATTTAATACCTGGATCTTTCCAGAAAGCCACACTGCCTAGAATACCCAGATACTAGGGTTTGTTGTCGATAAAGGGGGTGTTTTAGTTATGCCATTAGGTTCAGGGTACGACGCAAAGAGAAGGGAGGGCCTGTGGCTGGTAACTGGAGCCTCTTAGCTCTCCAGATTTCCCTGGTCTGTACCTAAACCACTACATACTACGCTACGATCCTGGTTCTCTGTTCGCTAGCTATCACCGGTGTAGAAGGAACCGGGAGGAAACAACCTGGTGGCGCTGCTTTCCAGAAAGCATTCTGTTCCTCCAGGGAAGCTCTGGTCATGACTTTCGATCCAGCTGAGTTCCGGGAACTTGTCCCAAGCGAGGTCTGCTGTTCCCGGGAACCCTGGGTTTGTCACTGATACAGTTCCCCTTTGCATCCTAGGTTGTGAGGTTCGAGAATATCCTGTCTTCCATTCTACACTTCGGAGTTCTGCCCCTGGCCAACAGTAAGGGTTTCTTTATATATATATGACTGGAATCGGTCATGCTTTGGGTTTTCTTTGGAACTTTTCCACTGATGCCTGCGTGTTTATTGTGTCGCCGTGAATTTGGGTGAGAACTTAGCGGTGTACAGCATTGAGAGCTGAAGGAACCAGTTAACAGGTTCCTGCTTGTTGGCTGCAAGATTTACAAAGTCAGCAAGAAAGACCAACTTGGCTTGAGTGAAAGAAATAAAACTTCTGACTCCTCCAGGTCAATTAGAAATGATATTCTGTCTTAATTATGGCTTTCTTTTTCATGGAGAGATACCATGACCAAGCCAACTCTTATAAAGGACAACATTTTATTGGGGCTGGCTCACAGGTTCAAAGGTTCAGTCCATTATCATCATGGTGGGAAGCATGGCAGAGTCCAAGCAGACGTGGTCCTAGAGGAGCTGAGAGTTCTCCATCTTGATAGGACTATATCCAGAAGAGACTGTCTCATTGGCAGCTAGGAGAAAGTCTCAAAGCCCACCCCACAGTGACACACTTCCTCCAACAAGGCCACACCTCCCAATAGTGCCACTCCCTGGGCCAAGCATATTCACATCACCATAGGAATGGAAGTAAAAAATGACACTGAGGTTGTCCTCTGACCTCCACACACATACATGCACACACGTAATATATATATTATATATATATACACATATACATATATACATAATATATATGTGTGTTGCATATTTTATATATTATGCATATAATGCATATTATATATGTGTATATATTATGCATATATGTATTATATATCACATATATGTGTGTGTTATACACATATATGTATGTAATATATTATACATATATAATACATATTATATATATTATACATATTATATATAGTATATATGTGTTATGTATGTGTATGTGTATATATATATACATTTATATACACATGTGTTATTTGTGTTTTGTTTTGTTCCAGTATCTAAATATGCATAATTATAGGGTTTTTTTTAAAAATTAATTACCTTATACCTTTTTTTCTAAATTGCAGCAAAACTGCAGCAAGGATTTCCTCTCCCCAACCCCTACAATATCTCATTCATCAATTCGGATATTCAAGTTCTTGAGGTAAGGCTCCGAATCTCTTCTTCACTATTTCTTTTCAGAGTAGAGCAAGCTTCCCGTTTTGTTTATTACCTATTTTTAAAAAGATTTATTTATCTTATTTCATATGGATATGTGTGTGCATGAGTCTAATGTATTTATGCCGCATTTATACTGGTTCCACATCAGATCTCCTGGAACCAAAGTTTCAGGCAGTCGTGAGGCACGCAATGTTGGCCCTGGAAACCAAACCCAGGTCCTCTGTAAGGACGGTGAGTTCGCTTACCGTGAAGCCTTCTCCTTCCCCTCATTGTATTTTATTTTGCTTACCATGGAGTTTTACCAGCCATGGAGTTTCATAAACAAAACATCCAACTATTAAAGCTTATAAATAATAATAAAAATGTAAAAGTCAGGCTAAGTCTAATTTCACTTTGAGGTGACCCCTCAGAATAAGGAAAGCAATTTAAAAAGTGTTTTATTTCACCAGATAAGCTGTAAGGCTGAGATTATGAATCTCATTCTATGAATGAAGAAAGTAGACCCAGATAAGTATAGTGTATTGGGTAGAAAGGAAAAATGGGTGTTATGTTAGTCATTTCTCTTGTTGCAGTGACTAAATGCCTGACAGAATACAACTTAGAATAGGAAAGTGGGTCTTTCTTTTTATTGTTGGTTTTGTTGGTATTTTGGTTTTGTTGTTGTTTCTGTTGGTTTTGTTTTTGTTTGTTTGCTTGTTTGTTTGTTTTTGCTTTTGGCTTACAGTTCAAAGGAATACAGTCCCCCACAGCAGGGAAAGGTGTGGCAGGAGAAACATCGGATACCTGGTTCCATTTCCTAGAAGTCAGGAAGCAGTGTACAGGAAATAGATCAAGCCATAACACCTGAAAACACGCCCCCACTGACCCACTTCCTTCAGCGCCTAGGCTCTACAACCTTCTAAAGCAGCATCGCGTGCTGGTGGCCAAGCTTCTAAACACAGGAGGCTGAGGCACATTGTGCATTGAAACCATGGCAGCTAAGCACTTGATTGGTTCTTTGACACTTTCAGCCAAATGAACTCCCGGGCTGTCCCCTGAAGACCATCCTCTGGCTGCGCCCTATTGCAGCTGCTTCCTGGGAGATTCGAATGAACTACATGGCACTGTTGCCCCTTCTCTGCATTTTGCTTTTGTAGTTTTGGGAAAGTAGAAATATATTTCATAAAGCACCTCCCACCTGCACACTAATGGACACTTCCTCATAGTTCCTAGACTCCCTCTTCTCCACTCCCCACAACTTAAGTCACATCTAGGGACAGAAATCCAAAATGGCCACTTCGTGCATCAGGGGCCCTCACATAGGGTACAGGGGTTGAGAAAGGCTTGGTGCTTTAGGGCCTGGCAAAGAAACGTTCCTCCCCTCATGCAAACCCAGATATGGCCTTCATTTAAAATTGTCTTCATTCTGTATTCCTCTCAGGGTTTCCTTCTGATCTCTACTGACCTGGCCCATGAAACATCCTCAAAGCCACAGCCAAATCTCCACAGCTGGGGGGGTCTGAACCTGGTACGTGGACCATGGAGAGAGCAGCCAACCCGCTGATGGCCTCCTCACAATCCATCCCAGGAAGTAAGATGCCTTCAGACCCGCAGAAACCGTAAACCTGGTAGATGAAGGCCGTGCATCCTGGATATTAAAGCCTTCGTGCAAAGGTCTCCTTCTGGATCCCTAAGAGACCGAGAGTGAGGCCAACTGGGTTACAGTGCTGATCAGGGACAAGGGAGTGGGAGCAGGATGTACGTATGTAAGCTTATGTGAGCATGTTGTGTGCCTGTGTGTGCCGTGTGTGGGAAAGAGTGAGGTATGTGGATCTGACCAGGTGGGTAAGGAACTTGTCTGTATTTGCATTGCTATATGTGTGTGTGTGTGTGTGTGTGTGTCTATAAGACTATGTTTGTTCTTTAGAGACTTTCTACTTCCATCGGACTTTGTGTTTCATGTTTACTATTCCTGTCCCGTGTGCTTAATTAGAATTGTTTTCGATCCATGTCAGTATCTGTGTGTGTGAAAGCTCCTGTCCTGAATTTATTTTAATAAAATATGACAGAAAATGGAAAAGGCTTATGTTTTATTTTTAACTTTGGCAAAGACTGAAGTTCTTCAAACGCCAATATTAAAAGAGAGCCGAGAGCCTCTGCAGTCCTTCCTGTGGTTTGCGTCGTTTGTTTGAGGATGTGTACTTTCACCGATTGGATGAAATGAGGACTGGAGAGACAGCTCAGCGGTTAAGAGCACCGGCTGCTCTTCTAGGGTCCTGGGTTCAAATCCCAGCAATCACATGGTGGCTCACAATCATCTGTAATGGGATCTGATGCCCTCTTCTGGTGTGTCTGAAGACAGCGACAGTGTACTCACAAAATAAATAATAAAATATTTTTAAAACATTGGCTGGAATGGCAGTGCTGCTTACTAAACTTAGGCAGTTCACCAATGACATTAGTTTATTAATCAGCAGGGTGAGGCTGCACTGGGGAACAGGCGAGTGGGGCAGCCAGGATGGATATGTAAAAGTGAACAGAAACCACACCCTCTGTTCAACTCCTATACTGGGGGATAGAAGAGAACTGTGTAAGTACTTAACACCCTGGGCTGGTTCCTCCCCCAGTTTCATTTATTCTTCGATGATAAAAATAATAATTCTTATTATTATTCACTCCATGAAGACTTATGATCCCATCTCATTGAAGTGAAAACAGAGGAATGTATCACACAAAGGTAGTAACGGCATAGGTGGAAACTGAGCCCAAGCCTTCCTGATTGCTACCATGCTGTTCTTCCCTGGATAGGACGGCAAAACACTGCAAGCTCTCTTATCCCAAGAGCAAGAGTCGGCTGAGTTTAAAGGTGCAATCACGGGACACACTTCAAACAAAACTAGGCTAGGAAACACAAGGATCCCCAGCCACGGGAATTTATTCACGTTTGCAGGGCATTGCTGGCCAGAGCAGATTTCCTTCATATGCTTTTGTAGAAATAAATAACACACCGTCATGAGATGCTCCTTTGGGATGCTCTTTTTGTAATGGAGAATGTTTGTTGTATATCCTCCATTTCATTCTGATCCATTATAAATGCTAAATGTGTCGTTCGTTAGTATTTTATCTTGCTCAGCTGTTTCGCTAATGGGGGCATGAACTCCAAACTCTAGATTCTTTATAGCAGTTGGCCTGAACCGGAATGAAGAGTTTTCAGGAGCTGCTCAAAAACATTCCCAAGCAGCATGTCTTCAATAGCAGCAGTCAGGAGACATTGGCAAGTGTATCTCTGAGAGTTCGAGACCAACATAGTAAGTTCCAGGCTTGCTGAGGCTATAAACAGCGAGACCTTACTTTAAATAAGGAAGGAAGGAAGGAAGGAAGGAAGGAAGGAAGGGAGGGAGGGAGGGAGGGAGGGAGGGAGGGAGGGAGGGAGGGAGGGAGGGAGGAAGGAAGGAAGGAAGGAAGGAAGGAAGGAAGGAAGGAAGGAAGGAAGGAAGGAAGGAAGGAAGGAAGGAAGGAAGGAAGGAAGGAAGGAAGGAAGGAAGGAAGGAAGGAAGGAACCTAAGAGAAGACTAGGAACCAATTAACCAATTGTAACAAGAGGAACAGGACTTGCGCGATGAGTTTTGAGCCTCAGCGCTTGCCGTCTTCCCGCCCGGGGCGGAGCCGAGTCGCGCCTGCGCTCTGAGAGGCGGCGCTGCGTGGAGCGGGTGGACTACGGGGCGGCTTCTATTTCTCAGTGTATCCGGGAGCTGTCGCCACCATGAGTCGTAACTACAACGATGAGCTACAGTTCTTGGACAAGATCAATAAAAACTGCTGGAGGATCAAGAAGGGCTTCGTGCCCAACATGCAGGTGAGTGCGGACAGCGGCCTTCGGAGCTCCAGGCCGCGCGACTCCGCCGCGAACCGGCCTCCTCCGCCCAGCGCCCGGCGGGCCGACCCCGCGGGGTTCCAGGTCTCCCTCCCCATCTCCGACCCGCAGACCCCACGCGCCAGGTCCACACACGCACACGCGAGGACGGACGCGGCGGGGGTCTCACGCGTGTTCTCCCCCACGCACCGTCAGACGGGACTTGTTCCAGGTCTTCCCGAGATTTCTGTGGACTTTCCAAGTTGGCACCGCTAGCCTGGAGCTCCGTTCTTCTTGAGTCATGGTGGTTATTTAGATAACGTTTACAGGTGGCATCCACCAAGCTTAGCTGGGTTTAAATGTAACGACAGACGCCAAGATTGAAGCTTTTAATATGCTCTTCGCGAAGGACCCCGAGGATCAGTTGATGGGTGATCTATCGGTGCCCATCTGGGAAGACAGCCCCGACTTCATGTCCAGCCCGCTTCTTTCTCAGCCTAGATGATGTGAAGACTTGGGAGCCAGAGACCAGGGTCTGAAACCCTGGGCTTGCTGTCTCCACTGCCGTTTGTACTCAAGAGTTCCGTTAAAGTAAAGGAAGAAAACACTTGTGAGGTTTTGTTACACATGTTAAGTGACACGGTCCCTTAAATGCTGCGAGAATGCAATAAAGGTTTGTCTTAGTAAAAAGTTCCCGATAGGCTTCGATTGGTGGCTCGGGCCTGTAATCCCTGGAGGCTGGGAAGTGAAACATCCGATGTGAGAGGACAATTTATCATATGAAGACAGCTAGAGCACCTTTAAGTAAGACATTCTCCCTAAAAACACAAACTTGCCAGAAGTGATAACGCATGCTTTTAATCCCAGCACACAGGAGGTAGAGGTGGGCAGAGTTTGAGGCCAGTCTGGTCTACAAAGTGAGTTCAGGACTTGTTACACAGAGAAACCCTGTCTCGAAAAACAAACACACGCAAGTCTTCCTTTTGTACCATTTTGCAAGGTACTGGGGAGAAAAAGTCCACAGCAGTGAAACAATATTTTCCTTTGCTGTATGAAAGAAAGGAGAGGTTGGTTAGTAGAGTCACTTGCTAATTTTTTAAGTGACACATGAAAATTGAATGTGTGTGTGTGTGTGTGTGTGTGTGTGATAAAAGCAAAATCATGGTAGACATTTCTCCTCAGAAATCTGTGAGCAGTTTTTCCGATTTGGAGATAGTTGATTAAATTTTACTGGTTGAACATTCCCAGTTTAAACCCAGGTCTAAAATGCTCTAAAGCCCTTTTAGTTCGTGATTGGAAGTTTTTCTCTTAAAAGAAGTAATGTTGTAGTTTCATGCAGAACAAAGCACTTCACTGTATATAATATATACATTCTGCCCAGTGGGCGTGTACTTGATAAACTTGGGTTCAGACATTCAGACAATGCATTTTGCTTTTCTTTTGTATCAGGTTGAAGGAGTGTTTTATGTGAATGATGCTCTGGAAAAACTGATGTTTGAGGAATTAAGGAATGCCTGTCGGGGTGGTGGTAAGTATACTAGAGACTCCTGTATGGGACAGGTAGAGCCTTCCCTGCTCCCTGAATAGAGAGGAACTCAGCCAGTGTGGATTATTTTTACGGGGTGGGCTAGAGTTGAATCAAAGCACCTGTTTATTTGTGATCACATGGTGGAGCATGCTTCTGTATAAAGGCTTGGAGTTCAGGGCTTGTTCTCAGATAACTGCACACAGTAAGAGCCAGCGCTGCTGTCCATCCTGCACTCACTGTGTTAGGTGTCTCATCAGACACTCTACACTGATTGTTCTTGTTATGTGTGTAATAACTAAAGAGGAAGATATTGTCTGTCTTTTGTACAGTTCCAAAATGCAGTGAGTTTACGTGAATTTTAACTTGTTCTCTATCACAACTTCATAGTGACAGAGCCAGAATTCAAATCTCAAAGTGCCTAATTATCGGACCAGTACTCTTTATCTTTTTGGGGGAAGGGTGCTTCTCAGATACATTTATGTAGGTGAATACATACTGTATGTAGGCAAGTATGTAGGCAAGTGTGCAGCATTGCTCCATGTCCCGTCTCACAGCCTGCTTAGATGTAGCTGGGTTAGCACCATGCATCGTGAGTGCAGTCAGAGGGTAGTTACTGACTGCCAAGGTAGGCACAGGAGCCTTTCAGAGCGTTACTTCTTATATCAGCACTCCTGGTTTTATAAAGGATGAAGGTCATCTCTACCCAAATTTCCTAGTACATCTATGTGTTATAGGGTATTCATGGGGACCCACACATTTTTTTTTAATTAGGTAAATTCTTTATTTACAATTCAAATGTTGTCCCCTTTCCTGGTTCCCCCCCACACACCGGAAAATCCCCTAACCCATCCCTGCTCCCCCTGCCCACCAATCCACCCACTCCTGTTTCCCGGTCCTGGAATCCCCCTGTACTGGGGCATCGAGCCTTCTCAGGAAGGCCCTCTCCTCCCTTTGATGTCCAACAAGGCCATCCTCTGCTGCTTATGCATCTGGAGCCATGGGCCCCTCAATGTGTTCTCTTTGGTTTGTGGTTTTAGTCCCTGGGAGCTCTGGAGGTACTGGGTGGTTCAAATTGTTGTTCTTCCTATGGTGCTGCAAACCCCTTCAGCTCCTTAGGTCCTTTCTCTAGCTCCTCCAATGGGGACCTTATGCTCAGTTGAATGGTTGGCTGAGAGTGTCCCCCTCAGTATTTGTCATGCACTGGCAGAGCCTTCCAGGTGACAACTGTATCAGGCTCCTATCAGCAAGCCCTTGTTGGCATCCACAATAGTGTCTGGGTTTTGTAACTGCTCCACATTTTGTCATTGTATTTCCTCCTGTGGGTATTTTGTTCCCCCTTCTAAGAAGGACCAGAGTATCCATACTTTGTTCTTCCTTCTTCTTGAGCTTCATTTGGTTTGTGAATTGTACCTTGGGTATTCCAGGCCTCTGGGCTAATAACCACTTATCAGTGAGTGCATACCATGCATTATCTTTTGTGATTGGGTTACCTCACTCAGAATATTTTCTGATTCCATCTATTTGCTTAAGAATTTTATAAATTGTTTTTAAGAGCTGAGTAGTACTCCATTTTGTATATATACCACATTTTCTGTATCCATTCCTCTGTTGAGGGATATCTGGGTTCTTTCCAGTTTCTGACTGTTATAAATAAGACTGGACCCACACATTCTTAAAAGCCTTTGAAGCATCTCAGTAGGACCAAGACCACAGGGCACACCAGATTCCACAGCAGACTGGGAAAAAAGCAAAACCAGTAGTCTTAACTGGTATACAAGCTTTAGTGAACATCAGTATTGATACCTATTTCACATGACTACAGGGTGGCTTAGACACTAAGGTGTAGTGCTCTAAAATGATACTCTAAAGTGGTAGCAAAACAATCTTTTAGCCCTTTCCACTTTTATATTAGCAAAATAAATCCCTTCTTCCTTGCTTGAAGATGTCCACTTGTGTTGAGTGGCACTGCTAAAGGCTCTGGCTGTGGCCCAGTGGGTCAAGAGTCAGCTATGTCAACATGAAGACCTGAGTTGGGACCCTAGCACCCAGGTAAAGTCAGGCTCAAGGGCACCTCTGTAATTTCAGCACTTGGTGGGGAAGAGAGACGTGGCAGATCTCCAGAGCTTGCTGGTCAATCTAATGAATAATTGAGGCCCAGATTCAGTGAGAGACCCTGTCTCAAAAAAATAAGGTGGAGAGCTAGAGAGATAGCTTTAAGGAAAAAGTACTTGTTACAGAAGCCTCGAGACATGGCTTCAGTTCCTGGAACACATGTAAAGACGGGGATAGAGCTGGCTCCACAGAGCTGTCCTCTGACCTCCCTCTGTGTACACATACAGTGAGTAGATCCTAGGAACACTGTTGACCTGTGGCCTCCGCATACATGCACCCACATTGTTTTAAAAGGGAACTGCAAGCAGTTGGGAGAGCTGGACACGTCCTCCATCTTCCCTGACTCGCAAGCCATTCTTTGGGTTCCCCAGCCCCCGTTGCCCTTCTTTGTCGCTTAGATGAACACAGTTGCTGATTTGCTGTAGTTTTGTTTTGAAACAGTCTTGATCCCCTGAAACTGGAGTTACAGATGGCAAGAGATGGTTATGAGCTGCCATGTAGATGCTGAGACTTGAACCTGGGTCCTCTATAAAAGCAACCAGTACTCTTAACCATTGAGCAGCCAGTACTCTTACTGCAGCAACAGTCTCTCCAGCCCCACTGTTAATGCTTTTAATAGCTAGGGTGAGTTACTGAGAGAGTACATTTTATATTGGTGTCTTAGTCAGGGTTTCTATTCCTGCACAAACATCATGACCAAGAAGCAAGTTGGGGAGGAAAGGGTTTATTGAGCTTACACTTCAACACAGCTGTTCATCACTAAAGGAAGTCAGGACTGGAACTCAAGCAGGTCAGGAAGCAGGAGCTGATGCAGAGGCCATGGAGGGATGTTTCTTACTGGCTTGCTTCCCCTGGCTTGCTCAGCCTGCTCTCTTATAGAACCCAAGAGCACCAGCCCAAAGGTGATACCACCCACAAGGGGCCCTCCCCACTTGATCACTAATTGAGAAAATGCCCCATAACTGGATCTCATGGAGGCACTTCCCCAACTGAAACTCCTTTCTCTGTGATAACTCCAGCCTGTGTCAAGTTGACACACGAAACTAGCCAGTACAATTGACCCCTTGTCACTTGACACACAAACACATCACTATTAAGCCTCAACCCTTACTTTCTTATTCATCCCCAAGATCTAAATTACTTTAAAAGTCCCACAGTCTTTACATATTAAAAGTTCAATCACCTTAAAATGTCCAATATCTTTAAAATTCAAAGCCTTTTAAAAATTCAAAGTCTCTCAACTGTGGGCTCCTCTAAAATACTTTCTTCCTTCAAGAGGGAAACATATCAGGGCACAATCACAATCAAAAGCAAAACTCAAACTCCAATGGTTCAATGTCTGGGATCCAACTCACGATCTTCTGGGCTCCTCCAAGGGCTTGGGTCACTTCTTCAGCTCTGCCCTTTGTAGCACACAGCTTGTCTTCTAGGCTCCAGCTGCCTGTACTCCACTGCTGCTGCTGTTCTTGGTGGTCATCTCATGGTACTGGCATCTCCAAAATGCTGCTATCTTCCACTGTAATTAGGCTTCATCAATAGCCTCTCATAGGCTCTCATCAGGGTGACAAGCCTCTGCTCCTATGCATGACCTCTTCAAGTCCTGGGCCATCAATTGCAACTGAGGCTGCACCTTCACCAATGGCCTTCCATGGCCTCTCACTGTGCCAAGAGCCTCAGCTGCTCTTCATGACCCCTTCATGCCTTCAAAACCAGTACCATCTGGATGACTCTTACACGGTACCAAGTTCAGCCACAGCACAAAATACAACTGTGGCTATCTCTGGAACACTCTCTCTGTGCTCTCAGAAAACACTTCCCAGAAGATTTCATGTCAGTGATGCTGGTCTCTTCTTAATCACCGCTAATTTCTTAGCTCCAGCTAACCAGCATCAATAGTCCCAGTAACACAAAGATTTGCTTTAGTGGTTCTGGTATCTTGTTACTCACAGCTGATTCTTCAGCCCCAGCTAACCAAAACCACAGAATCTTCACAATCAAAACATGGCCACATGGTCTTTAATCTTCCCTCTGAAATTTCACAAGCCAGGCCTCCATCTTTTGCACTGTTCTCAACATTATCTTCCAAGCTCCCACAGAACATTCCACAGAGCTCTTAACACTGAATGGATTATCTAGTCCATAGTTCCAAAGTCCTTCCACAGTCCTCCCCAAAACATGGTCAGGTCACAGGAATACCCCACTACGCTGGTACCAATTTGTCTTAGTCAGTGTTTCTATTCCTGCACAAACATCATGACCAAGAAGCAAGTTGGGGAGGAAAGGGTTTTTTGAGCTTACACTTCCATGTTGCAGTTCATCACTAAAGGAAGTCAGGACTGGAACTCAAGCAGGTCAGGAAGCAGGAGCTGATGCAGAGGCCATGGAGGGATGTTTCTTACTGGCTTGCTTCCCCTGGCTTGCTCAGCCTGCTCTCTTATAGAACCCAAGAGCACCAGCCCAAAGGTGGTACCACCCACAAGGGGCCTTCCCCACTTGATCACTAATTGAGAAAATGCCCCACAACTGGATCTCATGGAGGCACTTGCCCAACTGAAGCTCCTTTCTCTGTGATAACTCCAGCCTGTGTCAAGTTGACACAAGAAACTAGCCAGTACAACTGGCAACATAAAGGTTAAGAGGTGATGTTTTCTGTCCCTACCACATTTGTAAGCCAACTTCTTACATACACACAACGCTGGCAGGCATGTGGAACTGTCCTGTGAATGTGCTTTTGTCTTGAAGTTCTCTCCCCACTCTCATTTCAACCATCCTTTTCCACTCAGTAACCGTAACTCCTGCCTCTTCATGTAACTAATGTTAAAAATCAAATATGAGCTGGGCGGTGGTGGCACACGTCTGTAATCCCAGCACTCTGGGAGGTAGAGTCAAGCGGATTTCTGAGTTCAAGGCCAGCCTGGTCTACAGAGTGAGTTCCAGGACAGCCAGGGCTATACAGAGAAACCCTGTCTCCAAAAAACAAAAAAACAAACAAACAAAAAAAATCAAATGTGTCATTTTCCTGAGACTGATTTTTCCCCCCCACAGGTGTTGGTGGCTTCCTGCCGGCCATGAAGCAGATTGGCAATGTGGCAGCCCTGCCTGGGATAGTTCATGTGAGTCGGAGTCAGAACCTTATCATCTACATTGTCTAAAGGTTGTAGAAAGAATGAAGGACTCCACCTAATAGATGCTGGTGTCATTTAGACTATGACCTTTGACCATAGCAGTAACCCTTGGAGCTAAGAATGGAATCCAGACGGCCTTTCAGTCTCTGAAATCTAAGCATTTGCGAACCTTTCGAGTAGTTTTTATGGCAAGATTCCAGTCTTGCCATTGTGGGTCATTATTCCCTCCCCAGTACACCTTCCGAGGTTCTACTGGGGCTCTATACAATTGGAGAGAGTGAGTTCAACAGGGGGGCGGGGGGGAAACCACCTGCCTAGCTACCCAGCTTCAGACTGCACCTTCAGAGGAGAGTGTGAGAGGGTCCATTTACCAGACTTCCATGAGACTTCTTAATGCTACTTCCAGTGCTATGCACTTGGAGGTGGGGGATGGCGCTGATAGAAGAGTGACTTATGTGTATGTGAACTGATACTGCTAGTTGTCTCCATGTCCTCACCTTATTTGACCTCTCTTCTGTTTGGCACGCCATCCTTCACCTCAGCCATAAATAATCAAATACATTTCATTTGTGAAATTCCTCATGGCCTATAGACAAACCCTGGTAAAACCACAGTTTGCCAGTGTCTTAAGACAATTTAAAAGGTAGCAGCACCTTTTCTTGATGTGTGACTCTCCTGTAAAGTGCTACTCTGAGGCTTTTCTGTTGGCAGTCAGACTTCATGAGAAGATGTCCTTGGCTACATTCTTCTTTGAGAACAGGAGTCTGTAGACGAATGGCCCACCAATAGAGACTCAGAATTGCTGGAGACCAGCTCCAGCTGGAAGGCCCAGGTTGTGACAGGGGAAAGGGTGTCTGCAAAAATGAAGATATTGACCACCTTTTAACTTTCAAACAAATGGCCCTGAATACTTCAAGCCATCTTTATTTATATACAATCCTGCTTCCCTGAGCAGTAACATCATTAGCTAGTTTATTAAAAGAAATCATAGCAGCAGCATATAAAAGACCTATTATTATAAAAGGCCTCCAGTAGTTTCCATTCCTCCTCCCCTCCTGCTGGGTCAGTCACCCCCTAACCTTATTTTGTACTACGAAGCACAATTATAGCAACCCAAAAATAAATGTCTAGCCAGGCATGTCCCGTCGACATGAACACATACCCAGCTCATAGCAAATGCGGTTACACAGTTACGCAAGGCAAGTGACAAATTAGAGACTGATTAAACATTTGTGGGTGTAAGTCCAGTCATCAAATAGTGCCCCTCTGTTATGATGCTTTTTTAATTGGAGATGAAGACAAGCTCATTATACCAAGAAACCTTTTCTGATATGCACTTATCAGTTCTTGATACCATCTTTCTAAGAACCATTTTCAAGTCTATTGATCAGATATAACTATCCTATTTTCTAAGTCTCTGTTGATTAGACATAGCTTCTTTATTTTCAGTCTCTGTAGATCAGACATATCTTTTTCAGAACAGTTAGACAAACAAGACCCACTGCTTTCCACAGTTGCCCCAAACATGTGCCAAAACACCCAGGATTAATGGTCACATTTGGAAGATTGACAGAAGCAGAGAGAGAGGAGAGGAGGTTTTATCCCTCAAAAGAGTATTGAGGAAAACATAGAATCATCCACAGGGCTTTCAGCCAGTGTGATCCCGGCCTTGCCTATGACAAAGTGAATCTAAATTTTGCTATGCATATAGATAACATAGTGAACTCAAGGAGAGCTTGTAGCACACACAATCTAGGTACTAAGCATAGAGGCCACCAAATTTACCACAGGTCCTTGACAAGTGGGAAGGGGTGTTCATGGGCTGCGACACAGTAGAGTTCCGTCAGTGAGGCACTCAGATGCTGCTCCCAGCAGACGCTGCATGGCCACTGCCACAGAATCAAGGACAGGTCCATCAGGCAGCTAGGGTGCGGATTGCAGCCGCTGTGCTTCATGTCTCTCTCTTGCAGCGGTCTATTGGGCTTCCTGATGTCCACTCAGGCTATGGGTTTGCCATAGGGAACATGGCTGCCTTTGATATGAACGACCCTGAGGCTGTTGTATCCCCAGGTAAGTAAGGTCCCTGTCCCCTTCTGCTGTCACAGTGTGGCTGTTCTCTGCTGTGTGGCCTTTCTGAGACAGTGGATTTGTGTGCATTTCTCAGTCTCACTGTGTTCTTGAGGCCTTTTTTTTTTTTCCATATTAAACTTGGACAATTGGGCTGTTAAAATATCAGTCAAACCACTTATTGAAAACTTTGGAGACTTTTGTCAGATGTCAGGCAGTATCAGACACTGGCTATAAAAGAAACCCTGTGTGCACAGCTGGGTGATTGCACACCTGTGTATATCACAGACAAAAGAGGTTTTAAAGAAAAGGAGATGTGCACAGTTGGTGAGACTAGATGGATGAAGCCATCGCAGAGAATGGTTATGACTTAGCCATGCCTTTTCGGGTATGTATCTAGAGGAAGTGAAATCATTATTTCAAAGTGATATCTGCATTAGTGTGTTTACTATAGCATTAATTCACAATAGACAAGCTAGGGAAACAACCCAGATGTTGGTTAAGGGGTGACTAGGTAGAGGCAATAAGAGTGGGCTATTACTCAGCTGGAAGAAAGGAGATCCTTTCAATTTTGTGTAGCATGGGCGAACCTATGAGCAAACTAGTCTACACCAAGAATAACAGATACCACAGCTCGCTCACTTAGAGAATGGTGGTTGCCAGAGTAGAGGGCTGGTGGAGAAAGCTGATTTGGGAGATGGTGGCTTAAGGATTTAGATTACAGATTGAAGTGAATTACAGTTCTGGAGACCTAATGTACAGGATGGTGGGTTCAGAAACAGTGATGACGCACTGTACACTTGAGATCTGCTAAGACATCTTGTCTTGAGTTCTCTCCCCAGGGAAAAGGTGTAATTGCATGAGTGATGATGTTGACAAGCTTAATTGTGCTATCATTTCATGGTGTGCACAAGTAATACTTCATATAAAAGTTGTTCTTGTCAGTCATCTCAATGAAGCTCAGGGACATCATTTTCAGAAATACTTA
This sequence comes from Apodemus sylvaticus, assembly GCF_947179515.1. Lineage (NCBI taxonomy): Eukaryota > Metazoa > Chordata > Mammalia > Rodentia > Muridae > Apodemus > Apodemus sylvaticus. The sequence goes on along the minus strand of NC_067491.1, from coordinate 51,685,502 downwards.
AATATAAACATTTTCAATTACTGTTAATCCCATTCTTGGATGCAAATATACTATAGCCCCAAATATTCAGATTAGGAAAGGAGGGTTGAAATATCTTTTCCTTTTTAAAAGTCATATTTATTTAATGTATATGATGTTTCACCTGCATATATGTCTATGCACCATGTGTGTGCCTTGTGCCTGGGAAGGCCAAAGAGGACATAATAGATCTCAGATTACAGTGAGGTTGCGAGCTACCTTGTAGATGTTAGGAATTAAACTAGGGCCTCTGGAAGAATAGCCAGTACTCTGCTCTTAACCACTGAACCATTTCTCCAGCCTTCTGGAAGGTCTTTAAAAGTTGGAGAAAGGGCTGGCAGTGGTGGCACGTGCCTTTAATCCCAGCACTTGGGAGACAGAGGCAGGTGGTTCTCTGAGTTTGAAGCCAGCCTGGTGTACAGACAGCCAGGGCTATACAGAGAAACCCTTTGTTGGGAAGAAAAAAAAAAAGCTAGAGAAAGAACAACAATTTAGCAAAAGGCAAAAAGTTGGATATCATTAGGTATCCAACAGATAAACAGAAAGGAAGGTCACCAAAGCCAGAGGTTGTCCATTTGAGAAGACTAACAGAATCCATCAGAGCCTGATGCAAGAACATACAGGGAGACATGCCACTCCTTCTCGTCTGTGTGCCATAGTCCCCACTGTGGGCGGAATACCTGTGTGTGTGTGTGTGTGTGTGTGTGTGTGTGTGTGTGTGTGTGTGTGTGTGTGTGTTACTTGCATGACTTTAGTGTTGGCAGACTTGACTCAGCAGACAGCCACTTTTTAGCCTACATTAACACCTGATTGCCTTTGAAACAATGGTATCCTTTTAACTCTGTTAATACTAAGAAACTTCAAGTAATGCTCTGTCTGATTTTGCTAATATCTGACTTCTGTATGTTGCAGGCGGTGTCGGATTTGATATTAACTGTGGTGTCCGCTTGCTAAGAACCAATTTAGATGAGAGCGATGTGCAGCCTGTGAAGGAGCAGCTTGCCCAAGCTATGTTTGACCACATCCCTGTTGGGGTGGGATCAAAAGGTGTCATTCCGATGAATGCCAAGTAAGAGCACCATTTGGGGGCCACAAGCTCCAGGCTTCACCCCCGATTTAGACGTTTCTCAGTCACTCCTTAGGAAGTGCGGATCAGTTGCTTTTTATTTTCTTTTTTTCTTTCTTTTTTTTTTTTTTTTCTTTTTTGGCTTTTCAAGACAGGGTTTCTCTGTGTAGCCCTGGCTCTCCTGGAACTCACTCTGTAGACCAGGCTAGTCTCGAACTCAGAAATCCACCTGCCTGTGCCTCTCAAGTGCTGGGATTAAAGACCTGCGCCACCACTGCCCGGCTAATTAGTTGCTTTTTAAAGCATCTGTCCGGGCCCATGTTCATTAGAACAGACCTTGAACTATACTTGATGGACTACCTCTGAGGAGGCTGACATGGTAGGATTATTTTAACTCAAGAGTTCGAAGCCACCCTGGACAGCATATAAGACTTGTCTAAAATTAGAAAGAAAAGGCATGTGGCTAGAAAAATGACTCAGTGGTTAAGACCACTGGCTACTCTTCCAGAAGCCCAAGGTTCGATTCCCAGCACCTATATGGCAGCTCACAGCCATCTGTAACTGGCCCAGGGGTTCTGACCGTCTGTCTGTCCTGCCTGGATCCTGCATGTACATGGTGCACAGACACATGGTGGGCAAAGCTCCAGCCGTTAAACATTGGTTAGTCAAGAAAAGCCATCCTTGATGTCGAATATTTTAGAACAAGAGCATTTTCAGCATAAGGCACCGGGCCTGATGCCTAGTCCAGATGATGACCACTGCTAGACGACAGCCAAGTGAGTGAGAGAAGCAGTCAGGTTTCAGGCCAAAGATCTCTGCCCTTCAGACAAGCATTGTCCAAGTACCATTCAGTGAACCCATTCATCTCCACCTGCCTACTGAATATGCGCTTTCTTTACTAAGCAGTGCAGTAACACAACGCTAAAGTGTTAGTGTCTGTCGGGTGCCTTTGGACAGTGCCACACTGCGCATGCACAGCAGCACACTGTAAACTTGGCAGAGTATTCACTACCTCAAACCTGCTATGTAGCAGGCTGGCCTTGAACTCATGGGCCCCCTGCCTTAGCCTTCCAAATACTAGGACTGTATGCATGCACCACCGTTCCTTGTGGTATACTGTACACCATATACCACAAGTACCTTGTGCTTATCAAGTAGAAGTCCAAGGTGTTCTTCGACATCTGCATTGAATGAACTCTGCATTTTAAGGTGTATGCAGAAACACTCTTAATTGTTACCTTTTACGCACTCCCACCAAAAAAGAAAAAAACAACAGTTGAGGGAAAACTAATTTAGAAGGTGCTCATCCTGTTTCATGTGATGCCTGTGTTGCTCCACCATGAACAGCATGCGTGAAACAGTGAGTGACAGGAATCATGTTTACGGATAATCCAGGGAGAGAGCTGGTCCTACTTCATGCTGTTTGTAAAGGATCGTCACTTGGGGTGCTGGGAAGGCATGCTAAAGGCTGTGTTGCTCCGGCTGGGCTGGAGAAGCCTGGAGCTTGTGTGGACCTGAACGCATCTTCTAGGCGGTTGGCGTTGTGTCCTCCAGCTTCAAAGTACAGCTGCAGTGAAGCCACACAGTGGGTTGGTGAAAATAATCCTTGAAATGGAGCCTGTGTTACTTAAGGAAATTCAGATACCTTCATTTTCTGGCTAATTTTTCATAAATTATTAGTAAAGACATTCTAAAAATCAAGGTAGATGGTAATATCTGATTAAGATTACAGCTTTTATTTGGATATTTAATTGTTCTCAGGGTGTTCAGAATTAGAGACACAAATGTAATATAAAAAATATAAAAAGTGTATCACAGGAACTGGTGATATAGCTCAGTTGGTAGAGTATTTACCTAGTGTGCACGGAAAGTAAGCATAGTGCTGTACTTGGGGGAGAGAGATGGAAGTATCTGAAGTTAGGATCATCCTTGGCCACAGTGAGCTAAGGCTAGCCTGAACTACATGAGAACCTGGTTTGTTTAAGTACAACAGACCATGAAAATAAGTGGAACTGTAATCATTGTAATGACACTGTCACAATTTTAAATGGTAACCAGGTGACTGCTTTCCTCAAAAAAAAAAAAAAACCCAAAAAAACAAAAACCCAAAAAACTAGAGGGCTTAAACTCTAGAACAAAATCTGGTGCACAGGAAGTAATAATTGTTGCATATTCCTGTGCTCTTTGAGACGTGTTCCTTCCCAAGTTTTACTGTCCTTTACTATGAAGTGACTTGGGTTTCCTTATTCACACAGAGACTTGGAAGAGGCGTTGGAAATGGGTGTGGACTGGTCCCTGAGAGAAGGCTATGCCTGGGCCGAAGACAAGGAGCACTGTGAGGAGTATGGAAGGATGCTGCAGGCCGACCCCAATAAGGTCTCACCCAGAGCAAAGAAAAGGGGCCTTCCTCAGGTAACTCACTCTGCAGGGCCAGTTTAGCTTTTGTAGAGGGAAGAAATCTTCTATTTAACAAAAAGGTATCCTTGGAGATTTTTTAATAGTACATCAAAAAGAACATAAATCTGTTTGCTCATGAATCATTTTTCTGAAAGGTTATGCAGAGTTTTCAAATATTCATAAAGAACTCTTGAGTTACAAGTGGATAAGGGAAAAGTGGGATATGATTATGAGGCTAGATTTTAAAAACTCGTTTGAAAAGGATGGAGGAAGTAGTGAGACATTCCGTGGGTGGGAGCACAAGCCTCACAGCTGACTCCATCTCCAGAACTTCTGTAACTGTGGACAGAGAGAACTGACTCCAAAAATGTGAGCCCTGTCCTCTCCATGCATGCTGCCGCACACATGCCCACACATCATACAGCAGGAGTCATAAAACAGTCTCTGTGGTTTGTCGAGTGTTTCCCAGTATCTAACATGAAAATGAAGTATCAGAAATCATTTCAATCTGGGGCTTATCTGAGAATCAGCATTCTTCCTGGAATTTGGCCACCTCAGTGGTACTTAAGCCTTCTATATAGAATACTTAAAGCATATGATGTTCTAGACCTCCAGAGCAGTGCATGTTATTTTTGAAACATGTAGTAATAAATTTAGAATTTTTTCATTACATGAAACACTGTATGGCTATTTTGTTGTTGCTTTGCTTTCACCTATTTGCTTTTTAAATGTGTTTGTTTGTGTGTTTGTTTGTTTGTTTGTTTGTTTTTAACTAGAATAGAAACTTTCTAATCAGACATTCTTGCCTTTACAGTTGGGGACCCTGGGAGCAGGCAACCACTATGCAGAAATCCAGGTTGTAGATGAGATTTTCAATGAGTATGCCGCCAAGAAAATGGGCATCGACCACAAGGGGCAGGTGTGCGTGATGATCCACAGCGGGAGCAGAGGCTTGGGCCACCAAGTAGCTACAGGTACACTCTGGGCCTGAATTCTTACTTGGAACTAAAGTGTATGTTTTAGGGGGAACAAGATGGGAGAGCTAACTGAGCCATAGAACTACATCAAATGGGTTTTCAGTTTGTGGCTTTCTGTACTTATGACACTGAAAAATTCCTCATTGGACCTTGAGCTTTCTCATCTGAGAAAAAAATGGGTGTCATTACTTCATCTAGTATTGTTATGGAAGGTCAGTGAAATAACATACACAAAGCGTGTAACTGCATGTGGCACTTAGAAAACTCTTGGTAGTGCCAGCTAGCTCTTTTTTAGCACTATTCGCTGTGGGGGTGGGGGAGTGCTAGCTATCTCAGTAATGCATGGACTGTGGAGTTGACGGCGATGCTCATTCAGTGAGCCTGTAATACTCAGCAAAGTTAGGAATTTTGGTGGATTGGGTTCTAAAATAGGTACTTACCTCACTCTCTGATATAAGATCATGTTCATCAAGAAAAAGAAGGGTGTTGGAAAGATAGCTCAGTTAGTAAAGTGGAAGGCAAGCCTGGCGATGTAAGTTCAGTCCCCCAACCCTACAGAGAAGAATGGTATGCGCTGGTTCACACTAGTAATCGCAATATGGGGAAGCAGACTGGCAGTGCCTGGAACTCTAGCCAGCCAGCACAGCCTGATTGTCCAGTTCTCAAAAACACAAGACACTTAGGAACTACACTCAAGATTGACCATGGGCATCCATAGGAACACTCATCCAAACCCTCCACCACCGCTGTCTTAGAGCATCCATTGCTGTGAAGAATTCCACGACCAAGACAACTCTTATAAAGGACAGCATTTCATTGGGGGTGGCTTACAGGTCCTGAGGTTCAGTCCATTATCATCATGGTGGGAAGCATGGCAGTGTCCAGGCAGGCATGGTCCTGGAGAAGCTGAGAGTTCTACATCTTGTTCCAAAGGCAGACAGGAGAAGACTGGTTCCCATGTGGCTAGGAGGAAGCTCTCAAAGCCCACCCACACCATGGCACACTTCTACAAGGCCACACCTCCTAATGGTGCCTCTCCCCGGGCCAGGGGTATTCAAATCACAACTACCAAAGATAAAAAATAGTAGTTGATAAAATATTGTAAGAAATGCAACATAAATTTAATATATTTGAAAGATATTTAGAAATAGATTCGTAGACAATACTCAAAGCGAGGCCATTGGGTTTGAGTAGTAACACATAGAAGACACTGAGGAAACAGGAACACACGCAGGGAGCAGGGAGATCGCTGTCTAAGTGACGTACAGGCATTGGTGACGTGTGAGACAGTGTACACACTTGAAAATTAGAACCGTGGATCTCATGTTACTGTGAAGCTTTGCAGTTTTATTTTACCTGTAAGACTCAATCATTCCTGACCCTTTACTTTTAATCTACCAGAATATGAAGTGTTGGCTGTGGCTTGGTGTTGAGCAATTCTCATGCGTGTTCACTGTGGAGGCACTAAACATTGTATTTAAGATGTGTGTTGTTCCACACACTGTGATCTTGTCGTTCAAGGACTGGGCAGAAGTGGTCCGAACGGTGTAGTTAGTTGGAAGATAAATGGGTTACAAAGTGCGGCCCTGTCTTAAAGAAAAACAAATTTATTTTAAAACCATGATAGTAACAAAATACATGCTTATTCTCTCACATGTTGGGAAGGGAGTGACTAAAGCTGTGCTGCTGCTGCAGTGCACACCCCACTTCACATTTCTAAGGGCAAATGCTCTGTGTCTCACATAGCTATGCCACTGTACTCAGGAGATTGTCAATAAATACTGTTTATAAAAAATAACTTGAAGGCATTATTTATAAGTGTGTGTATGTGTGCCTGCTTTTCTCTGTGTGCAACATGTATACAGTGCCCATGGAGGCCAGAAGAAGGTTTAGACTCCCTGGAACTGGAGTGAGCAGACAATCTGAGCCACATGTGGATGAACCCAGGCCATCTGCAGAGAACATCCACTGCTATTGACTGCTGTCTTTCCAGCCCCAATGTCTCTTAGCTGAGCAAACAGATGAATGCAGAAGCATGCTTAGGGTTTGGTTTTGAATGTAAATGTTCACTTCTTTCTGTAGTAAATCTGAATGACTTATTTAAGAGAAATCTACCTGGTCTGACCGATGGTTCTGTTACAGATGCACTGGTAGCTATGGAAAAGGCCATGAAGAGAGACAAGATTATAGTCAATGACCGGCAGTTGGCTTGTGCTCGGATTGCATCCCCAGAGGGACAAGACTATCTAAAGGGAATGGCTGCGGCTGGAAACTATGCCTGGGTTAACCGCTCCTCTATGACCTTCTTAACCCGTCAGGTAAAGTAAAATTGCTCCTGAGTTAATCAAGAAGTCAAGCATGGTTGCTTTTAGAAATGTGCATTCTAGATGTAGGGAAGTGTCTTAGGGTTTAGGTGTCTTTGGCTAGGAGAGGTCAGCCAGAATGACCTAATTTTGCCTTGAGCCTCAGCAATAATGGAAATGCCATTCTCTGTGATTGAGACGACTCGGCAAGAATCGCCTCTGCAGGTGAGATCCAGAGCCGTGACAGCCTTTCTGCTGGAGGCGGACTCTGTAGCAAGCAGCATGGTCTAAAGGGCAGTGTCTGTACTTCATATGAAGACTGGTGACTGATGTTTTAGGACTCTGAAGTCCACCACTTGCTAGCTGAAAGTAGTAAGATGTGTTCTCAAGAGCTAGAACTATCTGCATGTAATGGACACTTTCCCCCTAGGCTTTTGCCAAAGTCTTCAACACAACCCCCGACGACCTGGACCTGCATGTGATTTATGATGTCTCTCACAATATCGCCAAAGTGGAGCAGCACGTGGTAGACGGAAAGGAGCGGACGCTGCTGGTGCACAGGAAGGGGTCCACCCGTGCTTTCCCTCCTCACCACCCCCTCATTGCTGTGGATTACCAGGTATGCGACCTTGTGTTTGTATTTGAACAGTAAGGTCAGGAAGAGAGAGTTCTAGATACAGGTTCAGTAAAGCAGGAAATCAAGTGTAAAGAAAATCTCCTGTCCCCTATGACTGCATGGTTCCTAGTCTCTACACCAGGTATGCTTTAGTCCCCTGAGCTCTATGGCCTGGAGGTTACTGTAAGGCAGACGAAAGTTAAACTGCAGTGTTTCTTCCCCTTACTCTCGAGGTTTTGTAGATATGGAAACAGAAGTCCAGAGAGGGCAGGTGCCTTCCATGGATGAAAATCCTAACCATACATCTCTCCAATTTGGTTACTTTCTGTACTACTCTACTACTATAAAGGCCTGTCTGTTTTAGGCCTTTATAGTTTCCTTTTCTTCTTTTCCTAAAAGGAGTCAAAAACCCCAAGTAATGCCTTATTATAGTTGACAAGTGCATTGAGTTTAGAGATTTAGGTTTCTTCTACAATTCTGCAGCACAGAAATTTCAGGCATAAAAAGCTTGTGCCTTTCTAAAATGTAATGTTGGTTTTGTGTACCCTCAGCTCACTGGACAGCCAGTGCTTATTGGTGGCACCATGGGGACCTGTAGTTATGTTCTGACTGGCACTGAACAAGGCATGACTGAGACCTTTGGAACAACCTGTCATGGAGCGGTAAGGAGAATGAAAACTTGCTTAGAAATGTTCTATCGGTTTAGCTATTGTGCAATTGACAGGTAAATACCTGATTTAGTACAGCACACTTTGAGTGTGTCCTGAGGTCCAGAAAATCCAAACTGGACAATGGCCAAGCTGAATTTATCACATGTAAGTGGCATAAGTAACTGCCGCACCATAATGAACACGTGGCTCTGGTCTACAAGCCGTCGGACCTACTCATTTGTCCAATTTGTCCTTTCTCTTCCACAGTCCACCTCAGGTTTCGGGGTATTCACTCTTTGCAGGCCAGCACCTGTCTGTTTCCATGTGTTGCCACACGTCTTCCAAGCCACCTATCAGTGACCTGTCTGTAGAGTGCCAGGGGCTATACAGTCATCCTACCAGGGGCTATACAGTTCAGCTGTGCCATTATAGGACAGGAGGAACCATAGTGCTACTGATGTGTTTTAAAACATTTACTTGCAGTACAGGTGGTTGGCTAAACTATCAAAGTGTTTAGTCAGTGTTAGTAGGGGAAATAAAAATCATCTAGAGTACCTTCTCAAATACATCTTAACATGCGTTTTCCCTCTTATCACTCCTCATTTCCAGCTATCTGCCCGCCTAGTTGTCACCCACTGAATCTTAACAGTATGAGCCCCCTACTCCTCTAGAGGCATGGACAGCATCGGATTCCTAATCAGTGATCGTGGTTGGGTTTGGAAGATACAGGTGTTATCTGTATCTAGTGGTAAAAGCCATGAGGCTGCTAAACAGCTAAGGAATCACAGGGCTGCACATGATAGTTCATGTCATATAGTTCAAAATGTCATTGCTAAGGTAGAGAAACATACAAATCACAAAAAGCTATGTATAATATAAAATTAACATTTATTTTGAAGTATATATAGTCAAAGGTATTTAGAAGCATACAAAATCTTTAAATACAAAATTCTTTAGGTAGAAATTTATTTTCAAAAAGAGTGTGATGAGGTTTCTTAATAAAACAAGGTTAAAGTAGAAAAGACAGGTTGGCTTGTATGTTTATGGTGTGTGCACATGTGTGTAGTCCAGAGTCCAGCATTGGTTGTCTTCCTTTCTCACTCTTCCTTATTTTGTGAAACAGTTTCTCTGAAGCTGGTGCTCACTGATCGCTAGACTGGCTGGCCGGCAAGCCCTGGGCTCCTCTTGTCTCAGCCTCCCCGTGCCCATCTGACAGGCTTGTGTAGCCACTCCTAGCTTTACATGAGAGCCAAACCCAGGGTTTCATGGTTGTCCAGCAAGTGCTTTATCTACTGAACTGTTTCCATAGCCCAGGTCATTTTGTTTGTTCTTAAACTGTTTATACTTTATTTTTTCTTTGGTGTATGTGTGTATGTCAGAGGGCTAAGGGTAACATGACATAGCATGCATATGGGAATCAGGGCAATTCTGTAGCTTTGGGATCTTTCCCTCCATGTTACAGGGTCTAGAGATTAAACTCGGGGGAGGGGACAGTTGTAGCAGCAAGCACTTTTACCCTCCTCTCTAGCTCAGTAGCCTGTCAGGTGGGTTGTTGGTTGGTTGGTTTTAGTATAAGATAAAAGGGAAATGAAGCCTTGTACAGTGATATGCGCCTATAATCTTGGCTACTCAGAAGGTTAATGCAGAAGTACAAGCTAAGGGCATGCCTGGACCTTGTCAGCAGCATCTAAGACTCAGCTCAGAAGTGAACAGATAAGGCAGGTGAGATCGTTCAGAGGGTAAAGCTCTCGCTGCAAGCCTGATAGTGCTAGGTCCAGCCTGGCACGCTCACACCTGTAATCCCAGCACCCCTACACAGGTGTCCTGGGGTTCACAGCAGCTGCAGACACTAGAGACCTGCCTCAACCAGGTGGAAGGAGAGAGCCCACCTCCAACCTCCACACCCCTGCCAAGGCTTTTGTACACACATGTGCACATGTACATACTAACATAAAAGGGTTGTGAATAAGTACATAGTAGAATGTGGTGATGGTGAGAATGGAGTTATCAAGGAAAAGGCATAGAGTTCCAAGGGCTTAAACAACTGCTGGACTCAAGTGGAGCTACAGTTCGAATGCTAAGCTGGTTTACTCCTGTCCTTGCTCCTTTCTCATTCTAGGGCCGTGCTTTGTCCAGAGCAAAATCGCGTCGTAATTTAGATTTCCAAGATGTCTTAGACAAGCTGGCAGATATGGGAATCGCAATCCGGGTTGCTTCACCCAAGCTGGTTATGGAAGAGGTGAGTGACGCCCTGAAAGTATTTAACAGAGCCTTAAGATTCCTGCCTGTGGGCAGAGACTGGAGTGTGGTTATTACAGAAATGAGGTGGGAGCCGGGCGGTGGTGGCGCACGCCTGTAATCCCAGCACTCTGGGAGGCAGAAGCAGGCAGATTTCTGAGTTCGAGGCCAGCCTGTTCTACAGAGTGAGTTCCAGGACAGCCAGGGCTACACAGAGAAACCTTGTCTCGACAAAATCAAAATCCAAACAAAAAAGAAACGAGGTGGGTCGTCAATGGCTTCAGTTTGGGCATTTGGGGTTTTGTTTTTTGACTTTTTGCTGTTTTGAAAATTCCGTCCACAGATAGAATTGTTTTTGTCATGCCCACTCATTGTCACCCGCTCAGTCCTCCTTATGACGCCCCCACCCACCATCACCCATGCAGTCCTCCTTATGACACCCCCACCGCTCACTGTCCCAGAGGAGGCCAGCTCTAGCCTACGCTGGCCTTGAAACAATCCTCAGCCTCCTGTATTTGAGGGTCACAAATGTGAGCTACTTACTACTCCTGGTTCTGGTTCTGGTTTATCTCATTTTATTTTATATTGTCCTTTGTTCTAATTTAAACACTGTGGAAACACTTAAGGAAAAAGGATGTGTGAGGGCCAGAAGACTACATAGTGGAGTCGGATCTTTCATACTCCAATGAATTCCAGGGATCAGGGTGGGTACCAGGCTTGCACATTCCCCACTGAGCCATCTCACTGGCTTGGCGTGCTGCGTCCTTCCTCTCCGCTGTGGTACCTGGAGCATCGCATAGACGTCCACAGTCTGTGTTCTCCTTCTGAGGGTCTGGGACAAATGCTGTGGTTCCCAGTCTCCTCTCTGCACCCGTGTACCATAGGGAGTCAGGCCCCATCTACCTTTCCCTCGGGGTATCTGTCGTAGGGACAGAGAGGGGAGGCAAATCCCCGTCTGTGTGGGAGTGAGGGCTGAGGATACCAGCCATGGGCGTGGAGGAGGAGAAGGCCTTCCTCCATGGCTCACTTTAAGATGAAGGCCTTCCCTGTTGTCATCCTTAATGAAGAGACAATCCTTGCTGGTTCATACTGGTTTATTTGATGGTGGGTGTAAATGCGTGAACCAGGGAATAAATACTTTTTGTGGGAAGGAATATCCAGGAAGGGAAGCTCATTGCCTGAAGGCTTAGAGCTATCTAGATTCCTCACTAGCATGGAGAAGAACTCCAGGTGTTTACACTGTGACCCAGTGCTGGTGGTCCTCGGTGGGTGTCATGGTTATGAGTTCCAGACCAGGTACAGGCAGGTAAGGAATGGCCCCGCTTGCTGTCCTGAGATTCCTGTCGTTTGAGCTCATTCATTACCATTTCTTATGCCTATATGGTACCCACCAAGGTCCAACACGCCCTACACTGGCCCCTGCTTGTAAGTATACAAATACTATATATGATTTTGGAGAAATTAGAAAATGCAGATGAAAATGTGAGACTAAGTATTTATCTCATACTCCTTCCCAGCACTGACTTTGCTCATGTTTTTAGCCTTTGCTAATTTTTTTTTCCAAGACAGGGTTTCGGTCGTCCTGGCTGTCTTGGAACTCGGGCTGGCCTCAAACTCAGAGATCCGCCTGCCTCTGCCTCCCAAGTGCTGATATTAAAAGTATAAGCCACCACACCAGGCTAACCTTTGCTAATTTAAAGGGCAAAAATAGCACCTGAGTATTTATTTCAAATAAAGCTCAGTAGTTTGAAAGCTTCCCTACTGGTGGATTTTACAATGTTCAATTCCTTCCTGTAGGCTCCAGAGTCCTACAAGAACGTGACAGACGTCGTGAACACCTGCCATGATGCTGGGATCAGCAAGAAGGCCATTAAACTGAGACCAATTGCTGTCATTAAAGGGTAGATCCAGTCTCTGGTGCCCACGGACTGAACTCCTAAGACAGCAGCCTCGAGGCCTGACAGGATCCGAACTGCAGAGCTGCTGCTGTGCGAGCCACAATGGCTGGTGCAGAGGCTGCTGTCACGGGATTGGAAAATCGCCTTCCAGGGGACAAGTGTCTGGGAGCAGGGCAAATGAGCCTCTTCTTCCTTTGTCCCACGGGGGTTTGTGACTTGTCTACTGGGGTGTGGGAAGGGGTCCAGAAATGCCCTGCTTGGTCATACAAGTCTGTAACCACCAGAGTGGACTTCTTCACACCAAGCTTGTTTATAGCCCAGTAGGTATCATGGAGAACATTCTAGTAAATAGGTTTTTGAATGTTTCCTTTTTTCTCTTCCTGTGTCAGTTTTGTCCACTCATCTGCGGAGCTCCTCTACAAGAAGCAAACTCAGATTCATTCCCTTTTCATGGAGAGCACCACACAATCAAAGTGTAAATCAAGACACTAGACGGGGGCCAGTGGGGTGTGTTGAGGAGGACATGGTATACTGAGGAATAGAGCAAAGGAAGAGATCACCTTCCATAGCCTCACTGCCTTTCTTACCCTAAATACAAGGCAGAGCACCTGCAGCGTGAGCGTGGGCGCCTGATGGATAGTGAGGCTGACCTGGCCAGCTTCGAGGGATGCTCTGCAGTGACACTGCATTTACATGTTTATTTAGCTATTATAAGGACACTAACTGCCCGCAGCTGGTGATGTTGACAGCTGCTTTACGTGGATATCTGTTGTGTTGCAGAAGGTAACCTCTTAAAGCAGCTCTCCCTTGTGTCAGGGAGGGCACAGCAGCCACAGGGAAGGCCGGTGGTCACATCGATGGCCTTGCATTCAGGAAGCAGAGGTTTCTCCCGGGGCCACTCGTGTTCTGTTCATGCAGTTTCCAGTACATGGAGTGGGGCATCCACATTCGGGGTGGGCCTTCCCACCTCACCCAATCTACACACTCCCCACAGGCATGCTCGGGTTGCCTCCTAGATAATTCCACATTCTATCAAGTTGGCTATGCTACCCGGCACAAAGGAGAAGGCTGCATTTTCAGTCAGGCACTTTAATGTATATACATGGTTGGGTATATACAAGGACAGCTTGCAAATGTTGGTCCTCTTCCTGTGTGGGTTTGGGGATCAAGCAGGTTGTCAGGCTTGGCAGCAAGTGACTTAATACCTATTGAGCCATCTAGCCAGCCTTAGTGTCACTGTTGATTCCTGTCTCTGCCGACATTCACCTCAGCCTTGTCAGTTCTAATTCCTGGACATCTCTAGTCTTCCCCTCTTCATTTAAACCCTATCTCATTCTTTAGATCCTTACAGCTCTAAATACAGGAGCCATGCGCATCCTTTATTCTTCCGATAACTGAACTACTTCTAGTAGCCAGTACCCCCCATTCCACCTTTCAGTTTGTGTGGGTGAGCTAACCACATACAGGCTCAGGCCTGGACACACAAATCACTTCTTCCGGTTCCTGGCTTGAGGAAGTGGCACATGATAATCCTGGAAGTTCTCTTGCTCAAGAGCAAGGTTCTGTCTTCCCCCAGGGTTGCTAGGGCAGTATAATTAAGGTCTGCAAACAGCTGTCAACAGCCACCTGGTTACAGAACCTCCCTGAGAATGGAATCCACGTGCAGGGATGAGAAAGCATGAAGTCAGTGCATGATATGAGAACACCTAGTCTCGTGTGTGTGTGTGTGTGTGTGTGTGTGTGTGTGTGTGTGTGTGTGTGTGTGTGTGAAGGGACCATCAGTGTGGTACTGGCCTATTTGAAGCATAGAAGGATCAATGAATGATGTTGCTGGAATTTCCAACCCCAATAAGCCCATATAAAAAACACAATTCAATTATTATAAACTAGAAGCCTAGATCGGGCAGATCTAACACTATACTGTAACACCCCCTTGCTCTCCGTGGTTTCTCCTGGCCACGTGCGTCTGCTGCATCCTTGCTTCCTCCTCCTCCTCTTCGGTCCTCTCTCCGTCCTCTCCTCTCCACCTGCCCCCACTCTCAAACCTCCAGTCCCACCTTTGCCCTCCACTGCCCAGTCACAGGCTCTAGCCTTTACTGACCAGTTAGAAGGGGGAGCAGGTTCACATGAGATCCCCTGGGTACACAATGGAGTGCTCATCAGGTAACCCGCCTTGAGGAAGCAGAATTAACAGCAGAATACAAACAGCATCAGGCCAACCCACAACATTTCCCCTTTTGTCCAATTAAGCTCTGTCTCTTATAGTAACAATACATAGCAGGAGCTATTTTAAAGCAATTATGAAAACTATTAAGTATGAATGCTAGAGGAGATGTTAATTTTCTTTGACTGCTTTGAGGTAAGGACCTTCTATAATAATCCAGCATAGGTAGGCTAGACTCTCTCCCAGAAAAGAAGAAAAGAACACCATGGCTGAGAAAAAATACAAATGATTTTCACTTAAATACAGGTTTTGAAAATGTCAATTTATTGAGATGTAGACAAGGAGACAAGTCTCTAAATGTGTTTCTGAGAGACTAGGTTAGCGTTTTAAGATGTCTGTGAGAGATTGATAGATATTTAACTGAAGTGAGAAGTTCCTCTCTCTGTGACTGGCACCATTCCATGGGGTGGGGTATTGAGTAAAGAGGGAGGAAGCAATCTGAGCATCCATTGTTCTTGGCTTCCTGACTGCTGATACAATGTAATCAGCATCCTCATGAGCCTGCTTCCGCATCTTCCACCATGATTGACGGTACCCTCAAACAGTGAGCAAAACAAGCTCTGCAGTGGTTTGAATAGGTCTGGTCCCCATAGACTCATGTGCTGGAGTATGCTTGGCCCAGAAAGTGGTACTATTAGGAGGTGTGGCCGTACTGGAGGAAGTATGTTACGGGTAGGCTTTGAGACCCTCTTCCTAGCTGCCTGTCAGATAGCCTTCTCGTGGTTGCCTTGGGAACAAGATGTAGAACCCTCAGCTCCTCCTCCACCAGTCTGCCTGGGCACTGCCATGCTTCCAGCCATGGTGATAATGGATTGAACCTCTGAACCTGTAAGGCAGCCCCAAGTAAATGTACTTTTTAAGAGTTGTCTTGGGCATGGTGTCTATTCACAGCAATGGAAACCTTAGCTAAGGCAAGACCTTTCTCCCTTAAGTGGCAGAGGCAGGAGGATCTCTAAGTCTGAGGCCAGCCTGGTCTACAGAATGAGTTCTAGAACCACCAAGCTTAGGAAGTGAAGGAAACTATGGAAAACAGAAAACTGGTAAATATATATTTCAACAAGGAGCGCATATTCCAGCCCCAGCAAACAGCAGAGCTTGTCAGCTTAGGTCACGTGGCTCTAGCTTTAGAGTCAAGGACACAAGAAAGGGGTTATGGAATTTCCCTCCATGACTAAGGAAAGCTACTAACGCCAAGCATGTGTCAGAGGTGCCCCTGCAATGGAGGCCTAGAGAGAGGCTGTGGGTGAAATCTGGACTGTTTTGGGAGACCCCAAAATGGTGGAGATACCAGTATCATGGTGTACCTGACAAGGAAAGCTACCAACAGGGAGTGGAATCAGACCAAGAGAAAGAACTGTGTTACAGTCAACAGGCCTGAAAGGAGTTGAAGATCTGTAAAACACTTTGACATCAAACATGGCGATGCAGAATTTGTAGTTTTCCCAGCTGGATATCAGTCTGGTTTTAATCCAGGATTTCCTTGGATTTCAGGATCTCCCTTTCTTCCTTTTGAAATGGTAGTATACATCCTTATGCCATGGTATGTTGGAAGTACCTGATCTGCTTTTTTATTTTGATTTTACAGGGATGTCTTAGTTAGGGTTTCTACTGCTGTGACAAAACACCATGATCAAAAAGCAATTTGGGGAGGAAAGGGTTTGTTTATTCAGCTTGCACTTCCAGATCACAATACTTCGGTGGAGGAAGTCAGGACAGGAACTCAAACAGGGCAGAATTCTGGAGGCGGGAGCTGATGCAGAGGCCATGGCAGTTGCTGCTTACTGGCTTGCTGGCCCTTGCCATGCTTGGCCTACCCTCTTACAGAATCCAGGACCACCGGCTCAGGAATTGCACCCCCCTCCCCATGAGCTGGGCCCTTCCCCACTGATCATTAACTGAGAAAATGCCTCGCAGCTGGACCTCACTAGAGCATTTTCTCAACTGAGGCTCCTTTCTCTCTGATGATTCTAGCTTGTGTCCAGTTGACACACAAAACCAGCCAGTACAAATGGTTACACTGAAAGGCTTACCACAAGTCTCTGAAGAAACTTTGGATTTCTAAACAAGGCCGAGACTGTTACAGACTAGGGGGACTTTTGAAGTTGGACTAAATGCACTTTGCATTATGATATGGCTACAAGTGTACATGGAATGTCCTGGTTTAAATGAAATGGTCCTCATAGAATCACAGCGTGTGGCATCTTTGGAGGTGTGGTGTTGTTGGAGTAGGTGTGTCCTCGTTAGAAGAAGTGTATCACAGGAGCTGAGCTTTTGATGGTTTAGAAGCTCAAGCCAGGCTCGGTGTCACTCTGTCTTCCTGCTGCCCGCCAATTCAGATGTAGAAATCTCAGCTACCTCTCTAGTACCATGTTGGCCTGCAGGCTGCCATGCTTCCCACCATGACAGTAGTGGACTAAGCCTCTGAATCTATGAGCCAGCCCCAATTAAATGTCGTTCTTTATAAGTGGTTACCATGGTCATGGAGTTTATTCCCAACAATAAAACCCTAACTAAGATATTAGGGTTTTATTCTGGAGATTCCAGAAACGTGAAACATTCACCAGCAAAAGCTGCTGGCTCTGAGTGGAGGCGGTCCAAGAGAGACACCAACGTGTTGCAGGCAGCAGAGCTGGAAGGCGGTATTACGGAGCTTGTTAGAGCTCAGATGATGTCATGACGCCACCCGCACGCTGCACATGGGGCGGAGTAGTTTGGTGTTTTGCTCCGCTGGCTTCAGTCTTGCTTTGGTCTGATTTGTCCCTGTTATGTATCCATTCTTCTCTTTTAGAAAAGGAATATTTGCTCCACCTTACGTTAGAAATATATAGCGTAAAAAAAAAAAAAAATCCTTATTTTAGCTGCGTGGTGGCACACACCTGTAATCCCGGTACTCAGGAGGCAGAGGTGAGTGATCTCTGTGAGTTTAAGTTCCAGGATAGCCAGGGCTACCCAAAGAAACCCTTTCTCAAAAAACAAAAAATGAACCAAATGAAATAGGGCCTCCTAGTTAGGAGAGTGACAGAAGGCTCAGAAGAGTTTTTAACAGTGGTGAAACAGACTGTGGAGACTTCTGAAATTGAATTTAAGAGTATTTCACATAATATGATGGCCACAGGCCAAAGCAGAATGCTACGGTTTGGATGTAAAACATCCCCTAAAGGGCCACATATTTCAACACTCAGTCCCTAGCTGATGCTACCTTGAGAGTTTGTACAACTTTTGAGAAGTAGGGAATCAACAGAGGAAGCAGCTCCCTGGGGGTCAAGCTGTGAGATTTATAGCCATGAAATTTATAGACATTCCCGTCTTATTTCTGCTTTACACTTTGCAGGGGGGAAAATGAACTATCAGGTCCAGCCAAAGTCCCCTTACCTTGGAGCCACAGGTTTCTGTGCCTTCCCCGGTATAGCCTTCTCCAACTATGAGCCCAAATTAACCCCCTGCCCCTTAAGTCTCCTCTGTTGGGTGTCTCGTGAAGCAGCGAGCAAAGTAACCAGTGCGGTCAGTGACTCCCTAAGCCTCGCTCGGGTCCCGCATCTTTAGAATGGAAGTGATTCATCCATCCTTTCACACAGTTGTGGAAATCAGCTGAGAACAGTGCCTAGAAGGGCTAGCCTGCTCTAAGCATAACCTCAGGAACTGCTCGCTTATGGAATAATCTGCCTTCAATTTACAAAGAAGGAGGAGGAAGAGGAAAATATAAAATAAAAAAGATGCATCTGAAGAGGAGCGTGTGCCCTGGATCTGTTTCAACCTCTTGGAACTAGATCTGATCATCTCCCAAGCCCCTGCCTGCGGCCCACACGGGGAATTCTTTGACTCCCTCCCAGTGTTGGGGAAATGAAAACCAGCTTCAGGAGTGGCCTTCTCTAGGCCCGCTCTGAAAACAAAAACCAGTTTGGAGAGTTCTGTTGTCTGGGTGGACACCTTACTGCTGCAGCTGCGGTTTCATTCTGGCTGCAATTAATGACAGTGAGGAAGCCAACATGAAAGGACGACGGACAGGTCTTCAAGCAAAGGACACAGCCAAGCAGCTAGGAGATTAAACACCAGCCTCCCCACCCAGAAGGCCTCCAAGGGAAACACATATGCAGCTCGGAGACAGCAATCAAAGGGCTGGAAGCGGTCTTAGCTGTCACAGGCCTGCCTGTAAAGGAACTATAAAGCATCTTCAGGCCCTCTGCTCTACCCCAGGAGACAGCCATGCAATGAATGATGTCTGATGGCCAACAGAGAAAGGTCAAAGGGGGTGTCTAGGGGCATCCTACCTACAGCCATAACTGCAGTGGAGGATTCTGGGGACCCACATTTCTCACTCACCAAAGTCTCATTTCCAGGGTGACAAATGGAATTACTATTCTTTTTGAAGACAGCAAAGATAACTTCAGGTGTTCTGAAGAAAACCTGTCTGAATGGAAACTTGAGAAAGTCTCTGACAACGGCATCCCTTTAGGGCCTGTGTGCTTCGTTACCACGGGTACTGACACATTGCTATAAGCTTTCCCTGGCCAGATGGGACCTGACTTTCAAATTCCAGGTAAGGCTTTGTCTCAGGTTGGGGGGAAATAGCTGAGTCAACCCAAAGGGCCCCAGGAATGATTTTGTTTTGTTTGGGACCGGGTCCCAATAGGTAGCCCAGGCTGGTCTTAAACTCACAGACCTCCTGCCTCATCCTCCTGATAGCTGGGATTATAAGCATCGACCACCACTCCTTGGTTGGCCCGGGTACCAGGAATAGTGAATCATCCCACAGTGTGTTTCTACCAAGCCTGACCCAGGAGCATCAGGTTATACATGATAACGATTAGCAACTACATGTTTTAAAGTGGATCCAACATACTAGGGATCGAGTCCTGTCCTCTAAAGCATCGAAGGACAAATCCTAAAGTAAGATGGTCACTTTACCCTTTAGAAACTCTCAGGCCAATATGTCCAGAGGGTACTCCTGGCCTTACACACCATGAAGGAATAGTACAAGGCTTTTTCCAAACAACACCACTGACTTAACATTTGTACCTTACACCTCCGCATCTCCTGTGAAATAGCAGGAAAGAAGATAACATTTCAGGGGCACGTGGCTAGAAAATAACAACGTAAGAGAGTGAAGGGCAGGAGAAAGCTTCCCCGGCCTCAGAGCCAAGCACATAGAGTCTGCAGCGCAGCCAGGCCTGGCAACACTGGCTGGCTCCAGGCATACGATCGCTTTCACTTCATTTTTCTTAATATTTATTTTTATTTTATGTAAGTGTTCTGCTGGTATTATATAAAGCCACCATTTGTGCCCAGTGTCTATGAAATCCATAAGAGGACATCCAGTCTTCTAGAACTGGAGTTACCGATGGTTGTGATCTACCATGGAGGTGCTGGGGACCAAACCCAGGTCCTCTGAAAGAGTGGCAAATGCTCTTAACTACCAAAGCACCTCTCTAGCTCCCTGCCTCTTAGAATAAGAGGGGATTGATTGGTTTGTTTTAAGACAGAGTTTTGGCCGGGGTAGTGGTGGCACACGCCTTTAATCCGAGCACTTGGGAGGCAGAGGCAGGCAGATTTCTGAGTTCAAGGCCAGCCTGGTCTACAGAGTGAGTTCCAGGACCGCCAGGGCTATACAGAGAAACCCTGTCTCGAAAAACAAAAACAAACAAACAAACAAAAAAAGAGACAGTTTCATTACATGGAAATGGCTACGAAGACCTCTCTGGCCTTGCTTTTAGCCTCTATCTCCCACATGCTGGGACTAGAGGTGTGTACCACCATGCCCAGCTCAAGGGCAAGGTCCCACCGGGATATACTGTTTTAAATTTTAAGGGAGATATATGTGTAACACCCAGCCCACGAATCTTTGAGAATTAAATGAGACAGAATTGAAAGATTAACAGCATCCTAGTAAGGAAAAGATGGCCACCGAGTAATGGGGCAGGCAGCAAGGGGCGGCCTGAGATGGCGCCTCAGAGTGCTCACAAACATGAGCCCCCCCCCTCCACTTCACCCCTCTTACCCCACGCTACCTCTAAAGAAGGAGCATAGACCAGTGGGAGGGCACTTGCCTAGCATCCATTAAGCCCTAGATTCAACTCCCAGCACCACAGAAGGGGTGGGGGTTGGGTGAGGAGCTTTAGAAATCAGTTTACCCTTAAACAACAAGCAACTAGTGGTTTCTATAATTCATTGCTGTTTGGTGAGGTAGACGGAATGACCATAGTCAAATATCAATACCTAGAAAGCTTTCAAAGACAAATGGATTGGAGAAGTAGGAAGTTCAATCGAATCCCATTGTCCACAGCTCTCTCCATTCAGCTCAAAGGCCCAAAGGCACTGTGGATATTTGCTCTTCATTTGTCAAGTCAGTGTCAAACACTGAAAGGCACTAAATATATCTGCTTTTTCTTTTTATTTTTTTTCCAACCGAAGGTTAGACGAGATGAGAACTGTACAAGGAAACATATAGAGAAAAGGGCAAGAGAAACAGTGGGCAGAACTGGGAGAGAAGACGGCCGTTCAGATCTCCTCCAAAAAGATCATTAACATCGCGACACTTTATTACCTGTTAGTTTCCAATCGACCTCTTGCCGACAAAGCAGTATGGGCCCAGCATTGTGCTTTTTTAGCACAGCGATGTTCGGGTCCAGCAGATGCTCCACAAATGTCATATAGAGTCAGCTCAGCCACCTTCACCCTCGGTGAGGCGTTGATGAGATTTCCAGTGCATTTCCCAATAGGAAAGAATGAGTGAGAATGTTCCTCTCACAGGAAGGACTGTCGTGTGTGTGTGTGTGTGTGTGTGTGTGTGTGTGTGTGTGTGTGTGTGTAACTGTGGTTTTCTTCTCTGGCTAAGGTTTCTGACAGTCCTTTGTGTTTTTAAAATCACCGCATAGATTTGAGATGGTCCTTTTGTGCTTCAAAAGTATGGGAAATGAGTTTCCTTAAGCATTTGTAAGCTGCAAGCTCGGGACCAATGAGAGTGGAGGGGGAAAAAAAATAACCCAAACCCTCTAAACCTTAAATTACCTTTCTTTCCCAGACCCAGAAGCACTTAGTTCTTTTCTGGTTTTGGTTTTTGGTTTAAAGACTGAGGCCCAGAGAAGCAACGGTGAAAGCCTTGGTGGACCAGGGCGCTGCTAGCCACGTTCCTCAGGCTCGCTGCAGGGCGAGGCCCCGGAGGACGCTCTGGACTCGCCATCGCTGTTGCAGTCCGGCCGGTGGCGCTCCAGCAGCTCCTGCAGTTGCTTGATGTAGCTGATGGCGGCGCGCAGCGTCTCCACCTTGCTGAGCCTCTGGCCAGCCAGCTCGCGCGGCAGGTGCTGGCGGAGGCGCGCGTAGCCCTCATTCACACAGCGCACGCGCTGCCGCTCGCGCTCGTTGCGTTGGCGCAGAAAGGCGGGCTCTGCGACGCCCCCCAGCGGCAGGGACGGGCACGGCCGTCTCCGCGCGCAGTCCGCCGCATCCCGGCGCGCCGAGACCCTGCAAGCTTCCCTCCCCGGCTGCGCGCCCAGCGGCGCCGTACGGAGCGGGGACGGCAGGGCAAGCAGTCCGGCCGATTTGCGTTTTTCCATTTTCTGCGGAAAAGCGCGCAGATGACTCTCTCACCTTGAAGACGAGACTGGAAGCTGCCGTAGCCGAAATGCTGGTCCATCCAGACTTCCCGGTCTGTCTTTGGAGAAGTTTCTAGGTCCAGAAGCTAGGTGCCTGAGCACACTTGGAGAGAACATTGCATGATTTCCGAAGCTCTCCTTGGGTCTTTTATAAAGCTTCAGAGCAGAAGGAGCAAAGATAGAGGATGCGCTTCATCCACGCTTGTATCCATGTGCCCCCTCTGATCTTAGTTCAAGAGTTAACAAAGGGTCCCCGGCCTGAATAGACGATCGCACTTTAAACAGAGGGTTTCAAAGCTGCCCAACTGCTGTAATTCACTCCTGGGTCAGCAAGTGTGGCTATCCGGGAGCCCGAACTTGTTCAAGAATTAAGCAGAGACCCTCCCAAGGCACTGGCTGATCGGATGCAGGCAGAGCGAAAGTTTACCCTGACGTTCTCCTTGAAAATCCAAACTTGACTGCCCTTTGTGGTTTCCGGCGTTCAGGTCTGATGGAAAGAGCTTTCAGAGTGTTTGCAAACATACCCCTGCTCTTTCATTTCTGGGGAGGTGGAGGAGAAGCGCTCATCAAAGGGAAGACTGCTCTCTTGTGGTTAGGCGACGTGTCAAGCCCTTCTTGGACCTCCGGGGAAGCCCGAGGTTTTCTTGTGCGAAATAGAATCTTTTAAAAACCAAATTAGACACTTTTCAAAGGAAACAAGAACACAAAATATATGTACTTTAGCATCAAATGTAAGGATCCGCACATTGTGTTCTAATGTATGTTTAACGCGGGGCCCTTTATGCTTCTGCTGTTCTGTAAAAACACATCAAAAGCCCGAACAGTAACAAACACTTTTAGCCAGTTATTTCTCGGAGTGCTTACTGTAAACACACCTTTAGTCCTGCCTCGCAACCTCTTCTAATCCCGCTCAGGATATAAGGATATCTTCCTGTAGCACAAAGTATTTTTCCCATTGTATTCATCGTTAAGTTTATTTCCTCCCTTGAGGGACTGGAAAACAGCATTTGAAAAGAAAAGAACCCCAGTCCCAAGGAGAAAAGATTTGGCTTTGAAGGCTTGTCTTTTTAACACCCCCCCCCCACACACACACAAATGAATAATTAATCCATCTGTGCTGGTAAAGGGCTTTGAAGATGAAAGTGTCATTAAAAATCCAACTATACTGGTTAATGTCAAAGAGTGTTATCACATGGAAAAATCAGATTTCCTGTACTGCAAACCAACACATTAAAGACATCTTCTACTTAAAAAGTCCAACTTAAAAACGAGATGCAAAACCCCCTAAGTTTACAACCAGACTTACCTCTTTTCTGGAAGCTGGGTTGTCGCCCTAACATGTTTGTTGGTTTTTGTTTTTTTTTTTTTTTTAAAGGAGTCCTCTGCTCTAAGTTTATTAAAGTTTAGAGTCTAACTGATCAGCCTGAAGCAACTGGAAAAACATTTGCATCAAGGCAAATGACATGGAAATAATTATTCCTTTTCTGCGCGAGCTGTCCCATTTTAGACGTAGCTCTCTATGCCCTTGTACTGGCAAACAGTTCAACGAGGCGTCATGAATTCTTATGTCATCACTTTTGCATGGATTGAGAAAGCCTTCCTATTTGCCAGGGCATGTAGACTCCCAGACCATGAATTCCTGCATAGGGCCAGGTCAAAGATTTTGAACTTCCAGCTAAGAGTGACAAGAGAAAATGAGATCATTGAAAACAGGAACATGACATAGATCTGTTTTTATTTCTCAGCCTGACAACAAATAAAAAAAAAGACTGCAAGCCAGGTGTGGTGGAGCACACCCTTTTATCCCAGCCCTGGGGAGACAGAGGCAGGCCAGCCTGGTTTAAATTCCAAGCCAGTCAGGGCTGGTTTTTTCATTATTATTATTATTATTATTAAAATAAAATAAACGGGTAAAGGCCGACTAACAACTGCCCGTGTTGAGGACTTGGGGGAGGGTGGAAACACTTAAGGGTTTGAGGAAGGCATGATTATAATTCACAGCGTATTTATTGTGCCACCGCCTTTGAACCAGAACTGCTGACGGTTTTGTCCCACAGAAAGAAATGCAACCCTGCAGCTTTCTATGTAACTACAGATACACTCTGAGCACAGCATTTGTAGTGAATTAAAAAGGAGGCCAGGGTTGCGGCTGGGGCTGTGGCTGGGGGCGGCTGGGGCTGGCTGGGGCTGCGTACCTGTAATCCCAGCTGTGTTGGCAGGCTTGGCAGGATGATGGCCAGTTCAAGGCCTGTATAAAGCTAGATGTGTTTTCAGGGCTGACCATGTGGTGTTGGATAGCTAGTTGGTGTGCTCCTCCCTGGGGAAGGTTATTTCTGTCGCCATCAGCACCCTTAGTAGCCTGTAGCTCCCCACTTAGGCCCCAGGCTTCTTGGGATTTCTCCTGTCTGCATTAGCACGTCTGTTGCTGGTTGTCCTTGTTCTGCTCATGTTTAGACAGTTGTGTTAATGAGTCTGATTTACGTGTAGAGGAATATATATGTTTATAATATCCATATATGTATGTTTCAACAATTAATGAAAAAAAAAAGAGGCCATAAATTTGAAAGAGATTGAGGAGGTATATATGGGAGGGATTGGAGAGAGGGAAGGAAAGGGAAGGGGGACGTGCTGTGACTATATTATAATCCTAAGAAAACATAAAAGAAATAACTGCAGTTTGAAAAGTAAAATAAATCTTAAAAAGAAAAGAAAGTTCAAGGCCTGCCTGGACTACAGAATGAGTCAAAGCCCACCAGGGCAACCTGTGAGACGTCTCAAAAGACAAAGTACAAAGAGGATGGTGAGCCCGGCGGTGGTGGCGCACGCCTATAATTGCCCCCCTCTGGGAGGCAAAGGCAGGCGGATTTCTGAGTTCGAAGCCAGCCTAGTCTACAGAGTGAGTTCCAGGACAGCCAGGGCTACACAGAGAAACCCTGACTCAAAAAAAAACCAAATCCAAAACAATCAAACAAAAGAGGCTAGTGGGTGTGGTGGAGGGTGGAGGGTGGGTGGTGGAGGGTGGGTGGAGGGTGGTGGGTGGTGGATGGTGGTGCATAATTTTTATCTCATCAAAGTCAGTCTGGTCTATGAGTGAATTCCAGGACAGTCAAGGCTGCACAGAGAAACTCTGCTTCAAAAAAACAAACCAAAACAAAAATAAGGGCTAGGGTTATTCTTAGGTTCTGTTCCAAGGGATAGAGTGAGGAGGACACAGGAGACACAGTCTGAATACTTCTCCATGAGGAAAACACTAATACAGATTTATGTTATTAAAAGTAACATAAGTATTTTTACATACACTATATATAAGTACTTACAGAAGTATAAAAAACATGTTAAGCAAAAAAAAAAGTAAGAAAATTTCAGACAAAGTTTGCGATAGGAACATGAAACAATTTGACATGATTTATTCATTTTGCTTCTGTTTTTGAAACAGGATCTCACTGTATAGCCCAGGATGGCCTCAAAGTCAAGCTCCTCCTGACTCAGCCTCTTGAGTTCTGGAATAACAACACCTTGACAGGTGACATCTCTGCCTTTATGTGTTTGTGTAGACATGGAAAATGAAGTGGAAAGATGTATACTCAAATTTTACCATTGGGTGCCTAGAAAGTACATCACTGGGTATAGAAGCCTGATCGTTGTCCTTCATAGTTCTCACTACTTTTCATTTATTACAAATAGCATTTATACACACACATACACACACACATATATGTATGTATGCATATATATACATATATACATATAGTGCTTTATATTTTCAAACTCATAAGTTTTAAAATAATAAAGAGGAAATGTACGTAGCACACAAATGATACACTGACTGGAGCCAGACCTACATATTTATTATTAATATTCAAGGCTCTGGGATCAAGTTTCCTTATAAATTCTTTCTCTGGAGAATGTGGTACAGTTGTTTCCTGCACACTTGACATGCCCAGCACTATCATGAAGCAGAGAGGCGGAAGAGATCCCCCAGGACCCCTTGGCCACCTTAATGGCAGGAAAACATGAAGAACGCACATCACATGGAAAGGTCTGTGGTGATAGGACAAACGTTCCTTCTTAAAGAGGGAAGGAGTTACAAGAAAGTCCTTTCAGGTTCCATCAGAGTTGTAGAAACAGAGGTAGGTGTGATAGTGAATACCTGTAACCACAACATTTGGAAGGAAGATACAGGAGGATCAGGAGTTCAGCGCCAACCTTGGCTCTAGAGTGAGTTAAGGCTAGTCTCAGCTGCTTTGGATTCTATCTCAAAGAAAAGAGGTTAAAAAAATGCCTGAGAGTGGCGGTAAGACCTTTCCACTGTATAGTTGTTCTCAAGTTGCACATGCTCCTACAAGCAATGATGATAAACTTACTTATAAGTTGGGGTTCGTGGAATCTTTCTTAGGTCTGTCTGCTCCTTCCCTATTTGAGGTGAATACACATTTCTTTTATGCTTTGCCAGGAAGGTTACAAATCTGGGAAGGATATGTACAGGATTTATAAAACTCTAGCAACACCAGCCACATGCTAACTTCACATCTGTTTTGATCTAAAGTTTCTCTCCCACCTGAGATGTCTCACATAAGGCTGGTTAGATGGAGATTCAAGTTTGCTACAGCACCGAGATCACTTGGAACTGGGTTTGTGCCATCTCACTTGAATCTGATCATCAAAGGGGAAGGGAACTCACTGGTAAAGGTCAAACTCATTAGATTTCAAGGTATTCTTGGGGAAGAGGAAGGTTTCCACCCCAACAGCTCTCTCATCACCTGCTTGAAAGAAGAGGATTTAGGTTGGCTCTCCTTGCAAACCATTTCATGTCTCATTACAGATTTTGGTTTTCTGGGGCTGTGAAATAGAAATGTCCTTCTGACCCTGAACCTGAAATTTGCATCATATATCACAAGGGATTACAAGGATCTATATATTAGGATCTCATGCTAGAATTCTACTGGGTATAATTCAGTCACAAATTAATTATCTAACATGATCGTATTCAATTATCCCTTCTCTCTCTCTCTCTCTCTATATATATATATATATATATATATATATATATATATATATATATAAGTATTTGTATCACAATGTGTGTTTTCTACCAAGCATAGCTGTCGTTGTTTGAATAGGTATGGTCCCTCCCCAAAGACTCATTGGAATGCTTGGCTCATAGGAAGTGGCACTGTTAGGATGTGTGGCCTTCTTGGAGCAGGTGTGGCCTTGTTGGAGGAAGTGTGTCACCAAGAGGTAGGCCCTGAGGTCTCCTGTGCTCAAGCTGCACCCAGTGTGGCACACAGTCTCCTGCTGCCTGAAAATCAAAAGGTAGAACTTTTACCTCCTTTTCCATTGCCATGTCTGCTTGCGCGCTGCCATGCCTCCTGTGCCATGAGGATAGCAGACCAAACCTGTGAAACTGTAAGCCAGCTACAGGGGTGGTACCAATGCTAAGGTCCTGTTCTCCAATTGGTTCTTGACACCATGAGCTGGGCAGGATAGGTGGGACTTCCAGTCCCAGCAGGTGAGCAAGCAGACCCAGGGGAGAGAGGAAAGGAGGCTTTCACCGTGCTTTGGAAGGAGAAACGCCAACCAGCCATGTGAGATCTTGGGCAGTGGCCCCAGGCAGCTTTTTCAGGCAGGAGGCTGGGGTGTTCGGCTGGGACTGAAGGTGACTGAGCAACTGAAGCTAGGGCAGATTTAGAGTGTTGAGCTGAGAGTATTGGGAAAGGGCATTCTCGCCTTGGTAGATTGGAAGCATCCAGCACCTGAGCCAAAAGGGCAGGCTGAAATTGAACAACACGTGTATCTGTGTTTTTCATCTGTGAATCCAGTATTCTCTGGGGGAGCTGGTAACACAGCCCATTCCCAGAGCATTAAGGTCCGGGGTCGCAAAAGCTATGTGCAACAGTCAGTCCCTATTAAGTGTCTTTCTTTGTAAGATTTGCCACAATCATGATGTTTCTTCACAGCAATAGAAACCCTAAGACAACTAAACCTCTAGTCAGGTAAGAATATCAATAGCTTCATTTGGCATTGTCAGATTCACTTAAAAAGAAGTTGCAGCCAGGCAGTGGTAGCACACGCCTGTAATCCCAGCACTCTGGGAGGCAGAGGCAGGTGGATTTCTGAGTTCGAGGCCAGCCTGGTCTACAGAGTGAGTTCCAGGACATCCAGGGCTCTACAGAGAAACCCTGTCTCGAAAAAAAACAAATCCAAAAAAAAAAAAAAAAGTTGCAGCTGAGGCAGGAATCATGACTTCCAGTTTATCCTGGAGTGCAAAAGTGTATGTGTAAGTGTGTGTATATGTAAGTGTGTGCGCGCGCGCGCGTGTGTGTGTGTGTGTGTGTGTGTATATATACACACACACACACATTTATATATATATAAAGACTATGTTTTAAACCTCAAATCATTAGAAAAGATGAAAGTCTGGAATGACAGCTTAAGAGCAGGGCATGATGCCATCTCAGAGTGTAGTAATGAGTTTGTCTTCTCCGCCAATTAAAGAATTAAAAAGCAAGAAAGAAGTTGTTAGAGACTCACCCCACTCAAGTGGCAGGAAAGACTTTTCCTGCAGTGGACTCCCTTGGTAAACTTTGGATACTTTGTAAACTTTGTAAACCAGCAAGGCAGGAAAGCGGCCAGGGCCCCATCTGAGGGGCTCCAGCAGCCAGGCCCCTACCCAAGACCTCCCTGCCATAACTGTCACAAAGGTCATCTCCAGCCCCTCAACACGACCCTCCCCAGACTTTGCTAATTTTAGGTGAAAAGTCTGAACAAAAGTGACTAATCCCTGAACAGGAAAAAACACCAATCCCTGAGCTCCCCCGAGCTCAGGACTTGAAATCCCACAATCCTCACCCTGGAAATCGCCACATAGAAAGCTCTACTCCCCAATATAAGCCCGATATTGCCAATATATGTCCAATGTCCTGATGCTGTCTGCTTCCCTTTGGGAACATTGGTGGCCACTCCTGGATTTGCTTGTTCTTCTGCACCTTGCACCCTCCAATAAATCTTTCATGAGATTTGCTGCCTGGTGTGACTCTCTCATTGGAAAATGACAAAAAGCAATAAAGAGAAGAAGGGAAGAAGCGATGAGAAGGAGTTGGGCTGAGGCTCCTGAGCTCCTCAGCGCAGCAGGAGATAGCCAACCCTGGGAGCTGCCTCTACCTAGCAGGATTCCTTTCAGAACTACATGGTTCCTGGGCTACTGAGTTCCAGGACATCTTCGCATCTAAGCAGAAAGGCCGGCACAAGTGTACTGGCTAGTTTTGTGTGTCAACTTGACACAGGCTGGAGTTATCACAGAGAAAGGAGCTTTAGTTGGGGAAGTGCCTCCATGAGATCCAACTGTGAAGAATTTTCTCAATTAGTGATCAAGGGGGAGGGCCCCTTGTGGCTGATGCCATCCCTGGGCTGGTAGTCTTGGGTTCTATAAGAGAGCAGGCTGAGCAAGCCAGGGGAAGCAAGCCAGTAAGGAACATCCCTCCATGGCCTCTGCATCAGCTCCTGCTTCCTGACCTGCTTGAGTTCCAGTCCTGACTTCCTTTAGTGATGAACTGCAATGTGGAAGTGTAAGCTCAATAAACCCTTTCCTCTCCAACTTGCTTCTTGGTCATGATGTTTGTGCAGGAATAGAAACCCTGAATAAGACAAATTGGTACCAGCATAGTGGGGTATTCCTGTGACAACCTGACCATGTTTTGGGGAGGACTGTGGAAGGACTTTGGAACTTTGGGCTAGATGATCCATTTGATATTAAGAGTTCGGTGGAAAGTTCTGTAGGAGCTTGGAAGACAATGATAAGAACAGTGCAGAAGGTGGAGGCCTGGCTTGTGAAATTTCAGAGGGAAGATTAAAGACTCTTACAGTGGCCATGTTTTGATTGTGA
This sequence comes from Apodemus sylvaticus, assembly GCF_947179515.1. Taxonomy (NCBI): domain Eukaryota; kingdom Metazoa; phylum Chordata; class Mammalia; order Rodentia; family Muridae; genus Apodemus; species Apodemus sylvaticus. The sequence goes on along the minus strand of NC_067491.1, from coordinate 51,655,644 downwards.
AGATTCGGTGGTTTTAGTTAGTTGGGGCTGAAGAATCAGCTGTGATTAACAAGATACCAGAACCACTAAATTGAACCTTTGTGTCACTGGGACTATTGATGCTGGTTAGCTGGAACTAAGAAATTAGCGGCGATTAAGAAGAGACCAGCATCACTGAGGTGAAATCTGGGAAGTGTTTTCTGAGAGCACAGAGAGTGTGTTCCAGAGATAGCCACAGTTGTATTTTGTGCTGTGGCTGGACTTGGTACTGTGTAAGAGTCACCCAGATGGTACTGGTTTTGAAGACATGAAGGTGTCATGAAGAGCAGCTGAGGCTCTTGGCACAGTGAGAGGCCATGGAAGGCCATTAGTGAAGGTGCAGCCTCAGTTGCAATTATGGCCCACGACTTGAAGGGGTCATGCATAGGAGCAGAGGCTTGTCACCATCAAGAGAGCCTATGAGAGGCTATTGGTGAAGCCTAATTACAGTTGAAGATAGAGGTATTTTGGAGATGCCAGTACCATGCGACAGACGGGCAAACCCAACCTAATGTCTTGGTGGTTCTGGAAGTAGGGGATGCACCAAGGGACAGGAATTCTGGAAAGGAAAGTTGCATCTCTTAAGGTGAACCAGCCTTCCTAAAAGTGGTCCCCTAGCCAGGTCCCTTCTCTTAAAAGAGGAGACAAGGACCTGTCTCCACCTAGAGGTAGATTCCATTCTTTACAGCACAGTTAGGCGCTCCATCTGGAATCATTGTAGCAACCCAAGGTGGTGTTCAGGTCCTCCCCGCTGTAGCCAAGTAACTGCTCAGGTGCAAAGACTCTAGATCCGCATCACACAGATGCTGCGGCTGCCTGAACATCTGTGATTCCTGCCCCTGGAACCAGTGCTTTTTGTCACCATCCCATAAGGGGAGCATTTACTGACAGATTCTCAAGGAGTCTCCACACACAGAGAGGCCTAAAGCTAATAATCTCTCATCCGGTATTTATGTTCCCATCTAATTATAATTTGCCCGTGAAACCATTGCTTTAATGTGGATGAGGTTGGGGAATGGTGTGAGGAGTTCAGAAGAACAGAAGGATGTTCAGTGAAGGTCAATTGCCAGGTAGAAAGGAAAAGCTTTATTAATGTTTTTCCATACCTTTAAATTCTAATTTAGAGATCTTATTGTTTCCAACCACATTTAAAGAGCCACAATTAGTGTTATTATTTTTCTGCTCTTTTCAAACATTTAAAAAAAGTTAACCTTATCTACTAATACTTCATATAGAGATTTATAGGTGGGGGAGATACATAGGTAGATGGGTAGGTAGGTAGGTGGGTGGGTAGGTAGGTGGGTGGGTGGGTAGGTAGGTAGTATCTTAAGTCAGGGTTTATTCCTGGACAAAACATCATGACTAAGAAGCAAGTTGGGGAGGAAAGAGTTTATTGAGCTTACACTTCCATATTGCAGTTCATCACTAAAGGAAGTCAGGACTGGAACTCAAGCAGGTCAGGAAGCAGGAGCTGATGCAGAGGCCATGGAGGGATGTTTCTTACTGGCTTGCTTCCCCTGACTTGCTCAGCCTGCTCTCCTATAGAACCCAAGAATACCAGTCCAGAGATGGCACCACCCACAAGGGGCCCTCCTCACTTGATCACTGAGAAAATACCTCACAGCTGGATTTCATGGAGGCACTTCCCCAACTGAAGCTCCTTTTCCTGTGATAACTCCAGCCTGTGTCAAGTTGACACACAAAACCAGCCGGTACAGATAGATAGATGTTGCTGCCATTATCTGTCCAGCGGAATAAGGGAGACGACACGGGAGACTCTTCTCCAAGCAGTTTATTCAAGAAACCTTACATCAGGAACCCCCCCCCCCCCCCGATCCTAGCCCTCGCTGCCATGGTACCCAGTATTGGGCGTAGGCCTGGGGGATTAAAAAACAGACACGGGTCATTCTGCAAGGAGAATGCCAAAGCCTTACAGAGAGACCAGCAATATATATACTAGAGGCCAGGGAAGGGAACAGGAAAAATCAATTATAGTCATAGTTCAGGCACCTGGGAAGTTTGTACCACACCGGGCAGGAATGCAGGAATCAAGCTAAGCCACAGGATGTTTTGCTCTCAAGAAACCTGTGCAAACAGTTCAGCTGGGGGCGTTGAGCCAAGCTCTCTGGTTCCCAACAACTCCCCCTTTATTTTTTTAAGAATGAATAGCGTCTGTCTTAGGACACCTTCCGTCCAACTCCCATTACCTGTCTCTGGGAATCTCTGCCAGTCCCAGAGCCCCTGTCTTAGGTTGGTGTGGACTGCAAAGGAGTTGCCCGTCATAGGCTAACTATTCTCGATACAGGCTGAGCCAAATTTGAGTAGATGTATTATCCTGTGCCAAAGACATAAGCACTTGTTCAGTTACTGCTCTGGACTGGTTTTGTTGTTTGCACATATGGTTTAGAAGGAACAATCCCAATGTGGCAGCTCCACAAGCCAAAAACCCCAGTGCCATGGACCCAGACCTTTTTAAATCAGGGGTGGCGATAATGCCAAAGTCTCTCTGACGGTAATACAAGGTGACAGGGAATCTCCCTTCATTATTTAGAGGCATAGACACAATTCCAGGAACTCTTCAACCACAGCAGCATCTTCATACTCTCAGTAGTTTGTCAGTACACACAATTGCTAGAACAATTCAATTTCTTCTCATCTTCTTTCTGTTCATTAGAGACTTTTCGAACTACAGAAGAATGGGACTAAAATACATGGTTTAGTATTCATGGAAACATTGCAAAGCACAGGAACCAAAAACTGAAGTTCTAGCTCCAATAGGAGAAATAACCATCAGCCTATTTGCTCTAGAACTTGAGAAGCTGCTGGCCCTTTTAAAAGCAGCTTTTCTCTAGCTGTGCTTGATTCCTAGCTAAATGCAGGGCTGCTTAAATCAGCCTTTGCTGTGTAAACTGAGACTGGATCAAGAGATGGACCTCCAGAAGATAAAAGTTTTTACCATTTTTTCTTTTCATCATGAAACATAGGACAGTCAAACAACGAAACAAGGACAGACACATGTGGACAAATTGGTGCACCAAAGACAATACATAGAAAGAGCACTTGTAACCAGTAATAATATCTTTCAGTCCTAGTCTTTTCGCTTTCAACAGATTCTTAAGCACTGCAAATAAAGATCTACTAGAAGAGGTGCTACCTATGGTGTATTTAAGTCCACTATCGGAACCTTATAGTCTCTCAATACCGAGAACTTTACTTTGTCTCACTTACCCGGGAACTTACCAGCTAGCTACCCTGACTGCAACGAGTTCTGACGTCCCTGTACGGGCCACCACTTGTCGCCGCCATTATCCGTCCAGTGGAATAAGGGAGACGACACGGGAGACTCTTCTCGAAGCAGCTTATTCAGGAAACCTCACATCAGGAAGCCCCCATCCTAGCCCATGCTGCCATGGTACTGAGTATCAGGCGTAGGCCTGGGGGATTAAAAAACACAGACACGGGTCATTCTGCAAGGAGAATGCCAAAGCCTTACTGAGAGACCAGCAACATATATACTAGAGGCCAGGGAAGGGAACAGGAAAAATCAATTATAGTTATAGGTCAGGCACCTGGGAAGTCCATACCACACCGGGCAGGAAGGCAGGAATCAAGCTAAGCCATGGGATGTTTTGCTCTCAAGAAACCTGTGCAAACAGTTCAGCTGGGGGCATTGAGCCAAGCTCTCTGGTTCCCAATAGATAGATAGATAGATAGATAGATAGATAGATAGATAGAAAGAAAATAGTTTTGCATGGGCACATACATCTGTGAATCGACCCCAGTCTCATGATTGCTAGGCAATCACTCTAGCATTGAACTGCATCACTAGCCTAATAACTTTTTAGAAAAGTCTACTTTTACTTATGCCTATGTGCATCTGTCTCTGCATGTACATGTGCCTGTGAGTGCAGTGCTCTCTGAGGCCAAAACTGCATGCTGAACCCTCTTGAGCTGGAGTTACAGGGGGTTGTCAGTTACTGGGCATGGGTGCCAGGAACCTAAGTTGGGTCCTTTACAAGAGCAGTATATACTCTTAACCACTGAGCCATCTACCTAGCCCCCATTAGTTGGTTTGCTTCTCTGTGTGTGTGTGTGTGTATGTCTGTGTGTGTCTGTGTGAACATACATTCACGTACATGCATATGTGTCATGCCATGTGTTTGGAGTTCTGAGTACAACTCACAAGTTGGTTCTCTCCATCCCCCAAGAGAGTTCTGGGAACTGAAATTGTTAGAAGCGAGTGAAATTGCGTGGAAGCAGTTGCCATTATCTGCAGAGATCATGTAAACTATTTAAAATTAAAGGAAATACTGTGTGGGAACATGATGTGTGTGGGCATGTGTACCATGTGGAGGTTAGAGGGCAACTTTGTCGAGTTGACCCTGTCATTGCACCTTTGAGTGGATTCCAGGGATCAAATCCAGGTCACTGGGCTTATATAGAAAGTATCCTCATACACTGGGCTACATCTTCTGTAGCCCGGTGTGGTGGTTTGAATATGCTTGGCCCAGGGAGTGTAACTATTTGGAGGTGTGGCTTTGTTGGGAGTAGGTGTGTCACTGTGGGCATGGCCTTTAAGACCCTCATCCTACCTGCCTGGAAGTCAGTCTTCTCCTAGCAGCCTTCAGTTGAAGATGTAGAACTCTCAGCTCCTCTTGCACCATGCCTGCCTGGATGTTGCCATGCTCTGGCCTTGATGATAATGGACTGAACCTTTGAACTGGTAAGCCAGCCTTAATGAAATGTTTGCCTTTATAACAGTTGCCTTGGTCATGGTGTCTCTTCACAGCAATGGCGACCCTAGCTAAGACACCAGGTTTGTCTAGAACTTACTATATAAACTTCTGATCCTCCTGCCTCAGTATCCCTAAGGATTGGTATTACTTGTGTGTACCACTATGCCCAACTTCTTTACTTTTTAATACATTTTTACATATGACAAAACCCCAAAATCTTAACTTTACTATGATTAATCTTAATAAACATATATAGGCATGTAAACAACCCAAATGTCCCCTCGTGTCTGTCTCTGTATAGGTAATTTTATCTCTTCACCTGTCACTAACTCTCAACACCCATCAGAGCTGTTAGTAAAGTCTTGCCCTTTTCTAGAATTTTATACTGACTTGAAATCTTTTGGGTCTGATGTTCTTCACCCAGTGTAGGAAGCTTCTAGAGGTCTACCAACATACAAATAGCTTGTTACTTTTTTTTTAAATTAATTATATGTAAGTACACTGTAGCTGTCTTCAGACATTCCAGGAGAGGGAGTCAGCTCGCATTATGAATGGTTGTGAGCCACCATGTGGTTGCTGGGATTTGAACTCAGGACCTCTGGAAAAGCAGTCAGTACACTTAACCGCTGAACCATCTCTCCAGTCCTCAAGCTTGTTACTTTTTTTTTTGTTTTTGTTTTTGTTTTGTTTTGTTTTGTTTTTCGAGACAGGGTTTCTTTGTATAGCCCTGGCTGTCCTGGAACTCACTCTGTAGACTAGGCTGGACTGGAACTCAGAAATCCACCTGCCTCTACCTCCCAAGTGCTGGGATTAAAGGCATGTGCCATCACTGCCCAGCTAGTTTGTTACTTTTTATTACTGCCAATATACTGCAGTGATTAGTGCAACTATTTATTTGTTGACTAGGATAGTTATAGATCATTATTAACAAAGTTGCAAGGAACTTAGTGAATATGTCTTTGTACATACATACATACATACACATACATATTTCTGTGTTGGGTAAATACTTAGGTATGATTAGTGAATTTCGGGGTATAAGATATTGCCATATATAGACTGACAAGGTGGCCCGAGGGTAAGGTTCTTTGATCCCTGGGACTTACATGTGGGAAGGAGAGAATCGATTCCTCTAAGTTGTTCTCTAACCTCCACATGCGCATTCGCTTTCACAGACACATCTACCCACCCACCACATAAATAAACATAATGTAAAAAGTTGGCTACTGAGCAGGTGGTGTGGTTCCAACGATCATTCTAAGCACTGTGCCTGTCCATGTAGAACAGACGGAAAGGCAAAGAGAAGAAAACCTGCACAAATCCCTTTATCATCTTTTATGATGTGGAAGCAGGGAAACTTCACATAGGGTACAAGGGTTACAAAATCGAAACCCAATTGCTCCTGGGTCACACCACCGTCTGGCCCAATCTTATAGTTAAAAGTTGTATTATGTGGATTCATGCTTCCCTACTTGAGGACATGCCATTTGAGCGGAAAAGCAGAGTGTGGAGAACCTTGGAGTTCAGAGCGCACCTCTAGCACGTGTATCAGTTTTGGTCTCCTAGCAACGGTGGTCGACTACTCGGCGCTCGATTGGATCGGCACCCACCTGAGCGGCAGCGCTGTGGGTGGAGCGTCTCTAGGCCCGCCCACTCCCCGGGGCTCTGCCGGACTCAAGCGCAGAGAGGGGGCGGTGCGTATCTACGGAAGGGCGGGTCGGAGCGCCCGCAGTGGGCAGGTTACACGGACGCAGAGTGGCTGGGAAGCCGGAAGCGGGCCCCGAGTGGCTGAGAAGCCGGAAGCGCGGCCCCCGAGGGTGCGGCCCTGACCGGGCGGGGCCGGGCGGGAAATGTTAGGGGAGCTGTAAACTGGGCACGGGGTCCCGGGAGGCAAGAGCGTCCGGGCCGACCTCTGGCCGGATGAAGAGCCAGGCGGCTGGGCCAGTGCTCCCCGGCGCGGGCCTCAGGTGGGCGACGCGGCTGGGCGGGCTAGAGCGGCCGGGGCAGGGAAAGGCCACGGCTGATCGCTTTTCTCTTCTTCCAGGTTGGCCAGTCCGGCTGCCAGCGCTTCTGCGAAAACAGCCCCGGGCGCCGCCCAGCATGCTGGGCACTCGGCGCGGAGCGCAGCCGCCGGCCCTCGGAGACGTCGGGCAGTGCGGGGAGGCGCGGCCACCGGCGGGATGTGGTAGCACGTGACACCGGCCCCAGCGCGCACCTATCAGGCGCCGGCCCCCTGCACAGGACGCGCAGGTGAGGAGGGCGGAGGGAGCGGGGCGGACTCCGCCGGAGGTGGGGGGACGGAGGTGGGGGTCGGGGGACCGAGACCGAGGAGTCTTTGTTTGGGTGCCTTCGGGGCACACGTGTGACACGTAAATAGATTTGAGCACTTGAACCCAATAGAAGTATCCTGAGGACTAGTTGATCCCTGGGGTGATTGTACTGAGTAGCCAAACCTTGTGAGCTGCTTGATACCTCTTTCCAGTCGTTGACTTTATTTTAGCTTTTGCTATTTTAATTTGGGCTGTTCCTGTAGGATCGTCGATAAAACCTTTGGGGGTTTGCGGGTTACTGTAGCCAAGGGATGGTGGAATGCGGAGATGAAGTTTTTGAATTGCCAAAGTCTTGTGAATTAGAAGGTACCATGATAGCACAGCACAGAAACAAACCAAAGACGGAGTAGTGTTTAGCTGTTCCCCCCGCTCCCCCGAAGCTTTTAAAAGGCTGTCATTAGAGTGGGGAAGAGAAAACATTGACTGAAATTATTGGAGCTAGTCGATGCGTTCTGCAATGTGGCTGTATTTCTGTTAGTTTCTAAAGCGTCATTTCCAGAAAACAGTGTGAGGTCTGCAACCAACAGATGATTAAGTAGGTCGGCTAGAAACAAAAGCAGTTAATGATTTGCAGAAGACACAGTGACAAGACAGAACCCAGTATCCTTGCTTTAGGCCTTCTTTGGACGTGATATGGGATTGGTAAAATGGAATTGCCTTGTTGGATGGGAAGGCCCTTTGGGAATCACAGTGTGCATTCCTTCCTGCTGTCTTCTGTCTTTGAGTACTTGTTATCTTTGGTTTATGGCTGTTGAGGTCATCACGTTTTGGGGACTCAAATCAAACACAAATCTGCTGAGCCTCTGTTACTAAAGTCTTGTTTGAACTGGTTTGAGAAGGTCCAGGTTTTCACATGCATCATCATCATCATTATCATCATCATTATTATTATTATTACTAAGATGACATTATATAGACATTCAGGAGCTTTCAGAATGAGAGGTGAAACCATGCTGCTCTAATAAGTTACTGTAATCTGTATGTTTATTGTAGGCTTTGTGGTTCTGGTGATGGTTGTGATTTAGGTATGGTTGCAGGTGGGAAAATTTAGAGAAGTCTTTTTTAACTTTAGAGAAGTTTGCTACTTAAAGTAGCCTTGGCTTATTTAGGTTACAAGGAGTTTCCATTCTTCTGTGAGAAATAACATACTTTTGTTGACCTTTGACCCTCCTTTAGTGCCACCTCATTTGCCATGTGGTTCTAGCTGTCTTTCTGGGTGACGAGTGGGCATAGCTTTAACATTTTTTTTTGGATGTAGTTGATATCCAAAAGCTAGTTTTACAATTACCATATAGATAGAGTATGATTCTAGAAACAGGTCTATGAAAAACTTTATACCCCACTGTTTAGCCAGGTTCTAATGTAAATAGGATTCTGAAAAAAAAGAGCAAGAACAATTTTGTTTGTAATTTGTTACTAGGCTGAGAGATTAGGAGTCTTAAATTAGGCCTGACTTCAAAGCTCAGCTGTGCCTCTGACTAGTTAGGTGATTTTAGTTTTTTTTAACATCAAAATCTAGGCTTTCTTATCATTAAAATGGGTCTAACGTACCAGTCCAGGGCCGGGAAAATGGCCCAGTGAGTAAAAGCAGCTGTGTAGGGAGGCTGACAATTCCAATTCGGTCCCTGGAACTCACATAAAGAGCTTTGCAGGGGTGTGCATCTGTAATTCTAGCAGTCTCCAAGAGATGGGAGTCAGATGCAGGAGATCACAGCAACGAGGAGAACCTGCCTCAACAACATGGAAGTGGGAAACCTCCTGACCACCAAATACATCTACAACCATTTCAACACGTGTACATTATGTCAATTAAAAAAAAAAAGATAACAAAGTGGATTAGCTAACACTGCGGTTGCTATGACAAAATCCATGACACAATCAACCTAAGGGAAGGTGACTGTGACTGTGACTTACAGTTCAAGGGGACACTGTCCGTCGTGGTGGGGAGGCAGTCACATTGCAGCCTGTAACCTGGAAGCCAAGAGAAATGTGGGGAGGAGCTCGAGTCCTCTCTTTTACCTGATACAGGATCCTACCCCATTGAATGGGGTGTAATCACCCACATAGACTCAGAAGTGTGTGCCTATGTGATTCTAAGTTCACAGTGGTTGACTGTAGATTTGCCATAATGCAACCTCAAAGTGTGAGCTTTAGGGGAGGCAGGAGTAAATCACCTGCCGTTGTTTCTTAGGTGCCCTGGGCTCCCAGGAAGAACCTGCTGCAGTAAACGTGGAGTGAGGATGGGGGCCAGGGAAGCTCTCCTTTAACCTCTGTTAAGAAGGCTGGCTTCGCCAGGCGGTGGTGGCACACACCTGTAATCCCAGCACTTGGGAGGAAGAGGCAGGTGGATTTCTGAGTTCGAGGCCAGCCTGGTCTACAGAGTGAGTTCCAGGACAGCCAGGACTACACAGAGAAACCCTGTCTCGAAAAAACAACAACAACAACAAAAAAGGCTGGCTTCAATAAATGATGACAGCCTCTCAATTCTGAGTAGAAACTAGTAAATGTGCATACACTTAAATGTTTCCTTTTAATTACGTGTTTGTGTTTGTTCCTGTGCAGGGTGTGTAGGTGTCCTATGAGGCCAGCGGAGGGTGTTGAACTCCTGGAGCTAGAGTGAGTGCAGGAGGTTTCTGAAGCCACCCAATGTCTCCTGGGAACCATGCATGGTTATTGGGGACTGAATTCAAGTCCTTGGGAAATAGCAAGGGCTCTTAACCCATGAGCCATTGTTCTAGCTCTTTTCTTTTGAGCCAAGATCTTGCTATGTAGTGTGTAGACTGACCTTGAGTTTACCGTGCAGTTCCCAGTAGTCCTGGGACGTCTGGTAGCCCTCTTGGCCCAGCCTCCCTGTTTCTGTGCCAGCACACCTAGCTAGACTACTTCCTTTCCATATCAGTATTACCCTTTTACATGCAGTTACTGACACTGCAGATGGGCTGTCCAGGAAAGGCAACTCTTTGACTCTTCAGCCTTCTGAAAATGACCGGTGAATTAATAGAGTCTGATGTGTTAGAACATCCCTGATAGTCCTTTGCAGGATGGCTGATGCCCTTTTATTGAACTACTTTACGATTTGGTGCATATGTTATATCTTTGACACTTAAATCCTCCTCTACCTTTGCAGAATTAGTGTACAATTTCAAAATTATTTCAGTAGAGGTCTAGTAAAGCTTGCATGATGAACCTCAATGTGTGAGGGTATTAGGATTATTGTTTACTAAGGTATGGTTACAGATTTTTTTCTTAAAGATTTATTTTATGTCTATGAGTGCTCTGTAGCTGTACTGATGGTTGTGAGCCATCATGGTGCTGGGAATGAAGGTTGTCCACTTCGGTCAGCCCCGCTTGCTCCAGCTCTCTCTGACATAAAGATTTATTATTATATGTAAGTACACTGTAGCTCTCTTTAGACACACCAGAAGGGGGCGTCAGATCTCATTACGGATGGCTGAGAGCCATCATGTGGTTGCTGGGAATTGAACTCGGGACCTTCGGAAGAGCAGATCAGTGCCCTTAACCACTGAGCCATCTCCAGCCCATGATTACAGATTTTAAGAAAATACTGATTCTTAGGGAGAGAGCATGGTGCTTCTTTATGCCATCTGAATCAGTCTCAGGCTTGCTTTTAACTCACTATAAAAAGGTTAGTAAAACTATTCCAGTACTTTAAAGATAATGCCTAAAAACTACTGGTTTCCACTGAAAAGCCAAATGGAGACAGTAATTACAATGAGATTTATTTATTTATTTATTTATTTATTTATTTAGGTTTTTTGGGTTTTTTGGATTTGATTTTTTTGAGACAGGGTTTCTCTGTATAGCCCTAGCTGTCCTGGAACTCAGTCTGTAGACCGGGCTGGCCTTGAACTTAGAAATCTGCCTGCCTCTGCCTCCCAGAGTGCTGGGATAACCGTGTGCGCCACCACCGCCTGGCTGAGATTGATTTAACAACAGAAACAAAACAAGCCACCGTGACTAGTGCTACAGAAGGTGTTTGGTTGCTGTGTGAAGGGTTTGGAGCAAGGCAGATTGAGTTCACCTCTGTGTATGGTGTACAAAACTGACACATATTAGTTAACTTTGAATCCCAGTTCCTTGTTGTGGTTTCAGAGTTGTGTGTATAAAGAGCAGCTGGTCAGGTCCTGTCTCCCATCCCTAGATTCTTGTCCCTCTTAACCTGTGGGCTCAACGTTGTCTGTGCTTTTTCCTAGGATGAATGACATGAACTTGAGCCCAGTGGGGATGGAGCAGCTGTCTTCATCCTCCGTGAGCAATGCCCTGCCAGTCTCAGGAAGTCACCTGGGTTTGGCTGCCTCTCCCTCTCACAGTGCCATCCCTGCCCCAGGTGAGTGGGAGGCGGAGCCACTGTACTTCGGCATTGTGGTCAGTTCTGCGTGCGTAGGGTCGTACAGAGAACCAGTGAGTGACTCTGCAAAGCCTTATGGATAGAGTAGCAGCTTTCTTTCCTGATAATCTCTTTCGGGTTAGTCCCTTCCATCCAGAGCTGACACCGACTGGGCTCTTTATCTGGGACGTCTCACACTCATCTGGGTGACACTTTGACATTATGTCCTTCATCAGTAGGAGATCAGTTAGCTTTCCTCTGTAAGTTCCAAAGCATTTAAAATCAGGCTTGTTTTTTAGATTGGAAATTGAGCCTCTGTAGAAATGTACAAGGCCCGGCGTTCTGGGAAAGTAGTGCAGGGATGGAGGTCTGAGGGGGGGCTTCCCATGAGTTTGTGCAGCCTCAGAAACCCAGAGGAGACACTTTACTCTTCCTAGCCCATGCCTTAATGCATGAACTCCCTTTGTTGTTGGGAGATGTTTTGTTTGAGGACCAGTCTTACATACCCTGGGTTGGCCTCAATCTTAACATAATGGTGATGGGCTTGCATTCCTGACCTCCTGGCTGACCTCCAGAGTGCTGGGATTACAAGGCATGTGCCACCACACCTGGTTCTGAAAATCCTTTTACTTTATTGTCTGACTCATTCTCTTCCTATTGAAATGAGAAATGAGTAAGCTATTGGTTCTTAAGGATATGTAGTATTGTAATGTATTGAACTGTATGTTTAGTAATGTATTGTAATGTATGTTTAGTATTTTAAACATTATGGAAAAGATGTTTAGTTCTCCATATAAAGTTATATCCTGAATTCATAAAATGCAACAGCCAAGTCATATTAATTGAAATTAGCATCTCTTAAAGTGTCAACAAAAGAAATTAAAAAAAAAACTTTATGTGATGTGTACGTGTGTTTTGTCTGATTCTTGTTGAAAACATGGTGCTTCTTTACATACTAATGAACTGAACCAGTCCAGAATCACTTTTGTGCACTATGTGTGTGCCTGGTGCCCACAGACGCCAGAATAGGGAGTCAGACGCTTGGGAAGCCACGTTGCAGACGGTTGTGAGCTGCCATGTGGGTGCTAAGACTCTGAACTTGGGTTCTCCTCTAAGTGTAGTAAATGCTCTTAGCTGCTTAGCCATCTCTCCAGCCCCACAAAAACAAAACAAAACAAATGCTGAAAGATCATAGTGGCCTAGGCTTTAATCTCATTGTTTATGTGTATAGCGCGTATAGGCAGGAAGATCAGTTGAAGGCCAACCTTCGCCTTGAAACTGTCTTTGGAAATGTTAACCATCTGTCAATGCCTTAGCTATTCCTTTAGGAAACAGACTTACTAAGAGGAAAAGTTTGTATTAAAAAAATATGCCCTCTGGCCAAAATATGCAGATCAGCGCTGAGTAAGTTGGTGGTTATTCAATTGATGGTTAGGCACAAGAAAAGTCATGTAAGCATTTTGCAGATGAGTATAATCGGGGGTGGATGTAGTCTAAGGTCAAACTTTTTTTTTCCCCCAAGACTGGGTTTCTCTGTGTATCCCTGGCTATCCTGGAACTCACTCTATATCCTTGAACTCAGAAATCCGCCTGCCTCTGCCTCCCAAGTGCTGGGATTAAAGGCATGTGCCACCACTGCCTGGCAAGGTTAGACTTTTTATTGTGAAGTACAGTGCGCAGAGAAAGGGCTGAAAATACACACATCCAGATCTACATTTAACTCTAAATCTGGATGGATTCCAAGGGCAAACATTCCTGGGTTTTGTCTGTAACACTTTTAGACAGGTTTTCACTATGTTGCCTAGGTTCAAATTCAAAATCCTGCCTCAGCCTCCCTGGATCAGGGATTACAGTAATGCACCAACCATGCCAAGGATTTGAGAGTTTTAAAAGTGAAATGTATAGTCATAAAAAGGAAAATAAATTGAAGCTTTACAGAAAGTTATCACTGCAAGAGACCATAACTGTGGATAGTTTTTGTTTTTGATATTTATTTATTTTAAAGACTGATTTTTTTTGTTTATTTTTCAAGACAGGGTTTCTCTGTATAGCTCTGGCTGTCCTGGAACTCACTGTGTAGACCAGGTTGATCTCAAACTCAGAAATCCACCTGCCTCTGCTTCCCAAGTGCTGGGATTAAAGGCGTGCGCCACCACTGCCCGGCAAGACTCGTTTAATTTTATTTACTTGTAAGTGTGTGCACATGAGGCCTTGCCGGCTTGTCCTGGAGCTGAAGTTACACTGATAAGGTTGCTCCCATTGCATTCTGTCCTCTGGAGGAGCAGTACATCCTCTCAACCACGGAGCCGTCTCTCCAGACCCTTTGTGTTGTTTTTGTTTTTAGAGTTAATTTTTTCCTCTTAGCTGATATCTAAACTAGATTATTAATTGTTTGGATATTTAGGAGAAGCACCTCTGGAGGATCAGTTTAGCACTTAAAAAAACCCTGCTGTGCACACATACACACTGACCTAATTGGAGGGTCAGGTTTGTTCATGCACATCTCTAATCCCAGCATCCTAGAAGATCGTAGGTCAGCCTAAGCTAAGTAGACCCTTTCTGAGACGTAATTTGTGGACGAGGACTGTTTGTATGTTTATGTTATAGATGTTGCCCAATAGTATCTTGGGTTATAAAGTGCTACTAGGGTGAGATTTTGTTTTTGCTTAAGAGGTTTTGTCAGTGGTTTTTAGGTACCAACCTTTTAACTAAGAAAAAACGTTCTTTTTTGTTTTTTTAGGACTTCCAGTGGCAATTCCCAACCTGGGTCCCTCCCTGAGCTCTCTGCCTTCCGCCTTGTCTCTGATGCTCCCCATGGGCGTTGGCGATCGAGGAGTAATGTGTGGGTTACCCGAAAGGAACTATACCCTACCTCCACCACCTTACCCTCACCTGGAGAGCAGTTACTTCAGAACCATCCTACCTGGTAAGTTTTAGAGTGTTACTAGTGGTGGTGATGGTGGGGGATAGAACCAACTTTTGACCGCCCTGTTTGGAGATTAGAGTTTACGTCTTTTTCTCTCACTTTTGGATAGCAGTTCCTGGGTTTGTTATTTGTGTGCTTTGCTTAGAATATGTATACAGTTCAGTATTAAAGAAGCAATTTGAATCTTGTTAGCGCAGGATTTATTTTTTATTTTTTAATTGTTTTAATTGTTTTGAAGTAGTGGGGATTGAACCTTAGGGCCTCATGCATGCTAGAAAAGCACTTCACCACTGAGCTATAGCTGACAGCCTTTTTATTTTGATCCTGGGCAACTACCTGCCTATATATGAGAATGGCCTTGCTCCCAGTCTTCTTGCTTTCCACCTTCAAAGTGCTGGATTATAGGCACGAGGGTCTTTTTTGTTTGTTTGTTTGGTTTTGGTTTTTTGTTGTTGGTGGTGGTGGTTTGAGACAGGGTCTTATTTGTAGCCCTGGAATCTGCTATTAAGACAAGGGCAGCCTTAAAGTTTGAGCTCTTCTCTGGCCTTGCCTCCTTGGTGTCAGGATTATAGATGAGCCCCATCATGCCTGGTTTGTGTTACTATGTTTTCTTTGTATCTGTATGTGTGTGTAGTGTGCGTGCAAGTGTGTGAGTGCACAGGTGTCCCATTGGTGCGTGTGCATATGGAGCTGGAGGTTGACGTCAGGTGTCTTCCTCAGTTATCTCCACCTTACATATTGAAGCAGAGTCTCTCACTGAACTAGAACTTGCTGATTCGATAGCTAGCATCAGCGATCTATGGGATTATAGGTGAGATACACACCATGGGATTTACACTGCTGTGCAGGCCAAAGGAGCAGAGCTCGGATCCCCAACACCCTGCTGAGCCATCTCCAGTTCCCTGTGTATGAAGTGAACGATGATCACTGAATTTTGGTTCAGTGTTTTTAATTCTGTGCTTTAACCTGTCTGGCTTAGAGTTTTATTGACTTTTATTCTGTTATAAATGTATTATAAACTCTCTTTAGAAAGTTTAGCAAGTGGGGAGAAAGGGAAGCCACATCTGTCCTGGTGTACTTTCATTTTGGAGCATGGGTTGCTACAGTTTTTCATGATTAAGACTGTGATTTCTCTACAATTGTGTGTCTTTGTACTTAGTATTTTCCCCTGCTACTAGATGATTCTTCGTAAGTCCCTCCTGTCCTTTTTTTGAAATAGGCTGTGTTGTTCTGGCTGGCCTGAGGACTCACTATGTAGACCAGGCTGGCTTTGAACTCACAGAGACTTGCCTACCTCTGCCTAGTGCTAGGATTAAAGAGATGTGCCACTGAGCCCCGTACCCATAATGGTCTTTTTAAATACCGTACCCTTGTAATTCCAGCGTTTGGGAGGCTGAAGCAGGGAGACCAGGAATGTAGACTAGACTTTGTTTCAGGAAAAAAAAAAATCTACCAATTGGATGTGTAATGGTTTATTACATCAGTGGCCAGCTTGCATTCTCCAGACTTTATTGTTACTGTAGCTGATATTCTTAGTGGTATCTTCTTTATGTATATTTACAAAATACACTTAGGTATTTAGGGAAGATTGCTGTAAATGGTGTTTAATGCAAGTCAGTGTGGTCATTTTTGAGTTTCATAAATATACTGTGTTTTAGTATATACTCCCCCACTAGCAGTACTGCATGTGACATCCCATATCCTTGGAGTCACAGCTTTGGATTTGGGATGTAGTTCTATAGTACGACTTTTTTGAAGCCCTGGGTCTGGTCCCAACCTATCGTTGCTCCCCCAAAAAATTTCTGTAAAATATGCTTGTTTTGAATAGTTAAATGTGTTTTGATAGTTTTATAGCAGAAGTTCTTAAATAATTTTATTCTTTATTTACCTATTTTTTTAATAGAGCAAATTTTAGCATCTTTGGACCAAAGAATTGCAATCACATAGCTATTAGAAGTCGGTTTCCTGTAAGTTGTTTGTGATAGGCTTTAGATGAGTTGCATGTGTTTAGGATTTGAGTTCCCTAGAGAAACTCAGAATGGTATGTGTGTTACTTGTATAGTCATTAATTAAAGAATTAGTAGGTTATTTAACTTAGCTATATTAGTAAGGAAAACAGTTCCTAACATTTGACATTTATGTTTAACAGTGTGCTAAATATTTCTGATATCTCTTCTTTTCTCAGGCATTTTATCTTATTTAGCTGACAGACCACCTCCTCAGTATATTCACCCCAACTCTATAAATGTTGATGGAAATACAGCATTATCGATCACCAACAACCCTTCAGCACTAGATCCCTATCAGGCCAATGGAAATGTTGGATTAGAACTAGGCATTGTTTCCATAGACTCTCGCTCTGTAAACACACATGGTGCCCAAAGTCTTCATCCTAACGATGGCCACGAAGTAGCATTGGACACAACGATCACTATGGAGAATGTGTCTAGGGTCACCAGCCCAATCTCCACAGACGGAATGGCAGAGGAGCTTACAATGGATGGGGTTACAGGAGAGCATTCCCAGATCCCGAATGGCTCCAGAAGTCATGAGCCCCTCTCTGTGGATTCTGTGAGCACCAGCCTTACAGCAGACGCTGTGGGCCATGGTGGTGTGATGCCCATTCATGGGAATGGTCTGGAGCTTCCCGTGGTCATGGAGACAGACCACATTGCAAACCGGGTCAATGGCATGTCGGACAGTGCCCTCAGTGACTCCATCCACACTGTGGCCATGAGCACCAACTCTGTAAGCGTGGCACTCTCTACCTCACACAACCTGGCCTCCCTAGAATCTGTTTCCCTCCATGAAGTTGGCCTTAGCCTAGAGCCAGTGGCTGTCTCTTCCATCACGCAGGAGGTTGCCATGGGGACAGGTCATGTAGATGTATCCTCGGACAGCTTGTCTTTTGTACCATCTTCACTGCAAATGGAAGACTCCAATTCAAACAAGGAAAACATGGCAACCTTGTTTACAATTTGTGAGTATGATTCACTGTTCTCTTCTGGAAGTACTTTTTTTGTGTTTTAAAATTTTATGTGTGTGAGGGTTTTGCCTGCATGCATATACATGTATCACATGCATGCCTAATGCCTGCAGAAGCTAGGGCAGTGTTGCATTCCCTGGGACTGGAGTTACAGATTATGAGCCACCTTGTGGGTTTTGGGAATCGAACCTGGGTCCTCTGCAAGAGTGGCAAGTGCTCTTAATTGCTGAACCATCTCCCTGGATCCCAAATAATTGGCCTTAAAATACCATTGTCCTAACTAATGTTTGTCATACTCTGATACTGGTTAATGGAGTAAGGAAAGGAACTGCATTTTGGAATTTTCTTTGCCCTCATATTGCCCTTTTATGCCACCTTTAGTCTGGTGCCATTTGCTGGAGTCACATAATAAGGTACAATTCAGTTGTTCTTACAGTGATGCCCTGGAGTAAACAGACAATATAGTTGTGTCTATATTTTCCCTATAATATTCAAGATATTTCCCCAAACAGAGCATTACAGTCATAAAACTTAACAAAGATAAGCTTGGTGATATACGGTGTGTTTCCAGTATATACCAGAAGAAAAGAGTTGCTGGGCCACTTTTATAACTGTGGGGAATGTAGGTTGATATGCAGTGATTTTTCTTAGAGTGTATAAATTACCATGGTTGGGCATGTAAAAGTTCTTTTTTATTAGGCAGCAACCAAAAAACATATAAAATGGCTGATTTGTTGGTTTCACTGTGTGCTTAATCCAAGCGGGAAGCTTTCCTATGCTTACTGTATGCTGTGCTCTGCCAGATGCAGGGGACAGGGCAGTTTCCCCAAACAGCACGGACCATGAGGAGCCTGTAGCCTGTAGAAAGCCTGGACCAGACACGGGCAGCTGAAGTACAGAGTAACGGTCAAGGCGTGACCAGGAGTTAAGCTCGTGGTGCTTAAGAAGCTTGAGGATCAGCTAACTGGGCTGTGGACGGGTCAGGGCATATTAGCCACAGAGGGCGGCAGATGTGTTAGCATAGGCCTGAAGTCAGGTAAGATGGTAGGCAGTTGACAGGAAGCCAGCCGCTGGCACCCCTCAGTGCCTGGGACGAGAAGAGAAATGGTTCAGGTGTCTGCGGTGGAAAATGGGTCTGAGGGAACAGTCACCTGGGGGGACAAGCGGGAGCCTAACATCCTGGGCTCTGAAGGTCAGTGAGGGTTAAAGAGTGAGGAGTGATGTGGGGTTCTACTGCGCTATGAGCGCTTAGGCCTGCTGAGGCAATTATTGTAGGAAAATGATGCTGAAATTAAGTGAACAGTGACTATCTCCTTACAGTAACTAAGGTGAAGAAAGTCGGCCATTTGTGGAGCAGTCATGAGAGCTCGGTGGGCTAAGGCCTGGTGTTGAGGAGAAAGCTCCAGTTCTTGACTGAGATGCTGTATAAACTCTGCTGACAGGTCGGGAGAGTAGAGCGCTAGCTTTTGGGAAGGGGGAGTGATGAGTCCATTTTAGACATTGATTCAGTGTGTAAGGTGTTGAGTAGAGAGCTAGCGGAGCTCACAGGGGGACTCTCTGAAGGTAATGATCACAGCCATGGCAGTGGGGTGGAACCCAGCAAAGGGTACAAAAGAACTTCTGAATACAAGGGACAAGAAGGTCCAAAAGTGCAGAAGCCGGTCAGTGAGGAGCCTCTGTACGGTCTTTAAATCCTCCATTAGTAGTAAGTGTGAGGGTGTCCTTCCGGCTGGTGGCACCCAGCTGTGAGCACCGGCAGCCCCGTGGTACTTAGCTTGTGTGACCTATTGTCTTTGACTGCTGCCTGCAGGGTGCACTCTCTGTGACCGAGCCTACCCCTCTGATTGCCCTGATCACGGACCAGTGACCTTTGTTCCTGACACGCCAATAGAGAGCAGAGCACGACTATCTCTCCCGAAGCAGCTTGTCCTCCGCCAGTCCATCGTAGGAGCAGATGTCGGTAAGGATACTGGAAGAGCCACACAGGCCCTTCTGATCTCCTTGAGAGGGCGGAGCTGTGAAAGTATGTGTGTGGATTTAGTGATTAGTTGATCTAAAACTCAGTGGTTTCAAATTATAAACATTAGGGAATAAAATTGTAAATGTTGGGGAATGGTTGACTTCTCTGATGGTGACAGAAATAAAGCCTGTGAAAGCTCAGGTGGGAAGCCTCTCCTGAGAATCAGAATTGACCAGAGGCGCAAGTCCTGGCCTGAGTCTCGATGGCCTCTGCTCTCAGACATCCATCATCTACCAAGCCACCATGTTCCCTGAAACTTGTTTTCTAATAAAATTTGATAATCAGGTGGTACAGAGAAGAAAAGCAGACTTTTAAAAAATGTACTTTTAAAATGTACAGGGGGCATTTCTCAGGAAGGAATTGAGATTATTGGGGCTTACTTACCCATTTCTGAATTTAACAGCTTCTGAAGTACTGTGTCAGTCCTTTGAAAATGCAAAATTAGGTTTATTATTTTCAGCTACAGCTTGGGCATGAATCTTGAAAGCACTAAACAGTTTAGATAATAGTCGTGCATTATATTAAGTATAAGAAGTTTTAGAAGCTTGATTTATCTTATACAGATTGCTATTTTTTTGATAAAATGTTTCCTAGTCTCTAGCTTACTCTAAAATAATGTGTTTGGAAACGTGGGTTTTGTGTGTATACAGCAGGGATTTGATTTTGCTTCTGCATTTCAATGTAATTTTGGTGTGTGTGTGTGTGAGAGAGAGAGAGACAGAGAGACAGAGACAGAGAGACAGACAGAGAGAGAGGCGTGAAGGTCAGAGAATGACCTTTTCAGAAGTAGAGTTCTGTGGGGGGACTCAGGTCATCAAGGTTTCGTCACAAGTGACACTGAGCCATCTTGCTGGCTACTTTTGTCTGTTATTTTAGGCTAGGGCCTACACAATCTTAGCTGTCTCAGGATTGTTGACACATCAAAAATGTTAGCTTTGGTGAACATGAGATTCTTTGTCTGGGTCAAGTACCTGTCTCAGTAGGTTTACATCATCGTGTAGTTGGTGTCTTTCCATCGATAGGCGTGTGGACTGCAGAGACCATCCCTGTGCGGACGTGCTTCGGGCCTCTCATTGGTCAGCAGAGTCACTCTTTGGAAGTAGCAGAGTGGACAGACAAGGCAGTTAACCATGTCTGGAAGGTCAGTGCTGAAACTTCTCTGACTTTTGGCTGATGCTGCTGTTTTTTTGTGTCCCAAGCTGACTTCACACTCTGAGTCCTCCTCTCCAGCTTCCCAGATGTTGGCATTGTGCCATGCCAACACGGTGCTTGACATCTCTGGGGCGGTTTTCACTGTTTAAAGCATGGCAAGTCACAATTAGCCAGGACTGAGAATGCATTCACCTGTCCATTACTGTGAATTACCTTTTCTCTTATTTCTGGTATAAGCAGCTGTTGAGGAAATAGGGGATAAACTGATGCAGTTTTCATTTTATAGATTAATGCAATGATTCTGATCTCTTTAGAAGACATCTTTGTCTTTTATGTTTGGGAATTTTGCCTAAATGTATGTGTAACACTTGTGTGCAGTGCCTGTGGAGGCCACAGGAGGGCGTCAGAGCCCTTGGAACTGGAGCTCTAGACAGTTGTGAACTTCATGTGGGAGCTGGGAGTGAACCCGAGCCTCTGAAGAGCACGAGTGCTCTAACCACCAGGGCTGTCGCAGCCCTACTTTGAATCATTTATACGTTTTGATTCCTTATGGCTGCTGAAGCTATGAACTTTGTTTACAAAATGAAAGTTATTTTTAGTTAGCTAAACATTTCTTCAATTTGGCTTAGGAAACAGTTTTAGAATTAGCTACAATTACTTCTCTAGTTTCCTAATGGGAATGTAAGGTTTTGACATCAGTAGCTGTATCAGTAACATATTTATATAGAATCTTAAATATGGGTACAGAATTGAAATAGTGAGGTGGTGTATCATAGGGAACTTTAATTTTAATGTCTGACTGGGAAGATGGGTGGAGGTAGCTCTCTGCCTTTAGGAGACAGTCATCCGCACTGTACCCATCTGGTAGTTCTGATAAAGACGGATAGATAAATAGACTGCAGTTTATCTTTTTAGCCAAGGCTCTCAAGGGTGAAGTCATCCTGTACACAGCAGCACCTGGAGACCTCTAAAACTCTTCCTTGTATTTCTGGAAACAGGAAGGGTGGCAAAATAACCGTGGAGAGGGCCCTAGCTGGCACTCCCTAGATGGGGGAGGGGCCCTAGCTGGCGCTTCCTAGATGGGGGAGAGGGCCCTAGCTGGTGCTCCCTAGATGGGGGAGGGGCCCTAGCTGGTGCTCCCTAGATGGGGGAGAGGGCCCTAGCTGGCGCTCCCTAGATGGGGGAGAGGGCCCTAGCTGGCGCTCCCTAGATGGGGGAGAGGGCCCTAGCTGGTGCTCCCTAGATGGGGGAGAGGGCCCTAGCTGGCGCTCCCTAGATGGGGGAGAGGGCCCTAGCTGGCGCTTCCTAGATGGGGGAGAGGGCCCTAGCTGGTGCTCCCTAGATGGGGGAGGGGCCCTAGCTGGTGCTCCCTAGATGGGGGAGGGGCCCAGCTGGCACTCCCTAGATGGGGAGGGGGGCCCTAGCTGGTGCTTCCTAAATGGGGGAGGGGCCCAACTGGCACTCCCTAGATGGGGGAAGGGCCCTAGCTGGCACTCATTAGATGGGGGAGGGGCCCTAGCTGGTGCTCCCTAGATGGGGGGGGCCCTAGCTGGTGCTCCCTAGATGGGGGAGGGGCCCTAGCTGGCACTCACTAGATGGGGAGGGGCCCTAGCTGTCACTCCCTAGATGAGTGCATGAAAGGTTTTCAGTTCACCTTGCATGTGTGCTTGCCTTCTGTTGGCAGATATACCACAATGGCGTCCTAGAATTCTGCATCATTACAACTGATGAAAATGAGTGTAATTGGATGATGTTTGTGCGCAAAGCCAGGTAAGACTGCTTTAGTCCTGGTGTCCCTCCCACTCAGGTGGTTGTTTAGTAGTGAACTCGGCATAAACTGTGGAAGACTGATGAATACAAGTTGGCACCAGGACCTCACGTCCTTAAGCCCAAGCCTTTTCAGCATTTCCAGTCTGGTAGCCGCTGACCTGTGGTGGCTGTAAAGCAGAGTGTGTCTTTTTAAAAACATTTTATTTGGCTTCTGGGTAATGAGGAATGATACAGTTACCCATGACTGTAAATGCCTCTTCATAGCACCAGTAGTTTTTTTCAGGCTATTATTAGAATTAATTTTTGTTAGCTTTCTATCTTCAGATATATTTGTCATAAAGAATTTTTAAGACTTCATGGACATTGTGACTCAGGCCTAACCCTAACCAGTGACCAGTGCTTGGGAGCCTGAGGCAGGAACCTCTGCAAATTCTGGGCTGGGCTACATAGCACGCCCGAGGTCAGTCCGAAGACAGATTAGGACCTAGTCTCAGAATAAGCAGGCATGCTGTGTTTTAATTTAGCTTTTGTTTGTTTTGAGATAGGATCTCATTATGTGCTCGGCCAGGCCTGGCACTTGGAGCAGTGCTCGTGTAATCAATTCTGTCTGCCTCCCAGGTGCTGGGACTGCAGTGTGAATTGCCCCTGCCTTGCTACTTACTCATTTTGCATCTACTAACAGACTGATGTGTCTGACTAAAGGGATAACTACCTCCGTACTAAAGCAACCCCAGTAGGGACAGTAGAGTTACAGAAACAATAGAGCAAACAGTTCTGTCTAAGCATTCACTGGATTCTGCTGACAGAGGGCAGCGGATGTAGCTCATTGATAGGATTGCTGGGCTAGAATGTGTACTGCTTTAGTCTGAACCACAGCGCTGAAGAAAAGGTATCCTTAGCCAAGTGTGATAAAGTGCTTGTAAATAGCCCTAGCTACTTAGAAGGCTGAAGCAGGAAACTTAATTGAGGCCAGATGTTTGCGACCATCCTGAGCAACACCACGAGAGCCTTTCTCTTACACTTGCTCTATTGAATGTGGTTATATAGGAACCGTGAAGAACAGAATTTGGTGGCCTATCCCCATGATGGGAAAATCTATTTCTGTACCTCACAAGACATCCCTCCTGAAAACGAGCTGCTTTTCTACTACAGCCGGAATTATGCTCAACAGATGGGTAAGTCTGAGACTTGTTATCATGAATCTAGTGCAGTTCCACCAGTAACCAGGAAGAGAATTTGATAATGATTTTACAGTGGCAGTTTTATGAAAGCAAGCTGCTAGCTGTGTGTGAGGTGACAGAAATCGGTACTTCTTCACGAGGTAGATGTTGCTATTTCAAATAAACAAGCATTTGTTGTAGGACCTTGAATCAGGGCTTGTAAATCCCTGAATCTGGTTTTTGAGCTTCTAGAAACTTAGCAGAGCCCCTTCAATTTGATTTAATGTGTTTTTTCCTCTTTCTGCTGTGTCACATTTATAGGTCTACTTAGTTTGTGTGCACTACAAAATGTAAATGGTTTCTTCCGGAAAAAAGACATCAATTCTGTTTACCAAGTACTTTGTGTGTGCCCTGGTGCACTATTTTAAATGATAGGGATATGACACTGAACAATGATTCTCTCTCTTTTTTTTTTTTTTTTTTTTTTTTTTTTTTTTTTCACGACAGTGTTTCTCTGGGTAGGCCTGACTGTCCTGGAACTCACTCTGTAGACCAGGCTGGCCTTGAACTCAGAAATCCACCTGCCTCTGCCTCCCAAGTGCAGGGATTACAGACAGGCGTGCGCCACCACCGCCCGGCTCTGATCAAGGCATCTTAATTTGACCGGTAATGAGTCTGCTAGAAGGGGAAATTATAATCGTCAGTTATTAATGTTAAGAATAATTTTGAAATTAAAGTAACAGGAGATATTGATTTAATTTTTTAAAGGTGTTCCTGAACACCCAGATGTGCACCTCTGTAACTGTGGCAAGGAGTGCAGTTCCTATTCCGAGTTCAAAGCGCATCTGACCAGCCATATCCACAGCCATCTCCCTAGCCAGGGCCACAGCAGCAGCCCCGGGCCAGCGCACAGCAAGGAGAGGAAGTGGAAGTGCTCCATGTGCCCCCAGGCCTTCATCTCCCCCTCCAAGCTCCACGTCCACTTCATGGGTCACATGGGGATGAAGCCCCACAAGTGTGATTTTTGTAGCAAGGCTTTTAGTGATCCAAGCAACCTACGGACACACCTCAAAATACACACAGGTGAGCTGTGCTGAACCACATGGGTGAGCTGGGCTGAACCACACGGGTGAGCTGGGCTGAACCACACCGGTGAGCTGGGCTGAACCACTGGCGTGGAGTTTTTACAGTAGTTAGAATTCACAGCCATAAAGTCTTAGCAGAAAGAAAGTATTGAAGGATAGAGTTGTAATATGTCATAGAATGTATGCAGATAGCTGTGGGGATGTCATTGGACTGTAAGCCTTGTGAAGTGGAAACCTAAGGGTGTTACAGTTACCAAGGTCCTTTTTTAAGGAGTCCTACTGTGCATTGTGACAGAGCCCAGTTTTTATATTTGAGCTTCCAGTTTCTAAACTCCATGTAAACCATCTCTAAAAGAATTACTTATTTGTATTCTCTGTGTATGACTACAGCCTGTATGTGTACCACTTGTGTGCAGTGCTTGTGGAGAACAGAAAAGGGCATCCATCCCTGGAATTTGTGTTCAAGATGGTGTGAGCTGTCACAGGGTGCTGAGAATTAAACCCAGGTCCTGTCAGAGTAGCCAGCTAGCCAGTACTTCCTAACCATTGGCCATCTCCCCAGCCTCTCAGCTCTTCCCTCATCCCCTGTTCTCCAGAGTAACCAGTAAGGCCTTAACTTTCCTGATTGAATTATTTGTTCTACAAATCACTAAAAGGACCTTTCATTTTCAGCCTGTTATTTTAAGAATAGGTAGTTGGAGGAGAGGCTGGGTTCCTTCCCTCTCTCCTTCCCTCTGTCCCTCTATCCCTTTCTTCCTCCCTCCATCCCTCTCTCCCTCCCTCTCCTTCCCTTCTTTCTACCCCCCCACCCCCAAATTTGCTAGCCCTTGTCCTGGAATTTTCTTACAATATACTTGGAAGAATTTGATTTCAATTCTGGTTTGTGAGATCATACTGTGTTTTTTTTTTTTTTTAAATAAAACAACAAAAACCCAAAAATAAAATTATTCAATGGAAAGGCCTATAGACCTGTAGAAAGGCACTATAGTTTGTGAGTTATCTCTCTTTTGTGAAGTCTCCTTGCCCAAGGTTAGCCTCTTGCTTGCTGAGGATGACCTTGAACTTCTGACCCTCCTATATCAACTTCCCAAGTGTTGGGCTCTGAAGCATGCACCACCGTACTTGGCTAATCTGGTGGTGGAAGTTGAATCTAAGGCTTTAGGTGTGGGTTTTAGATAAGACAGTGTAGGGGAGTGGAGTGCCAGGCTTGAGTTAGTTCTGCTTGATTCTTTCTTGTGCTGTTTCTCCAAACTTACCTGCTTGTCAGAGAATCTGTAGTTATTTTATTCTCAGTGTGATGTCCTGGAATAATTTGCAGGTCAGAAGAATTATAGGTGTACTTTGTGTGACAAGTCTTTCACGCAGAAGGCTCACCTGGAGTCTCACATGGTCATCCACACGGGTGAGAAGAATCTCAAGTGTGATTACTGTGACAAGCTGTTCATGCGGAGACAAGACCTCAAGCAGCATGTTCTCATCCACACACAGTAAGTGTCCTGTGCGAGGGAGGCGCTGCTTGTAGGAGGTGGTCCACTGTGCGTACCCCTGAACCTGAGGTGCCGCTGTGTGTCTGCTTCTCCCATTACAGGCGATGGTCCCTATGGACCAAGCAGTCCTTTGTCAGAGCCCCGCCCTAGCACCCAGGTACTGAGGTGGGGCACAGGGTGGACAGACTGGAGCTGATATCCTCCTGCTATTGTATTTCTATTATTGTTATGGGGGCCAGAGCTGGTGGTTTCTGGCAGCTGACTAACTGCAGCCGGGGTTAGACAAAGGAACTCAGTTACTTGGCTCTTTAACTCAGAGGCTTCTCACCTGCCAGTTGGCGCTCATTAACTCTTCCTGAGCCAGAGAGTAAGAAAAAGGATAAAGAGAAAGTCAGTCTCTCTCTCTCTCTCTCTCTCCCTCCCTCCCCTCCCTCTCTTTCTCTTCCCCCTCCCTCCCTCCCTCATGCCTCCCCTCTGCTGGGCCTGACCACCAGTTTCATCAGTTTTATGAATGTGCATGCATACACACATGTGCATATGAGTGCATATGTACACACCTACAGACAGACATTTGCACATGCATATAACCACATAAACACATTCGATTGCTGGGGCAGAGCCCAACAGCCACACTTTACTTTTTCTCTCAGCCTTGTTATAGCTTCTTAGACAAAAGTTCTTTATAAAATTACCTCATAGATAAAATGTTGCCCAAGAAGGAGCTACAGAAGGGTGTTGAGGGTAATTCACAGTGCTGTGTCGTTCTGTAAGCTCATTAGTTCAAAGCAAGAGTTTTGTGTGGCCTTCTCTGATCTTACTGTATATGTGTGTCTTATCCTTTGACTTGATCTAGAATGAATGGTTTTTCTTGATCATAATCTGTCCCAAGACGTCTTTCTTCTTAGTGCAGGTTATGAGAGCTCATTGTATTCCTGCGTATGTAGCCTTTACTTACTAGTCTGTGAGGCAGGGGCACGTTCTAGTCTTGATTCTAACTTTATTATATCTTTTTGGCAAACCATCTCCTTAAACTTTCTTCCTAAAATTATTTGAATCAAATCAGGAGTTCTATAAAGTTACTAATTCATCTAAGCAGCATTATGATATGAAAGCACATCTTTATATAGACCTGTAGGACATTTGCCCAATAGGTGGGCTGATGCCGGAATCATTAGGCTATGTAGTAGTGGCAGGAAAGGCATCTCAGCAGTGAGACACAGTCTCTAAAGTCCACGCCCCTCAGAATGCACCCATCCCAGCCATGCACAACGGTGGGCCATCTCCAGAAAACTCACTTGCTTTCCATAGCCTTTCCTACATGTCTGTGCCAGTCCTTAGGCTGTACCGTGGAAGATTTCACTCTGTTCTTTTTTTTTTTTTTTTAAGATTTATTTATTATATGTAAGTACACTGTAGCTGTCTTCAGACAGCACCAGAAGAGGGCATCAGATCTCTTTACAGATGGTTGTGAGCCACCATGTGGGTGCTGGGATGTGAACTTATGACTTCTGGAAGAGCAGTTGGTGCTCTTACCCACTGAGACATCTCTCCAGCCCTCTGTTCTTATTTTTATATGTTCTTTGTATTTACTTTCATCCATGTTTTTAAAACATTAAGTTTTAAAACCACCTCTTTGATGCTCACTGTTGTACTGGGGACAGAGATAAAGACATTATCCTTAGCATCGAAGAGCTCCACGTTTGGAAAGTGAAAGAAGTCAGTCAGTAGCTACCACGCTGAGTTGGATTGGGTGCTGAAGACCATACAACAGCAGCACTTGAGCCTGATCTAGCAGTGCTGTGGAGTCTCGTCCCCTCGGCAGACCGCGACATTGTTGGTGACATACCTCTTCTGTTTCAGACAGGCAGGAGATTGCCTAGGAATGTTTTACTGAATTTGGGCCCAAGAAACGGTCTCTCCTGCTATTAGTGGCAGTAGGCAGAAGCAGTAGATAGTGCTCTCCTCAGCTGTGAGCAGGTGTTGGAAGACGGGAGTGCATTGTGAACATTATATTCTAAAGAATGGCTTTGGTTTCAACTGAGGACTCAGGATCTAATAGGACTGTTTTCCCGGGTTTGGTTCGAGAGTTTGGCTTAGCCTTGGCTAGGCTCCGCTTCCTGATTAGCTGGAGTCATAGGTAGGCACTGCTGTATTTGCTATACCGCTGCAAGACTCGTTTAAAAACGTATCTGTGTGTGCTTGTTTGTGTGATGCATACTCACGGAGGTCAGAAGACAACTGGATGCACCCTTCCTCCTCGTGGGTCTTGGGAACTCAAGTTGTCAGGCCTTCCTTGCTAAACCTTCTTGCTGGCCCCATAAAGGATCTTTTATAACAGTCTTCATTAGTTTCATTGATAGCGTGAAATTCTGATTATCAGATAGAAGTTGCTCAGTATGAGATGTGAGAAGATCTCTGGGGTCGTGTAAGTGCTGTCCTCGGTGCAGATGCTCAGACAGTGTGTCAGCAGCTGCATCCCAGCTGGGGCAAGTGGCCCTGAGGACCACGAGTCGGGCACTTGGCGGAGTGAGCCAGTTCCCTGCCCTGGCCTCCAGAGCTGTTGGAAATAGCACTGTTCGCTAAGCCCCCGGCCTCCTGGTTGGAGGACAGGTGGCGAGAAGGGGGTAAGGACAAGAGCTTACCTTTCAGTATCTTCCTCTTACACTTCTAGGCTCCATATTCTCTCCTATATCTAAACCTCACCCTGGAGGTAGGGCTTCAAAATAGGAATTTGGGGCTGTGAGAGATGGTAGGAGAGACTGAGCGCTAACACTGCCTGTTACAAACACTACACAGGGATGTTAACAACTGACGACAGGTCCCTTCCTACCATAGAGATTCTAAGGTGATTGGTTTGGACAGAGCCCCAGCCTAGCCTTTTCCCTTCCCCCACTGTCGTAAAGCGGGGTTATAGGTGTACCCCCACAGCTACATTTCCCCTCATTATTCTTAAGACTTATCTTAAATTGCATTTGTGCACATGAGTGAGGATGTTGAGGTCAGAAGAGGGAGGGCCTCAGATTTCCTCAAGCTGATAGGTGTCACTCAAGGAGGGTACTGGGAACTGAAATCAGGTCCTCTGCAAGAATAATCCTTACCCGAGCCCTGCAAATCTTGCTGTTTGTAAAAAGGTCCTCATGAGACTGATATGCTGTGGGACACCACTTTTCCAAATGTCTCTGGCAGATGGGTATGTTATTTCTTTCTGAATACCACACATTCAAGGTAATTTGGGAGGAATTGCTTTGTTCTGGTTGAGCTTGTATTAGCCTGTCCTTTCATTCTGACACCTGTCCTCTGCAAAGATTTAAACAGGTTTAACACTTTTTTTTTTTTTTTTGGGGAGGTGGGGTGTGTGTGAAGGTGAATTGTGCTGTGAATTGAACCTGGGATCTTCCACATGCAGGGAACATCTACAGTTACATCTCTAGGCTCTAACCGCTCTGTAACATAAGGGCCTCTTATGTAATCTGTGGCCACTGTCATGTCTCCATAGAGCTCTCTTCCTGTCAGGGCATGTCTTTATACTTTCCGCATATTTCTTGGCCTGTTGCTTAGTTTCAAATTTGGTCCCCAAGGTGAACACAGGATTTTATGGTTTAGGAACAAGAGTTGTAGTTCCTTGCTTGCTTAGTGTGCAGTAAATAGCAGAGCTTTCATCTTTTTTGACCTTGAAGGTGTGCGCACCTTTGATCCAAGTGTATGTTTCTCCTGTGTAATTCCTTCTATCTCCATCTGTCTGTGTACCTATCCATCTATCAATATAATTCTATCTCTCTGTCTCTCTCTGTGTGTATATGTATGTGTGTGTATACACAGAGAGATGTAGATATTCTTGCTTATGAAAATATAAAACTGAAAGCCAACAGAGTATCTATGAAGAATAAGAGAAACCAGTTGCAGACTCTGTAAATACTTCATATTCATGGAGCAGAACAAACTACAGGCACTTGGGCACCTCGAGTGACTATCACAGGCTTCATTTCCAGTGAAAGAAACCTACACTGGACGGTCTCGTTTGCATAGTACTCTAGAAGGGAGCAGCAGCCTGGTTCTAAAAGCTCCTACGAGGGCCTGAGATTAGGAGACTGATGTGGCCTGATTGTTTACAGCCCACACAGATGTAACTCTTGTGTTCCTCGTAGAGAACGCCAGATCAAGTGTCCGAAGTGTGATAAACTGTTCTTGAGAACAAACCACTTGAAGAAGCATCTCAATTCTCACGAAGGAAAACGAGATTATGTCTGCGAGAAATGTACAAAGGCTTATCTGACCAAGTACCATCTCACTCGCCACCTGAAGACCTGCAGAGAGCCCACCTCCAGTTCCTCAGCGCAGGAAGAAGAGGACGATGACTCAGAGGAAGAAGGCCTCGCAGACTCCATGACGGAGGACTGCAGGATGAGCAGTGCTATTTACTCAACAGATGAGTCTCTCTCTGCACATAAATAGGGACAAGCAGCTGCTTTGGATGGAAACATAAAACCAACCCGCTGTTCAAGTGGCCTGAGTGGGGGTCGCTCGCTACAGCACTTCCAGAGGAACAGCCGGTGGAGGAACGTCCGGTGGAGGAACGTCCTGTGGGTTCTTTAAGGTGGCTGGGAGGCGAGGCATGGTCTGTCCTGTCTCTCAGTGATGGGTGGCAGTGAGAGGCCCAGCGTTTGATACCTGCTCTTTAGTCACATGTAACTTAGGGTGCACTTACGTCCTTTCGTCCAAACAAACCAGATCTCTCTCCCATTGTTCCATTTCCCCCAGCCAACGTGACTGGAGCCATCCCACTGCTAACTACACATGCACTATTGTAAGGTATGTGTTTCAGAGAGAATTGTAACAGCCGTGCAAGTGTTAGGACGACTGTAATTAATTGAAACAATCCCTGCCTGCCTGCCTGCCCGCCCTCTGCCGCGGTTGAGAGGGCAGGTAAAGCAGCAGCCGTGGGTCAGAGGACTGGCCGAGAGAGGAAAAGGTCCGGACGCCCACCTCTGATGGAAGCCGAGGTTAGCCACCTGGTTATGTGTATGTGCACATCTTTGTGGTCTAGCCATGGCTCTGTCTTCAGGAAAGCCAACCTTCAGTCTCTGAGTGGACCTAGAGTATTACCAGTGTTCAAATAAAGCCTGCTGGGCGGTCTCCAGTCAGGAGTGCATCTGCGCTCACTGATGACTGCTGCCCACAGGGGGAAGAGGGGGCGTGTTTTAAATGTGGGCTTACTTTATGGAAACCATCACAATGTTGCTAGCTGAGGGCAACAAGTAGGGGTTCAGTGGGCCTTCCCAGTCGTCGTCCTTGCTGAGGTCCTCACCAGTGAGGTGTAGGGGACACCAGAGGTGTTAGAGAAGGCGGATAGTCACCCCGAGAGCAGGCATACCCAGCTTGTCAAGAAGCTGATACATCCTGAACTTGACAGGGCTGGTGGATGGAACATGCCTTCCTGCTCAAAGGCACTGCCTTGGCTTAAGTAGAAGACTCTGCTGGGAAGGTTTTGCTGCTAATGTATTTATAGAATGAATGTATTTCATTCAAATCTGTATTCCTCTAGGAAGAATTAAAATCATTTTTAATGAAAATATGGGATTTCTCATGATCTTTTGTGGAGGAAGGACTTGAGCGTTGAAGCATTTCTTAGTTTTAGCTCTGAGATCATAATTGTTTCTGTGTAATGGTGTGCAGACTGCTGCTGGGTTTGTAGCCCCTCCTCCCACCCTCTTAGGGCAGGGCTTTACTGTCTCCTTAGAAACTAGCAGGTCCACAGTTGAAGGCCAGTGCTGTGGGTGACTGCTAATGCTAATGCATGAGGCCTCTCTCATCACCATCAGGGTTCCAGTGTATTTCTCCCTTTTCTCAGGAGCACACAGGGCAGATTCTTTCATTGCCCTACACAGAGATGCTCCTACAGTAATTAAGCTAAATAATAAGACAAGAAGGAGGGCAGGAAAAAAAATCCTTACTGTAAGGATGTAGCTTCTACCTTTCAACCTCTCAGGTCTAAGTGTCACATTTTAAAATTATTCTTTAAGAGATAAATTAGCAACTACCCTTTGGTAGGATTTAAACTCTTTTGCTACAGGTCGTGTTCACTATTGCTGTTGTGGGCACACTGTCAGACAGGATATGGTAAATGTGTGCTCTGGATTCAACTCAAAGTTCTTCGCTGGGATTTACTGTGGGACAGTAGTTTGTAACCCTAGCCAAATTACACAGCCTATTGGGTGCCTCTTTTTTTTTGGGGGGGGGGGGGATATTTGGTTTTTTGGTTTTTTGGAGACAGGGTTTCTCTGTATAGCCCTGGCTGTACTGGAACTCACTCTGTAGACCAGGCTGGCCTCGAACTCAGAAATCCGCCTGCCTCTGCCTCCCAGAGTGCTGGGATTACAGGCGTGCGCCACCACCTCCTGGCTTGGGTGCCTCTTAATAATACTGTTTTATACTTTTTTTTTTTCATGTTAGTACAGACCCTAAGATAAACGGGATCTATAGCCAGGAAGTCCTAAGCTTTTCTGGGCTAGAGCCTAGAGATATCCACAATGCCTTGATTGTGGTTGGTGGGTCCTTTAAAGGGGAGTTGTTCATATTTCTTGCCTATGTGCCGAGCTAAGGTTCAGCGTGCTGTGAGGCAGCAGGATGTCAGTCTAGGTCTATAGCAGGCTGCTGACTGGTGACCTGGGTACAGATGCCCAATAAATGTGCAGGAAGTACTCTTTTACGAGTTTTCTGAGAAACAAATATGCCAGCAGCTTTTACTCTGTCAGTTTCACGAACCAAATTATCCCATCAACTTCTGTACGGGAAGCACACTAAAGAATGAGCTCTCCATATACCCAATGTCTATACGGATTAAATCATCTTCCCCTATTTGTGTTAAAATCTTAACCTCCATATCTCAGATGACATTTATTTTTTTTGGTTTTTTTTTTTTTTTTTTTTTTTTTTTGGTTTTTGGTCTTTTGGTTTTTTTCTAGACAGGATTTCTCTGTATAGTCCTGGCTGTCCTGGAGCTCACTCTGTAGACCAGGCTGGCCTCAAACTCAGAAATCCACCTGCCTCTGCCTCTCAGATGACATTTAATCTGAGTTAAAATGAAGTCCTCAAGTTGAATCCCTATGCAATGATTGGCATCCCTTTATGAATAGCTGAGTTTGGATGAGGACTCGTGCAGCAGCAGTGTGAAGGACGCCTGTAAGGCACTCAGCCACTGGGCAACACTGCCAATGCCCTGCTGACTGTCTGACTACATCCCTGCCTGAGAAGTGGGAAGAAGTTTTTAGAACCACCAGTCAGTGGGGTGGAATGGCACCTGTGTATTTTCTGTTCTTAGTTTTTCTTAAATATGTATATATACTTGAAGGGTCTTAGGTCATAAACCTTGGAAACCATGTAAGGCATTGTGGTGACACAAGCTGGTAATCTTAGCATTTAGACTAAGGATGACTGCAGCAAGTTCAAGGCCAGCCTGGACTATATGACCCCATTTTAAATCAAAAGACAAAGCACAGAGCAAAAAAAGGGACGTGTGGAGTCAGCAGTTTTGAGGCGTTGTAGGAGGAATGAGAGACTGCTTAGTACTCTGCAGTGGCCCATTTATACACAATATTTTTCAGGACCTCCAAAATCTGTCTTCACATTCCTATTGCTTGAGGACTCTGAAGCCCCGGCTGGGTGTGCAGTCAGCCCGTTAGGCTCCCCACTACAGGTGATTCTGAAGCAGGCTGCAGTTGTACACAGGAGCCCTGCAAATACAGCGTCCGAGTCATGCTACAGCAGTGTTACCATGTCACTAGGCGATTCACTGCTTTGTAACAGCACAGGGTGGATTTACACAGAACTAGATGGCATAGACCATCATTCAGTGTGGCTTCAGCATTGGTGTGGGAGGCCGAGGTATAGCATTGCCATGTAATACCTCCAAGTAATACTAAGCATTACATACTACATTGTATGTGCTTTAGCTTTATATCAGGCACAAGCCATGAGCAGTGCTTTGTGCTAGAATGTTAGTCTGTACTTTAGTTTGCTTATCAGGGACTTTTCCATCCCCATTATAAACCATGGGGGCCTTGTCACTGCATACTGTTTTGCTGCTTGCTACTGTATGTACAACTTGTTAAAAGTCTAGGAACAGGACGAGGTCCTATCTGAGAAGAGATAAGGAGTAAAGGGCTGGTAATCCAGCAGTTGAACTGCCTTTACAGGATGAATAGACTTGGTCTGGAAACCAAAAGTCTAGGAACAGGACGAGGTCCTATCTGAGAAGAGATAAGGAGTAAAGGGCTGGTAATCCAGCAGTTGAACTGCCTTTACAGGATGAATAGACTTGGTCTGGAAACCAAGTCATAGGCGTGAAATGCAGGATGGAACCAGGAAATTCAATTTCAAGCTCAAAGCCAACATAATTACTAAGAAGGGAAGTGCATGAAGTCTCCACCAAGGTAACTTTATTCTCATAGTAACAGCTTGTAGGCTCTTACAGGAGGACAAGAGGAAGGGTAATAGTACTTTCCCAATTATCTGCTACACAACCGTCACTGTGTGGGAAGCAAATTTAACCACCTGGGTGGTTCTTTTCCAGTTTTGGAAGCTCATGATGATCAACTAGGTTCTGATCAGCCTTGGGAAGTGCCCTGGCATTCTGGACATACCGAAGGAAGTAAAAGCCAAGTGAGTCTCAATGACAGACAGGTCATTTTACTGTACTACTTCAAAAAGTATTAACATAAAGCTTAGAAATCAGCTTAGGAAGTGGTGGAGTCTGGGAGGAGTGAGAGGCCAGTCCTGTGAGGCCGAGCGACTAAAGGGACAGCGTGAGGTTCCTCAGCGTGAGACCGCTCAGCCCAGCGTGCTTTATGGGCCTGACGAGCTCAAGTCACTTCAAGTGACTGGACAGAGAACTTACTGGAACCAGCACTTAAAGGGTGAGGACCCAGGATGTACAGACTTTACTCTTGACAGTTTGTTGTCTATTTAGTAAAATATTTCAATCATAGAAAATAATATGAACAAAATCCTCATTTTAAAAATACTGGCATTTTTAAACAAAATATCCCTGAAGAACATGTAAGTTGATAACCAAAAGGTGGTAGCACTGTCAAAATATGATTAATATGCAAAAGGTGAAAAGCCCTTTAGGGGTTACATTTAAAAAAAAAAACAGGATAGGGAGACCGCTCAGTTAGTAAAATGCTTGGTTTGCAAACACAAGGGCCTGAATTCAGTTCTAGAACCTACCATGCATACAGGTAATCCTGGCCTGGGAAGATGGAGACAGGTGGACCCCTGAGCAGGCTAGGTCGGCTGGCCACAAGTCCTGGGAACCTGCCCATCTTCTCTGTCCTTCCCAGTGCCAGACAAGCACGAGCCACCACACTAGCCTGGCTAACACAGCCAGACTCTGTTCAAAAACTCTTTAAATTACCATGTATTTGATAAACCTACAGTTCCTAGGTCAGACGGCCTGTTTAAGGAATCATTTTTGAAAAATGTTTACTTTGAAGAAATGCAAAGAACTCTGTACAGTATGTATGTAGCAGAGGGCTGCAGACTGCCGCCAGAGCTGCAGAAAGGGACGGCACCAGGAACTGAGTTCTGTCATGGCTGTAGGTACACATTCTGAACAGTTTTAGGCTGTGACCTTTGTCAGGACTCCATTGGTGTCTGTGGACTCCTGCTCCCACAGGGGCCACTGACAGATAAACCTTTCGAGCTGCCAATAACCAGTCTCTCCCGTCTTCCAAACGCTTCGTTTACTGAAAGAAACCATTAGATGAAGAGGTAAGAGCGCATCCTATAAAGACTAGAGGATAAACAAGGGTCTGCTGTGAGGTGAAAACATAGGCTAAGGGAGAAAGTAACCAACTTGGAAGCCTCATCAGTTAGCATAGCTACCGAGAGTGGGGCTTTTCCTAAGCGCCTGCTGTCTTTTTGTATGTCTCTCAGGCTTGTTCTATTCTCTAACCTGCCTGAGAACAGGGCTCGGCTTGAGGTTTCCTTTTCCCTCTGTATCTGACCACATGTGTATAATCTATATATACTTCTAAATTCAAATCCGAGCAACCCAGACAAATCTTAGGATCCTTCCTCATGACGGGAGGGAGGATTTAGTGGAGACATACTATTTGCAGACCACACTAGACAACTCAACAGTCCAGTCACTATTCTGAAGGAGCTGTGGTGGCTGGGAAAGGAACACACTGAGGTACTCAGACAATGGGGAAGGGGAAGGCTCTTCCTTGAGACTTCTACATTTCCTTCCAGCTTTCCCAGGAAGCTTTTCAATTTTAAGGTAATTAAAAAATTATTTACACTTTAACTCTGAAGGCCAGCTTACTCGTGCCCATCCCCATTGGTTTTTTGGATTTGGTTTTTTTCAAGACAGGGTTTCTCTGTATAGCCCCTGCTGTCCTGGAACTCACTCTTTAGACCAGGCTGTCCTTGAACTCAGAAATCCGCCTGCCTCTGCCTCCTAAGTGCTGGGATCTGCCCAGCCCCACTCCAATTTCTAAGGCCTGTAGGATGCGCACTGGACACGCCTTTGCCATCTCTGTAACATTAAATTCCAGCCCTTAGTCCTGATACTTCCAGAAAGAGCAGAAGCTCAAAGGTTCTTACCTGAAGAGACGGTGCTTATGTCCCAAACCCGAAGTCCTTCTTTCTGTCCTCCAAAGGCATAAACAAATGGCAGATCAGGACAGCATGAAGAGCAGAAGAGAACTCCCTGGGGAGAAAAGAGCAGTCAGAGATTTCTACCCTAGAGCGTTCTAACCTGACCCTACTGCTCTCTAAGAACAGGTTTGATTGGTTACTCAAAGCTAGGTTAGGTGCGGCAGTTTGCATGAACCATGAGGCTGGTCATGATGTCACTATGTTTGTAGGTCTCATTCTAGAATCTCTTACCTCATTCTAGGAATCTGTGTACACCCAGAAACATTCATCTTCTCAAACAATAACAGTGATACTATCAAGTCTTTTTTCTTAAATAGTCTCTGCTTGTGTGCAGGTTGGGGAGCAGAGATTGCTAGGCAGGTGCTCTACCACTGAGCTGTGTCCTCAGCACTCAAGCACTGGCAAACATTACATTTGTCTTATGTGTGTGGTCAGAGGACCACCCGCAGGAGTGGTCATCAGCCTTAGCAGGAAGTGCCATCTCTCTAGCTCCCCTTATAAGTGAACATTGTTATAAGTAAAAATTATGCATTATAGAAAGTATGAACAAGAAAAATGTAGCCCCTCAGTGAGATAACTCATTTGGGGATAAGCACTCAATCAAGTAGTATATATATAAAAGGCTGGGAGGAACTAAGACACTTCATGGCCTGCCTGCCTGCCTCCCTGCCTTTCAGTAAGCTAAGTGATAGTACACATGGTTTTAACTGCTGTGACTCTACTGTGCTGCCAGTGTTACTCAGTGCCCTATATAGTCAATACTCGCTCTATAGTCAGTGCTTGCTATCTGTTAAAGAGTACTACTTATTCTAAATGTTTTGCCCACCTATATATTATCAGTTTCGATGCAGACAGAGCTAGTCATGAGAAGTAAATAAAGCCCCCATAGCTCTGGCGCCTCACTGCCGGAGATGTAGCCCTGAGTTATGGATACCTTGTGGCCACTCCCTACGTCCTTTCCCCAGTCTTCTTGATCCTGCCCAGTGGCTATTAAACTTCTAAACCAGAAAGGATTCAGATACTAACTCCCACCAAACTTAACTAGCTCAAAATGAACCTCAACACATCCTTGCATGCAGTGATTCCTAGGAAAAGACAGCGGATAGGTCAGAATCACAGTAAAAACGCCAGGGAGATGCTCACCATTTTCATGTCTCTAGAGTGAATGAGACTTGGCCTATCTCCCAAGATGTCCCAGATCTTCACAAACTTGTCTGCAGAAGCAGTCACAAGGCAGCCTTTGATCTGACTGCTCAGATCAAGACCTGGAAGATAAAGAGTGGTTCAGGAGCTACTGCCTGAGATTTAGATTTCCATTGTCATAACTTAATGCATTTGAAAGAAGCATCATTCGTGCTCACCAGAGATTTCATCATTGTGTGCATTAAGTGTAAAAATCGGCTTATCTGATCGTGCATCCAGATTATATACAAAGCCATCATCTGTACTGGCCTGCAGAAGGAAAGACAGGTATGGTATGATCATGTTACATGACACTATAGGTTACAAGAAAGTATGTTTATCTGTGAACTAAACACGAGAACTTACTTTTGTATGAGCTATGCTCATGAAGCAGGAGAGAGCAAGGTTAGAGTTGTGGAAACACAGAAATGGTAGTCACTGCCCAAGGGCCGGAGGGGAACGCATGCGTTCGTGTGTGTGTGTGTGTGTGTGTGTGTGTGTGTGTGTGTGCGCGCGCGCGCATGTGCGGTAACCGAAGAGCAGCAGGCTGGCACCACTGCCCAAGGGCAGGAGGGGAAGGCATGCGTTTGTGTTTGTGTGTGTGTGTGTGTGTGGGGGGGTGGTAACTGAAGAGCAGCGGGGCTGGCACCAGAGTCTTGGTGAGCATGGTTGCTCCGGCTGTGAGCTGAGAAGCACAGAGAAAGGCAGCTGCAGGGAGG
The DNA here is from genome assembly GCF_947179515.1 of Apodemus sylvaticus. Lineage (NCBI taxonomy): Eukaryota > Metazoa > Chordata > Mammalia > Rodentia > Muridae > Apodemus > Apodemus sylvaticus. Next base: position 51,617,066 of record NC_067491.1, on the reverse strand, counting down.
AAGATGGATGCCGGGAGCCAGTGCGGCACTTAAGAAGAATGGCCTGGTCAGATCATGTCTCAGCATTGCCATAGCAGTGGAGGGACGGACGGAAAGAAGCTGTTAAGGCTCTTAAGAATCAGGGAGCAGAGAAAGACGAGAGACACAGCAACACCGACCGATACAGCAGGGACCTCTCACGGCACTAGGACTTGTTTCTGTCTGGTTGAGAGAATGTTTACAAAGGCTTTACTTTCTCCCACTTGGTAGGCAGTGCTATTAATCACAGGCAAGCCTCATCTCTCCAGTTTATACATAAGGAATTAGGAATCTTTTGGACTGATTTAACCATTAAAAAACCACCAAAAATAGGTAGGAGGAGGAGGATTTGCAAGGTCAAAGCCAGCCTGGGCTACACAGATCCTTTATCAAAAAACTTTGAAGCAACAGAATATTATGATTAGTAATTTCAAAAATATTATAAGTAGTAAAATGATTTAAAAATATAAAAACAATATGTAGCCCAATGGAAAAGTTGAAAATTAGCTAATTCACAAACTACTCTTTTTTTTGCAGTTAAGTAAATTTTTTTTGTATTATTAAGCAACACACTCTACTTTTTCAATTCTAAGGTCCAAAAACTTCACACTAGCAGAGAAAATGCTTTTCTGAGAATATGTCTGTAATAGAATTAGAAAAAACAATGCATATTCTTACCAGGAAATGACAGGGTGAGAAGTGGTTCCAGGTCACTCTCTCGATCTGCCCGCTGAACCGCCACAGGCGGTGGTTCTGGCTGGGATCTCTGCAGTCATACAGAGCCACTGATCTGCACACATTGCAGGTTAGGGTTACGTTTATTTTAGTGAAATGGTAACAGAGCAGCACTGTGAATTCATTTCAATTATTTAAAGCTTGTTTTAAGTTCTAAACTTACATAAAAAGGGAAAGTCCCATTATGTGTGCATGTGGTTCAGAAGACACGGGATCTTTGGGGGTTAGAATTGCAGTTGGCTGTGAGCCCTCTGACATAGGTACTAGGACTGAACCTAGGAGAACTTGCTCCTCTTGCAGAGAGCATACTGACTGAGCCATCTCCCTAGCCTGCTGAAGTATTCATTTTCTGTTTTCGATTTATGTATGAGTGTTTTGCCTGCATAAACGTATGTGCATCATGTGTGTGTTTGTGTGCACGGGAGCACACAAACACACGAGTGCTTGTATGTATATACAGTGCCTACAGAAGCCACAGAAGGCATCAGATCCCCTGGAACTGGAGTCAAGGTGCTAGGAACCGACACAGGATCTTTGAACAAACAAACTGTTGTTAATGCTGGGCCATCCCTCCAGTCCCGAGGTGACTCTCACTGGTGGGTTGTTTTGTTTTTGTCACTGGAAGGTTCTGTGGCAAGTCCAGGGCAATTCTTAGTTCCCTTTCCCAGGCAGGGCTCAGAGCCATGCAACTCAGGATCCCAGCTGTTCTCACCAGGTTACTGTGCTTGGGGAACTAAGGGATACAACTCTTACAATTTTTCACAAATCACATCTAAGAAGAACTGGGAACAAACTCTTCTAACGGTCTGATTCTACTCGCCGTCCTTCCCCTCAGATCAGTCTATAAAAAGGGGAGCATGTGTGACCGGGGTTCCTACAGTTGATGGAGTAGCCCCACCCCACCCACTTCTCTTATGCCCTAGCTTCTGCATGCACTGTGGGAGTGCCCCCACAGAGGCATCTCATTTCTTAGGCCATCTGACGTGTGCATGGGGGACGACACTGGACTGGGGGAAGGGAGAGGAAGTGCACTAGTTCTGAAACAGGTCTCCAAAGGCCTTGGAACATCCACCTTTGAAGAACCAAGTGTCTCTGTTCAGCCTAACCACGCTACTTTGAACTCAGCTGAACTCAGTCTACAGGGACAGGATCTCAAGAGGGAAAAGTGACTGTCACTGGGTCACTTTTTTCATATCACAAAAGTCTGGCTACCTCATACACCTTTTTAAAACCAGAGAAGTTGCTAGTTCCTATAATTAGGTTACTATGACAAAACCATATTTCTCTTTAGGAGGAAATGAAGGACTGGGGTTGAAAACCAGCACTTACAAATTTAAACATGTAGCACGTCAGTACTACAGCGTGTGTAAGCATCAGAGGGCACCCCATCTTGCCTTGGCGCAGACAGAGCTCAAGGTCTTGAGCATACTGGGCAATAGCCTTTCTGAGCCACACCCCCAGGCCTTATAAATCAGTTCAAGGACAAGGCGACATGACGAGAAGTGCATTCTTACTTGTCATAGGACCCAGAAATCAGAGTCTGTGCTTCAAATGGATGAAACTGCAGAGTCTGAACCTAAAGTGAGGAAAGATAAAACATCTATCTTTACCCACTTTGAGTAATATTGCTGTGGTGTGGTGAGACAGAACTGGCAGTGTTCCTATGCATTCACCTTTGAAATTCCAACAGTGTGTAATCTTTGTTTCGGGGTTTTTTTGTTTTTTGTTTTTTTTTCTGGAGAGTGCCTCAATATATAGACATGGTTAGCCTGAAACTTGCTCTATAGACCTGGCTGGCCTAATGGTCTTGAACTTCCTCTGCCTCCTGAGTGCTGGGATTAAAGGTATATGCCACTATGCCTGGCCAAGAAGCCAGTTATTAAACACTCAAAAAGAGAAACCGTATTCTCAGCTAAAGGCTAGCATGTCTAAGAATAATGTGGCGTTCTTCAAACTGTGGTGGAGTACTGACATCCCTCGGAAGAAAGGGGAGACGTGGACTGGATGGCAGGTGCATGGGTTCTTACTGCACCAGCACCCTGCGCAGAGCCTGTGTGCTGCACACACCTGCTGCTGTCTTCCCTTACCACTGTATGACCGGACTCACGCCCGCCCCAGGCCAGGTGCCTCATGAACAAATCACAGGGTGAGAATGTCCCTGTTTACTATTCTGAATGATCACAGGGATGTAGCTATCACCCAGGGCTTTGTGAACCTCACTATGCTGTCAAAAGTACTTTGTAAATCACAGAAAGCCATATACGAATGTCCAGATGACTTCAACCAGCCCTCTGTCATTTCTCTGCAAGCCTTTTACTGACGAAGCCACACCTTGTCTGTGTGTGCAGTAAGCCTGGCTGCTGGCTTCCCCACAGACAGGTCCCAGAGGATCACGGTGCTGTCCGCTGATGCACTTGCCAGCACGTTTCTGAGAAACAGATAAACAAAAGAGAGAAGTCATGTTAAAAACAAAGCCCATTAAATATAAGCTCACGTGTTAACATCAGAACAGTAAAATATTAGGCACTTAAAAAACAAACCTTAAGACTTACACTCTAAAGACTACCAAAGATTATCAAAATAAAGGAAAGAATGTCCAAGTGGAAAGACCCCTCTCCTGTACTGGAAGATATAATATTGTAGAGTCAAACAGCAACTCCAGGTTGAGCTCCAATCTGATTACAGCTCAGCCTCATGGACACCTTCAACCGGCTCTGCTCAAAAGCTTACTCAACTTCAGCAGAAAGTGTCAAGTGGATTCTAAAGTTTCCATGCCTGAACAAGGGAACTAGTAAAACTGCAAAGCACACAGTTCCCAATTTAAAATTAGTGGAAAAGTTAAGAGTATCAGCAGTGGCACACACCTTTAGCCCCAGCATTTGGGAGGCAGAAGCAGGTGGATTTCCAAGTTCGAGGCCAGCCTGGTCTACAGAGTGAGCTCCAGGACAGCCAGGGCTACACAGAGAAACCGTGCCTCGAAAACCAAAAAAAAAAAAAAAAAAAAAAAAAGAAAAGAAAAACAAAAGTATCACAACAGTCAGTCTATAGACTGACTAAACAAAAGTAATCTCAGAAAAGACACTTTGTTGTGAGCCCTGCATATGAGTGCTGGGAACTCAGGTCCTCTATAAGAGCATTAAGCGTGCTTCACCAGTGAGCCACTTCACCAGCTGTTTGTTCGGGATGTAGTCTCACTGTGTTGCCCTGGTGGTCTCAAAGCCTGTGCTCAAGCCGCATTCCTGCCTCAGCCTCCCAGTGAGCTGGAGCTCTGTGCCTCCCACTGCCTCCCACTGGGTTGTGGCTGTGTTCACTTTGCATTTCTCTGCGATTGGTATTTTTAAAAGTGCCAAGACAATGAACTGTTCAAGTTGGGGGAATGACAGTGCTGGCACTTTCAACAAACAATTCAAGGACAGTGGAATGTCCTTGTGAAAATAAGTCTGACCCCCATCTCAGCATCCACACCTCAGATTGGATGGCAGACCTAAGTGTGGGAGCGAACACTGACATCCCAGAGCAGCAGCTAGCATGCAGCTCGATGACCTGGGGGGAGGGAGGGAGGGAGGGACACTTCTTGGATGCAACCGCAAACACAAAATCAACAAACCAACCAATGTTAAACGAAAAGAATGAAAGACAACCCACAGCATGACAGAGTGTCTGGAAACACAAGCCTGGCTAGGCGTGACTTCAGAACACACTTCCCATACACAATGGTCACGAGCACTGTGATGCTCAACTTCAATCCCAGGACGTGTGCACAGCTCCAATTCTGGAGCTGAGGCAGGAGTAGTGCTCCAGTGCCTACGGCTCTAAGGCCAGCCCCTGGAAGGCAGAGGCACGTGGAGCTCTGTGAGCTTGACACAGCCTAGGCCACACTGATTTTCAGGACAGCCAGAGCTACATATTTAGACCATGTCCTGAAAAAAGCCAAGAAAAAAAACAGACGCCGCTGGGCGGTGGTGGCGCACGCCTTTAATCCCAGCACTTGGGAGGCAGAAGCAGGCGGATTTCTGAGTTCCAGGCCAGCCTGGTCTACAGAGTGAGTTCCAGGACAGCCAGGGCTACACAGAGAAACCCTGTCTCGGGGGGCGGGGGGGGGGGGGAGAATAATAATAATAATAATAATAATAATAAAAAAAGATAGACACCAAAACACATTCTAAAAGCATTTCAGCAGAAGTGGAATAGCGGCGGCCAGGGATGGGAGAGGAGAAGGCAGGGTTGGTATTTATAAGGCACAGAGTTCAGTCTGGGAAGCCTGGGTGGTGGCGGCAGCTGCACGACGTGACTGTACTGACTCACTGGACTTAAGGGGCCAGTGATGCTTCTATGCTGTGAGTATCCGGCCACAGATTAAGATGAAGGAGTGGGTGATATGTAAGAGTGGAATAAAGTGAGGGTACTGTTTGCTGGGACGTCACGGGCACCACACTCCCCAGGGTGGAGACAATGTAGACAACACCTACAGCAGTCGCCAGGCGGTGTGAGGGTATCTCACAGCACAGCTGCTGCCTGAGTGACCTGGACGGCAGGAAGGGGAAAGATGGAGGCCCAAGCACAGCAGGCGTGAGCTAGCGCACGCAGACATCACACCACACAGATGCTGTCTTTTTACCTGACTGTCTTATTCCAGGAGAGGTCAAGGACTGCATCAGTATGCCCTTCTGCAGAGGAACTCTGTAATATATTTTAATTATTAAAAAATCCATTGTGAACTGTTATCCTATATTATCATAAATATTCTTTTTCAGGAAGAAACTATAGTAATTCATAGCCTATTAACATTGCCCTTCACCTCTCCCCAAACCTATTTTAAAATCTAAAAGAAAAACAGAATCGATCACACAAGCAGGTAAACAAAAACTTAAAGTCCAAAACCTAGCACTGAGTAGGATAGCTATTCTACATGAAGGCTCACCAACAAGTTTCATGCAACCAGAAAATACATGGACTATGTGAAATTAGAAATTACACTAACCTTGTAACTTCCTGTCCTGTTCTACCACAACTATCTGATTGCAAAAATACATGTTCTTCTTATTCCTTCCCTCCAGTAAGTTAGCCTAGTTTGTCTTTTTAAATACCCACTCCTTTTTACCTTCTTCCCTTTCTTCTTCTTCTTTTTGGAAAGCTTGCTTCCCAGTGTGAAGACTGGTTCTAGAGAGTCCACTATGTCCAGGTCCCACACCTCAATGACAGGGGTCATGGTTCCCACAGCGATGTAATTTCCTATGGGGAGAGACAGCACCCTTTCCATTAGAAAACTAACACCCACATCTGCCCGTCTAGCATGTCGCACAGCGGAGTGACTTGAATGGTGCTTCTTAACCCCACTGCCGCCTCTGTCTTGGAATCCTGTGGGTCTGACAGTTCCCACACCCTCCCTGAGCTTGAGAGTGGTTAATTTTAGTAAGAAAGGTTTGACCCTTCAGCCTCAGTTATGAAATGCACTGCAGGTAAGCAACAGCTCTTGCTCTCTCCGCCGTGCACTACTGCAGGGAGGAGGATCCAGCCAAGGCTGGGAGCACCAAGAGAAGCTAGTGCCCCAGGACACCACCTTTGTTTTATGGTTTCTGCCTTTTGTTTTTTTAAAGCTTTCTGTGACAAGGTTCCACTATATAGTCCAGGCTGGCGTGGACCTCACAATTCTCCTTCCCAGCTCCCAAATGATGCCCTCACTACCTTACCATACCTAGCTCATTGAGTGTTTTCTGAGACAGGTTATACCCGAATTCCAGCTGGTAACATGATACCATTTTACTTTCAGGAGATCCAATAGACCTATACTCAAAAAAAGCTTTCAAGATATTATCTGTCTTAATTAGGGTTTCTATTCCTGCAGAAACATCACGACCAAGAAGCAAGTTGGGGAGGAAAGGGTTTATTCAGCTTACACTTCCACGCTGCTGTTCATCACTAAAGGAAGTCAGGACTGGAATTCAAGCAGGTCAGGAAGCAGGAGCTGATGCAGAGGCCATGGAGAGTTTCTTACTGGCTTGCTTCCCCGGGCTTGCTCAGCTTGCTTCCTTACAAAACCCAAGACTACCAGCCCAGAGATGGCACCACCCACAAGGGACCCTCCCCCCTTGATCACTAATTGAGAAAATGCCCCACAGTTGGATCTCATGGAGGCATTTTCTCACCTGAAGCTCCTTTCTTTGTGATAACTTCAGCTTGTGTCAAGTTGACACACAAAACCAGCCAGTACAATATCTTTCATCCCATAGTGTAGTGGCTTATCTGAAGTCTGGAGGTACACAGACCTCAAACGATGTGACACTAAACTAGGGATTACATAAGTACTGCTTCACAAATGCTCAGCAACAGTTCTGAGAAGAACAGACAAGTTTTCCAATTACCAGTAGATGCATCTGGGCTAGGATCAAAGTTCAGCCACTCCACACTCAGAGGGTATGCAGACAGGATTATGTCATGGTGGACATAGAAAGACTCCTCTTCTTTATTGTAAACTAAAAAGATTGGGAAGAGAGACTTAATAAGCGAGAGCTCATCCACCTCAGAACACTATGAAAACAAGGTGACAACACTGACTAGAGTCACTGCTGCCAGTGTGTCTGTCCAGTCTAATACATCCTCACGCCTGGCATTCTCCGTGGATACTACCAGCCAGATAAATGACTGCTTCCATCATTACAAAAAACACCCTACGAGCAGGACTGACATCAGCCAAAGGTCTAGCTGATTTTAGGTAAGAACAAACAAAAACAACATTGGGGGAAAATAATCATCTTTATAAATTTAAATGCCTGCCAAAAATTATTTCAGTATTCCAAGAGTTTATGAAGACCAAACATTTAAGGGACTCCGTTTCAAATACAGCAACTTACAAAAGTAGCTCTTCAACATTTAGGACACAGAAAGTTAAGGAGCAAAATCACATTACGAAAGCCCAAATAGCAAGTTCTACTTGCCCCTGTCTCCTTTAATGGGCCCTTTATTAAGGAAGAAGTTATAAAATAAAGTAAGGACTTTTCTAGATCTGATCATGGACAGATTATGGGAACTGGGAAATCTCACATCATGTTCTATCTGCTGAGAAGGCATGGTCCTGTAAAACCCTTGGCCACCACCAATGTGTGGCATTTGTTGTAAATTAAACTGGTGATGATATAATGATCTCAGATGTGCATGTACAAGCAATCTCACAGAGACTAATCCTATCTACATTTCTTTTGCACGGATTCTGTCTCAGCCTCCCAAGTGCTGCATTACAGACCCATGTCACCACTCTCTGATAGGACTGGTCTTAAAAAGACAATTAACCTGCATAGTTCTCAGCTTACATCTAAAAGTTTAAAACATCAGGAGTTAGAACAACTTCATGCTATACATGCATTGAAAGCCTTATTTTAGAAAAATTTTACAATAGAAACAAATATTGGCAGAACACAATGATATGTGGGCTAAAATGGACAATAATTATATGTTTCCTCATGAGTTGTGAGCCCTCTGAGGGGGTCAAATGATTCATAGAAGTCACCTAAAACCATTGGAAAACACAGATGTTTACACTGTAATTCATAATAGTAGCAAAACCAGTTATGAAGTAGCAACACTCCTGGTATACAAACATACACACAAGAAAACCTATAAACTGAATAAATTGTTTAAAAGAATAGTAGCTCTGTGTTGAATTAAGAAGAAAACAAAATGTTTTGTGAGGGAAACTATTTCAAGTAGCTTAAAACAAACAACAAAACCATGCAGGACAAGATCACTTGTTGTTCTTGCAGAGGACCTGGGTCTAACTCCCAGTGCCACAGCTGCTCACACCTGCTGCCAACTCCAGTTCCAAGGAGCTAACACACCCTGTTCTGGTTCCTTGGGCACCAAGCAGATACACAATGCAGTTACATTCAGGTAGGACAATCATACACAAAGAAATAGAAACAAGAACCCCTTCCCCAAGGGACCTGTTTCTAGACTATACTTGCCTAGAATAAGCAGCACAGGATGTGTGGTGCAAACCTGGTTTGTGTCACCAGCTCAAATGAGGTGCTGTGGACCTGGCCCACCAGAGTGTCCACGGCAGTATTTTGACGTCACGCGGAAGGCTCTCTAGTGGGTGCCCCCATACTCACCGTGCACCTCTAAATTGCACTGCTCTTGCTCTGCGCGGCCACAAACAATGAGGTTGTCAGTCGACTTAATCAAGAAATCTTCCTGCTCGTATTGTTCCTATGCGAACAGGGAACAGTCACTGGCTAGAGGCAGGGGCTCAATGAGGATTTTCTTTTTATTTACATTTCAAATGATTTCCCGTTTCCTGGCTCCCCACTCCCTGAAAGTCCTATAAGCCCTCTTCCCTCCCCCCCTTTCCCCCTATCCATCCATCCATCTATCCCTCAATGAGGATTTTCAACACTCAGGACCAATCTGAGAACTGATGTGGCTAAACATTTACCGTGTCTTTCAAGGTGACATACGGATCCTGATCATTGCTGCCATAGACTGTAAGGCCCAACAGAGACTCACCAATGGTCTCAGCATCTGGAATCAGAATCCACCCGTCAAAACAGAAAAGTTAAAAATCATCTTGACAAAACCTTTTCTCCAGGACTTCTAGTTTTTGGCTTGGGTCTACTTTATCACTAACCGTAGTGCTCAGATTTGGTAAAGGAAACTGTACAAACTTCCAAGTCATTTCTATCTGACACCTGGAATGAATTCCTAAGTCTTGGAAGTCATCATCTTTGAACGTAAAAAATTAAATCAAGGATTTAACCCTTTTAGAAAGCATTGCAGCTCTGTTCAGATTTTCTACCTTGTCCTATACAATTAGTAGTCATGGTGCTGGAGAGGCAGCTTTGAGTATTTTCAAGAAAGTGTTCCCCAAAACACTGTCCTCAACACACTAGGTTGTTAGGTAAAAACTAAGACGCAGGCTTCATGGCTGGCCAGGCTGCTCCACAGGCAGTGCTCTCATATTACAACCAGGCCCTTCACAAATCTCAAAAGGGAATGAATCTTTATACGACCTTTGCAAGGGCAGCATCGAGCAGACCTAGGGTAACTGCCATGGTTTGGACCTGACATATCCTTTGAAGGCTCTTGTGTTAGGGAATGGGTTGCTAGATAATTATTTGCCAGGAAGGGATTAAATCTTCTCAGTTCTGACCTAAACAATGGATTTAAAATATGATGGCATTATTTCCAGCTGGTGGAGGGCAGGTGGTAGGGCCAAAATGGAAGGCAAACCAAATCCAAGCTCCCACGAAAAGAAACAGCACCAGACTCCACAGTGCCACGAAGCCCAACAGTGCTGCACCACCCCACCCCCCACTACTCGGTGGTCAGTAAGGCCAAGGATGGGAAGACCTGATGAGGAGAGAGAATCAGACCTGATGAGGAGAGAGAATCAGAGCAGCAGCAGCAGCAGCCAAAGGGCACAAAAGCATCAACACCAAGAACACAGCAAATACGAGAGGCGCCCTCGCTGGTGCCTGTGTGCTGGCCTTCCCACGGGGCAACACGCTTCTGCAGACTGCCACTCGCCCTCGGAAATCCGGAGGACAGAGGCTGGTGGCCACTTCAGCTTGCTGCCGACAACAGCAGAAGCCACTCTGAGCTACGGTTGATGTGCCAGCCCAGCTGTTTTTCAGAAGTTGTTAGCTGGGATTGCTGATCTGAGAACTCCACAAGGTTCCAGAGACTGGGATTTCCATGTCACAGAGCTAACTGACCTACTCAGAGACAACGGTGCCGCCTTTTTCTCACCCTTAAGGTTTCAAGCATAAGTTTCTTGGCGACCACACCAGAAGGCCTCTCACTTCTTGTGCTGAGCAGCCTGGCCAGTGTTCTGGGTACTGTCCTTCCCCTGGGCTGCCACTGCTCTGACTGCCTCTGCTGCACCTCCCTCCCCTCTGCCTCCCCGGCTCCCTCTCCTACAGCATGCTGTAGCTGCAGAGAGCTCCCAAGCCAGTTCCTGACACTGCAGTCAAGTAGACGCCCTCTTTAGATCTCAAATTTATACCTTAGACCAGCAGATCAGACTTCCTTCTAAACTAGTTTAGGGAAACAACTCCAAATCATGAGCCAAATTATCTGACCTGAAATAGACAAAAGCTTTGGGACAACACAGCAGACTGTAGAGTGCTATGAGCAGACACAGCGGAGGTGAGCGGCTCCTCACCTGGGTTGTCCTCTTCGTCATAATTATCTAAGTCGTACTCGGCCAGCTCGTCGTCCCCTAGCGTACGGTCATCTTGTGGATCTCCGTCCTCCAGGGGCTCCTCCCTGTGCCGTGTCTGGGTCGGGGCACTCTGCATGCCATCTTCTGAAGGACTGCCTGCCTCCTCTTCCTCCTCCTCACTCCCGCCTTCTTCTCTGAGTGAAGACAGAAAGGGAAAGGATGTCACCCCGATGGTGCCTCCTAACAACAGGCGCACAACACGCTTCGCCTGGACTTGACCACAATCAGCAACATGTTGAAATTTTTGAAATTACTTACTGTAACCTTCCTTTTGCTTCAGCAATGAGACGTTTCACTTCCTCTTTACTTAGCTCTACCTACAAGGGAGCAAATGCTTCATTAGCGCATATTTATGAACATCATTAGAAGCCTTTGAACTGAGTCTTCAAGCAAATGCTAACTACACCCTCAAGAGCCATCAGGACATCTCATACACTGATCTAGACTCTAAACAGGAGGCGGTGCTTGTACAAATCCTTGTGATTAATACCCCTCCTTCCTAACACTGTTTAGAAGTCCTGCTCACTCGGCTCCTCCACCTTCCTCAATATTCAAATAGGTTGGCGTCTTAGTCAGGGTTTCTATTCCCGCACAAACATCAAGATCATGAAGCAAGTTGCGGAGGAAAGGGTTTATTCAGCTTACAGTTCCACGTTGCTGTTCATCACCAAAGGAAGTCAGGACTGGAACTCAAGCAGGTCAGGAAGCAGGAGCTGATGCAGAGGCCATGGAGGGATGTTTCTTACTGGCTTGCTTTCCCTGGCTTGCTCAGTCTGCTTTCTTATAGAGCCCAAGAATACCAGCCCAGGGATGGCACCACCCACAAGGGACCCTCCCCACTTGATCACTAATTGAGAAAATGCCCCACAGCTGGATCTCATGGAGGCACTTCCCCAACTGAAGCTCCTTTCTCTGTGATAACTCTCACCTGTGTCAGGTTGACACACAAAACCAGCTATTACAGCTGGCTTCTGTAAAATGGATCTGTGGTTCCCATGTTCCAACTATCTCAGATTCCAAGGGCACCTCCCTCTCTTGCCAGTGGTCACCTACCAACAAACCGCATAACATCGGTCCTCTGCTTTTTCCCCTGGCAACACTGCCCCTTGTAAATGGATTTTTTTCTGGGAACCAATAACTCCCCAACTTCCCTCACCTCTAACACTGAAATCCAGCTCTAATTTCCCAACTTCCAGTAACATTTCACATTTGGCTATCTTTCGTTCTAATGGAGTTCAAAGCTAAGGCCACCCTCTTCAAAACTGGCATTCTCCCACCTAAACAGTGACTCAGACACCCACCAGGCAGGCGGTGGTGGTGCACACCTTTAATCCCAGGGGAGGCAGAGACAGGCGGATCTCTCTGCGTTTAAGGCCTGCCTGGTCTATAGAGTAAGTTGCAGAACAGCTACACAGAAAAACCCTGTCTGGAGAAAAGACCAGAGCAGAGCAGCACTCCTACATTAAGCTCGTAAGGCCAGCATTGGTTTGGTGGCGTTGGTTTTCTTAAGCCCATCGTGTGGGTTGGCCGTAATGGAGATACTCCATGACTGAAGGGGAATCAATTGCTCATTTTCCACTAAAGAGCCTCCAGATCTTCAGTGGACCACACCTATAACTCTAGTGTTTAGGAGGCTGAAGCAGGAGGATTGTCATAAGTCTGAGGCTAGCTACAGTGGGCTACACAGTAAGACCTGGTCTCCAAAACAACAAAAAATGTGATACAAGAATCTTCCCGAGAATGACATTCAATTCTGCCTGAGGAAGATCCAGAAAGATTGAAAAACACTGGGAAGGCAGGGAGGTCAGTCAGGAAACTGTTGAGTAAGCCTAAGGACTAAGTTCTATCCCAGAGTCCACTGAAAAGTGGGGCGTAGTGTAGAGCACACCTGTAATCTCAGCGCTGGGGACTACAGAGACAGGAGAATTTCTGGTGCTCTGGCTAGCTAGCTCTGGGTTCAGGCGGACAGCGCACACATACACTAACATGGGCCCACACATACACAAAGGTATTTGTATTACTTGGGGTTGAGGCATGACAACTAGGAACTTTTAAGACTCCTAATATTTCGAAAGCTTTGTATGTCCCTTTTAAAATGAAAACAATTTTCTTTCGGAGAAAGTTTAATGAGGTAATTGTTGTCCCTATCCTATCAATATACATTGATTGCTTGCTTTTGCCAAAACGCCAAAGAAAACTGTGACTAAACACTAGCTGTACTCGGGTGGAATTTACACCTATAAGGAGTATTTCCATCCCTGACCACAGGTAAATTCATGTCGAGGCCACTCCCATGTCTATCACAGACCGAGTTGTCACTACCCAGACAATTACACCCACAGTAACCCCCTCACTTCTTTTAGGACACTTAACACCCCATGACACCCCGAAAGTCAAGTGCAAAAAATCAGAGCTTTGACCTATCGCTCCCGGAACTCCAGGCTCCGCTTGGCTTGCAGAAAACACTTAATGTAATGAACAAAATCGCCCGAGTAACCGCCTCCTTTGCCACGGTGTCCAGCTTTTGTACGACTTCCTTCATACTGTGTCACACTGACCAACCTCGTTCTTTCTGTCCCATAACGTTTTATCTGGATCGTCGTCAGAAACTCGCACCAAGCAAACACCCCCGCCCCTTCCCAGTGCACAAAGTCCACGTGCTCGCACATTTGGGGCGTGGGACCCGGGTTCCCGCTCCTGGCAACACGTGGCTAGTCCGGCCAACCTTGGCAGGTCCCGCAGGTCCCATCGCGTGGCTCCTGCCGGGCGCGTGCGTCCCCAGACGGGGCCGAGCCCGCGGGCATACTGAGGCACCGCCACATACATAGGCCTCACCTTGTCTGGTGTCTCTTTGGCCACGCCGCGGCGGACCCAGGCCACGCAGGTCACTTGGCGGCTGCGGTTCATGATCCTCGGCGTGAACCCGGCGCAGGTTGGAGTCCTACAATCGCTGGGAGAGACTACTCTTGAGAGCCGCGAAGGGGAACAGCGCGCAGGCGCGGGCGCCCAGTTGGCGTCACTCGCAGGCGCCAAGGGAAAAGGGCGGGGAACTTGCTCGAGGTGGGTGTGGCCGTATGCAAATAGATGACGGCTTCTTGGGTGGTCCCGGTTCCTTGAAGCTATCGGTGGCTTTTTGGAGACAAAGGAGGTGCATGGAACTCTAAAGGCCTGAGTTAAAATCTCATACCACCACTCACTCCATTTTCCGTGTAGTTCCATGGACTAAGAGATGACAAGCGGAAACATCTTTGGGATGTTTATCTTAAGCCCACGGGATGGGTCTCTAGTTGGAATGGTTATTGATGGGCGATTCCTCAGTCTCTGCTCCCTACCCCATGTCTGCATGTCTTGTAGACAGTATAGATTTTGGGTTGAAAGTTTTGTGGGTGGCTTGGTGTCTCTATTGCTCCACTGGGGTTCTATTCTGGATACAGGAGATGGCCTCTTCAGGTTCCATATCCCCTAGTGTAGTGAGTCACAGCTAAGGTTACCCCCATTGATTCTTGGGCTGCTTCCCTTATCCCAGGCCTTTGTCTCCTGGAGATGCACCCCACTACCTCCTCACTCTGTCAGTTGCAGATTTCCATTCATTTTCGTGGCCATGTAGCTATCTCTCCTGTCCTTCCCCACACCCAATCCCGAATCCCCCATTTCCTTCTTCCACCGCCTATTATGACTCTTTTATTCCCTCTACTAGGTGAGATTCAAATTTCCTTGATTGGGCCTTCCTTCTTGTTTAGCTTCTTTGGTTCTGTGGGGTGTAACATGGTACCTGTATTTTATAGCTAATATCCATTTATAGGTGAGTACATACCCTGAATGCCCTTTTGGAACTGGGTTACCTCATTCAGGATAATATTATCAAGTTCCATCCACATGCCTGCAAAATTCATGATGTCTTGGTTTTTAATAGCTGAGTAGCATTCCATTGTGTAGATGAAGCACATTTTCTTTATCCATTCTTCAGTTGAGGGACATCTAGGTTTGTTTCCTGTTTCTGGCCATTACAAATAAAACTGCTATGAACATAGATGAACAAGTACC
This sequence comes from Apodemus sylvaticus, assembly GCF_947179515.1. NCBI lineage: Eukaryota > Metazoa > Chordata > Mammalia > Rodentia > Muridae > Apodemus > Apodemus sylvaticus. The sequence continues at coordinate 51,602,053 of NC_067491.1, read as the reverse complement.
CTTGTGGGATGGGATGGTGGAGCATCTTCTAGGTATATGCCCAGGAGTGGTATAGCTGGATCTTGAGGTAGAACTATTCCCAGTTTTCTGAGAAACTGCCAAATTGATTTCCAAAGTGGTTGTATTAGTTTGCATTCCCACCAGCAATGAAGACAGTTCCCCTTTCTCCACATCCTCGACTGCTTGTGCTATCTCATGAGTTTTTGATCTTAGCCATTTTGATGGATGTAAGATGGAACCTCAGAGTTGTTTTGATTTGCATTTCCCTGGGGACAAAGGACCTTGAACAAAGGACCTTGAACATTTCTTTAAGTGCTTCTCTGCCTTTTGAGATTCCTCTGAAAATTCTGTTTAGCTCTGTACTCTTTTTTTTTTTTTTTTTTTTTTTTTTTTTTGGTTTTTTGAGACAGGGTTTCTCTGTGTAGTCCTGGCTGTCCTGGAATTCACTCTGTAGACCAGGCTGGCCTCGAACTCAGAAATCCACCTGCCTCTGCCTCCCAAGTGCTGGGATTAAAGGCGTGCGCCACCACGCCCGGCTGTCTGTACTCCATTTTTAAATTGGGTTATTTGGATTGTTGGTGTCTGCTTTCTTGAGTTCTTTGCAAACTTTGGATACTAGCCCTCTGTCAGATGTATGGTTGGTGAAGATCCTTTCCCAATCTGTAGGTTGCCAGTTTGTCCTATTGACAATGTCCTTTGACTTATAAAAGCTTTGCAGTGTCATGAGGTCCCATTTATCGATTCTTGTTCTTAGAGACTGAGCCATTGGTGTTCTGTTCAGGAAATTGTCTCCTATACCAATGTGTTCAAGGGTATTTCCCACTCTCTTCTATGAGACTTCTTAGTGTATCTGATTTTATGTTAAGATGACCTTTCAAGATCTATAAAAAATGGTGTTGGAATTTTGGTGGGATTGCATTGAATTTGTAGATTGCTTTTGGTAAGATGGCCATTTTCACTATGTTAATCCTACCAATCCGTGAACATGGGAGATTTTTCCATCTTTTGTTATCTTCTTCAGCCAGCAGGATTATTTCTTTACTTTTTTGTTTTGTTTTTTGAGACAGGGTTTCTCTGTGTAGCCCTGGCTGTCCTGGAACTCACTCTCTTCTCAGGCTGGCCTCAAACTCAGAAATCTGCCTGCCTCTACCTCCTAAGTGCTGGGATTAAAGGTGTGCTCCACCACTGCCCGGCCTATTTCTTTACTTTTAAACCACATACAGATGGAATCAAACCCAGGGCTCCATGCACGCTCTATCATAAACTACATCCTCTTCCTCTCCTCACTGCCTGCAGTTTTTGGAGACGGTTTCTCTCCATGTAGTCCAGGCTGACCTAGAACTCTGGATCTTCCTGCCTTAGCCTTCTGGATATGAGAGTAACAGGTCTGAGTCAACTCGCCTAGCAGTTTCGTTACCTAATGCTGCTTTCTCATAGTAAAACATTTAGCACATTAGCCGGCATGGTGATGTGTATCTTTAATTCCAGCACTGGGGAGGCTGAGACATGGTTACCGCTGAATGAAAAAAGAAATAAAAGGAAGACATGACTGCTCCTTAGGGCTTGAGGCTTTAATTATAAGGAAAAATGGAGGCAGAGACAGAAACACGTTATCTTGGAGAGTCCAGAATGAACATGGTCAGACTGAGCCAGGTCCTTTGAGAGAGGGGGAGAGAGAGTAAGAAAGGAGCCAGTGGGGGAGAGGACCACTTAAGGCCAGGGACTGACCGAGAAGTAAAAGGCAGGAGGAGATGCCTACCCAAAATTACTGGATTATATAGGGAAAGCCACTAAGTAAAGGGCAGCCCAGCTCCTGGGCTGGAGAGTCCAGGATAAGGGGTGGAGCATGTCACCCTGGAGGACCCTGTAACAGGTAGGGATTGAGGAAGTCTAGAGCCCAGAGTCTACTTTGATATGTCAATAGCTGTTTGCCCGAAGTTTGAGACCTAACAGCTACCATTTGAAGGCCAGACAGCACTTCATAGGAAGACTTGGCTAAAAATGCCCAAGCCCTCTCTCCCATCTTAGGGTTATTGCTGCGATGACACATCCTGGCCAATAGCCACCTGGGGAGGGAAGGGTTTACCGTACTTCACATCACTGCTCATCATAGAAGACATCAGGGCAAGAACTCAAATGGCAGGAACCTGGAGGCAGGAGCTGAATCAGAGGCCCTGGAGGAATGCTGCTCACTGGCCTGCACCTGATGGCTTGCTCGGCTGGCTTCCTTATAGAACCCGGGACCACCAGCCCAGTGGTAGCACCACCCACAGTGGGCTGGGCCTTCCCTCATCAATCGCTAATTAAGAAAAGTGTCCTATGGGCTTGTCTGCAGCCTGGAGTTATGGAGTCATTTTCTCACTTGGGGTCCCTCCTCTCAGATGACTGCAGCTTGTGTCAGGTTGACATAAAACTAGCCAGCACACCCTATTCTTTGTAAAAAAACAGCGCCTATGAGTTACCGCCATTACTAAGTGTAGTAAATATACTGTGTTGAAGACACAATTTTAAGCGTCCCTCATGAAAATGTCCCATGGAAATTTGCATATGCCAGGCAAATGCTCTACCGTGAAGCCACACCCCTAACTTCCTAATTTCTATAAATATACATAACATAGAAGCTTACCATCTCAAACCACTTTTGATTGCGCAACTTATGTTTACAGTTACAACATAGTACAACTACATTTCGAGGTCTTTTATAATGCAGCAATACTGACCAGGTGAGGATCCCTTCGTGTGTGTCAAATGACACATCTGACTTTCTTTTCACGTGTTGGGGTTGAATCCAAGGCCCAGGGTAGGCTAGACAAGTGCACCACCAAGAACTACCCCCTCTGCTGTGAACTGACTACTTAGTAGAGGCTACTTCTAAATATCTGGCTAAGCTTGGCAAGATGGGTGGGCCCGTGTCTGAGTATCTGACTTTTGGATTCCCTTTGGCAGTTCCTCCTATGAGCTAGCTGCTGCCCCTGTCTGCTTTGTTTCCAACATAGGGTCTGGTATAGGACGAGCACTTTGTGACTATCTTTTTTTTTTTTTTTTTTTTTTTTGTTGTCAAATGAATGAGCAAAATAAAGACTAGAAGGTGAGGTAGCTCTATAATTATTTTGGGCCTACACAAGCTATTCTCTTCTGCTGGACTTGTGGGGAATATTAAAGTGGACCTGCACGTTCCGGAGTGTGTGCCTCTAACCCTCTGGCCTGGCTGGCCATACACTGGTGGGCAATGGCTGACCTGTTTTTATCTCATGGGGACTCTCACTCAGAACTCCACAACCTCTCCACCCTGGTTGCTACCATGCCAACCCCGTGCTTCGAATCCCCCACTGTCTTTGTGGCACACATCCGGCAAACCCATACTTTGCCACCATACCTTTCTCTCTTGAACCCAGATGAGCTGCAACGCAACACAAACTTAGTTCAGAAACAATGGTAACTCAATCTCTGGGCGCAACAACTCAAACCTAATCTTGTAAGCCTTGTTAAAATCTGATTCCTCCGGTGGAGGGTCATTGCAGATCCGCCATGATACTAGAAAACTCTAGCAGTTACATCGTACCCCTCCACTGTCTCGGTTCCAAAAGGACCTAACTCTTTCCTGCTTCCTCTCTTCCTCCATCCAACCCGGAAGTCCCACCTACTCTCCCAGTGATTGGCTCCTTTATTCATTAGGAGATTGGTTCACAAGAACAGCACCAGGCACAAGAACAGCACAACATGGCCCTTGTTCCAAGAGTGTGTCATTTCAGCCCAAGTTGTGAACGGCTGACATTATTGGTGTTTTGTAACAAGAACTGACAGATTGAGCTTAAGCAGCTCAGTTTCTAAGTTTTGTTCTCGAGAACCGATGAGCTTATTTAACTGAGAAAACTCTCTTTGCCAGAGGCATGTTGGCTATACTTAGAGCTAAGGGTTCCTAGGGATTGAACTCAGACCTATACCCAGGCTCCTGTTGAGCCCTCCAGTTCAGTGCCTCTATAATTAGTCTGATAAACATTAATAGCTGCTCTTGAATGCTGGTGTGGAGTTTTGTAGGAAATGGTCCCCACAGACTCTTAGGGAGTGGCACTGTTAAGAGGTAGCGTCCTATTGGCATAGGGTTATGGGTCCCACATCCATTTCTCCACCACAGGGGTTGATTGTTCAGAGAGACAGGACGAGGGAATTTTGACCCCGCCCACCCCACTCTGTCACTGGGCAGGTGGTGTTGGGCTATAGGGAAGCCCTGGGACACCCCTCCAGGAGTGGGAAAGCACAGTCTGAGGTGTGGGACAGCCGGAGCTGGCTTGGGGGTCCCCGGGCCTGCAATGAGGCCATGGCCATTTGTTTCTCAGGTTCTTGGACATCCAGGTGCCACTGGAACCCTCGGAGGAGCCGAGAACAGATTGCTACCTCCCCACCCCCACAGACTGGATCTAGCCTGGGGCTGGTGGGGGAGGAAGAAGTGAGGAGCTCTGACTGGTCCCAAGGGGGAGAGTCTTTAGCTTGATGGCAGAAGGCTGCAGGCTTGGCCTTGGTGGTGGCTGTGGTTGTGATGACTCCTTGATGGCTCCTCTTCTACAGGAGATTAGACGGTGGCAATATAGGTGAAGGCCTTCTCCCTGGCTCCCCACAGCGGATCCTGATGAAAAGAGGCATCCATGGTTTAAGTCATTTATTGTCATGGCGGAGAGAGGAAGAGTAAAACCATACCCACTTCTCAGGGTGGCCCTGAGGTTAAATACCTTTTGCAGGGAGGAGTGTCTGGGGAGGAAAGCTCATTGGCTAAGCCCTCCAGGCCTTTAGGTACCTCATTAAAATGGAGATCTGTCTTGAGCCTGCTTCAAGTCCTCTACATATGGAGGGGCTTGGGGTGCTGCCCTTACGTGAATGATAGCCACAAATCTATAGGGGGGAAGTGCTGTGGCTAGTGACAGGGGCCCCGTGCCCGGGAACAGGTGGAACTTATACCATCCCTTCCGGGTCTCCAGGGTTTCTAGCCAGGAACCAGGCTGCCTTTCATGGTGCCACAGGTGTAGCTTTATTGGAGGAAGTGTGTCACTGGGGGAGGTGAGGGGAGGGCCTTTGAGAGATCAGATTCTCAAGCCAGGCCCAGTCACTCTGACTTCCTGCTGCCTTTGGATCTGGGTGTAGAGCTCTCAGCTGTTTCTACCGCGATGGATAAACGTCTGAACCGTAATCTAGACCTAATCGATTGATTGCCTTACTCTCTAAGAGTTGTTATGGTCATGGTGTCTCTTCATGGCAATAGAAACCCTAGTTAAGACAGCTGGGAGGGAAGCAAGTCTACGTTACCCTTCTCCCTAGTCTACTGGGCTGTTTTTGTCCCTCTAGCGTACCTGCAATACTAGCAGATCAGGATGAAGGAACAATAATGGCTACTAGTTACCAAGTGCTGGAGATTATGAGCAGAGACCAAACCAGTTAACACAAAACATAATCCCCGGCCGGGCAGTGGCCAGGCCTTTAATCCCAGCACTTGGGAGGCAGAGTCAGGCAGATTTCTGAATTCGAAGCCAACCTGGTCTACAGAGTGAGTTCCAGGACAGCCAGGGCTACACAGAGAAACCCTGTCTCGAAAAACCGGGGAAAAAAATAAAATAAAGTCCCCACCTGGTGGTTACAAATTCATGCCTGTAATTTCAGCATTTGAGGCAGGAAGACCGTGGGTTCTGTTAGCTTATGTCACATAGTAAGACCCTTCAAGGGAGGGGTTTGAGAAGAAAGAAAGAAAAAAAAAAGAGGAAAAGAAAAGAAAAAAAGAAAATTTATTTTCTCAGTGTCGGGTCCAAAAGTAACTTGGGACAAATGGCTGTGTGCCTGCCTATTGGTATACCAGGGCACACTCTGGCCTCCTGGCTTCCTCAGTGTCAGGGAGGAGGGGAGGCGGGAGGAGGGGAGGCGGCAGACATCCCTGACTCCTCTCAGCTCTCCCCCTCCCCCTCCCCACATGTCTCCGCCTCCTGGGCTTCCCAACTCCAGCTTCCCATTCCCTTGCGATCCCTGCCATTTCAGCTCTGCTCTCTCTTTCGTCTTCTCTCTCTCCCACCCTGCCGCCCTGCCCCACCATGACTGGTCCAGCCCGCTGGCCCTATTCAGTTTACTATTTTACAGATGGAAGCCTGTGATGGCTTGCATATGCTTGGCCCAGGGAATGACGCTATGAAGAGGTGTGGCTTTGTTAGAATAGGTGTGTCACTGTGACTCTGGGCTTCAAGACCCTTGTCCTAGCTAGCTGCCTGCAAGCCAGGCTTCTGTTTCCCTTCAGCCTCAGCTCCCCCTGCACCATGCCTGGCTGGAAGCTGCCATGCTCCTGCCTTGATGATAGTAGACTGAACCTCTGAACCTGTAAGCCAGCCCCAATCAGATGCTGTCTTTATAAGAGTAACCTTGGTCATGCAGTGAAACCCTAACTAAGACAATGCCTCTGGCAGTACTCACCCTCATATCTACACTAAAAACTCTTCTCAACCATACCTTGGAGTGGCCATGTTCTCGGTTTATATATTTGGTGCCAAAATCCTCAGACCTGAATTGAACTGTCCATTTTCATGAGGGCAAATCTTCTATGAGTCTAGCTAGCACAGGATTGCCAGGACCTGACACAGTACCTGACAGAGAAAGTGGCAATAAGTGTTTAAATGAGAAAGGATTGATACAAATGTCCTTCGTCGATGTCCAAAGACACTGGGAAGTTTGCCTGAGGCTGTGACCCTTTAATACAGTCGTGGTGCAAATACATGCCTAAAGATATTCTCTGAGGTATTGTTTATAATAGTGGCATACTTAAATCACTCTATATGTTTTTCAAATAGAAATTGATTAATATGTTTTAGCTATATAGTAAAGTAATATGTGATGGTTAGTTCTAGTTTTCAGTTGGACACAAACTGGAATCACTTGAGAAGAGAGTCTCAATTAGGGGCTGTCCACACAGGGTTTGTCTAGGGTCATGTCTGTGCGGGATTTTTTTGTAAATTAACTGTGGGGAGACACAGCCTACCGTGGGAGGCACCATCCCCTAGGCAGGGGTCCTGAACTGTGAGAGAGAGGAAGAAGGTTGTTGTGCACAAATGAGCAGGTACGCATTCATCTCTCTCTGCCCTTGACTAGAGATGCGCTATGCCTGGCTATTTGAACTTCCTGCCTTGACGTCCCACAGTGATGGACTGTATATTACAGAATCATGAGCTGAAATAATTAACCCTTCCTTCCCTCAAAAAAAAATAAGGTCGTGGTGACCTCCAACCATACAATTATTTTCATTGCTACTTCATAACTGTACTTGTGCTTCTGTTATGAATCACTGTGTAAACATCTGTGTTTTCTGATGGTCTTAGGTGACACCTGTGGAAGGGTTGTTTGACCCCCAAAAGGGTTGTGACTCCCAGATTGAGAAGCACTGTATAGTTAGTAATAGCAAGATACCACTCAACTCCTTGGCTTTCGCCACACGCGTTTCTGCCAGATGTGACCACTGATTCATTCATCCTTTCCGATATAAGTGACGGGTAACCTGATAACTCCCTGTGTAACCACATAAATGACATCATTCAAGCTACCTTAGCTTCAGGCTCGCAGTGTCCTCAGCACCAGCAGCCCTAGCAGATAAGCACACGTCTTTATCTTATCTCATCTCTTTCTGGGCTGCTGGTTCGGGAATCGGGATGCCTAGAGTTAGGTGACACTTTAATCTATCACAGATGCAGAGAGAAGCCCAGGAAATGACCATGATGTGGGCATGGAATCCAGGTTTCTAGCTCCACTCCTGGATGCTGTCTGCAACACCTGAATAGCAGCTTCTGGGAGGGAAGACGGGAATGTGTGTACAGAGAAAGCAAGGGCTTTCCCTAAAGTCACAAATACAACGGACTCAGTCACGTCCTTAAGCATAGGGAGAATTGCTAGGCATAGGTTTGCTCTCCCTTTAATGAGGCCACAGGAGAAAGTTCCTGACATTTCAGAAGATTCGAAGCAGGGTTTCTGGAATTTGCAAACTTCAGTCACCAAGTAGCCCTGGCCAAATTGATACCAATAGTGTGTTTCTTATCTCCACGAGCGTCTTTCCCATTCTAGCATTCCCAGGGACTGGCAGAGATGGAGGCCAAATATTACCTGAAGACGGAAGGGAAGGATAATGCAGCTGAGTGCTTGTTAATGGGGAACAATCTAGTCCTCCCATGGCTGTGAAATTCATACAGGAACTGGGAAGTGTTAATCCCACAGATTTGGGGAGAAAGACCAGACCCAACTCATCACAGCCAAAATAATTAAAACAGGCTTCTCTTTAAAGGTGGAGTTCAAGAGATCAGCACTGGACACGGGCAAGACTGAGATGTTTATAGTTCAGGAGAAGCATAACATAACAACGTGGTCGTGAACAGTGTGGGCTTAATAACCTTTGAAACAAAGACATAGTTGTTGTTTCCTAGAACAGGCGGTACAGAATCGTTTGTAGTTAAGGTGACAGGACAGGCATAACCCAGTCCCCTGAGAGACAGATTTAGTCATAAATTTGTCTTTACTGTAAGATGAGATGGCGTCTAAGCCTGAGACGGAGGCAGACTCGTTTACCAGAAAGCTGCCAGGTATGATTAAAATGGTTTTAGGTATGGTCTGTACGGTTGTAGCTCCCAGGCCTTCCACGTGTATTTTCACACTTAGCAAAGATGTGATGAATGACTGGGTAGATGGATAAAACAACAACAAAAAAACCTTTTCAAGTTATGTTTTATGAGGCACAAGTATGCTCTTCACACTGAATGTAGTGGTATGGCGCCACCCAGTGGGCACTTCAGAATTATGCACCGTGAACATTTCCCTTGCACCCCCAAAGCTTTTTTTTTTTTTTTTTTTTTTTTTTTTTTTTTTTTAAATTTCGTGGTGTCTCCATCAGCCCATCAGCGTGTTCCTGCTTCACACACACTGAGGATGGTGGCACATCCTTGCAGGTGATTTGGAAAAGATGCTCTTAGAGAACAGAATAGAATAGCTAAGATGAATTGCCTTAGATCTGCTGATGAATACAGGACGCTGCAGCTGCTGTCCTGAAATGCATGCCTAGCTGTGTGGCCTCGAGCAAGCCATCCCCTGTCTTATATGGGGAAGCTGAGTCTGAGATCAGATACACAGATGATGAGGGTCCGTGTCGTGTGCCTGTGGGGACCACCAATGTTACAGTAGAGGAGACTGGTTTTAAATCAAGTAAGGAGCCCAAGGCTTTAACAGTAATAGCGGCAACGCCAAGGCCAGAGTTCTGATCTTCCTGACTTTGATGTTGGCACCACACTGTGCAGTTTTTTTTTTAAAAGACTTATTTATTTTGCGTATTTATTTGTTAGCTTACTATCTGCATGTACACCTGTGTGCCAGGAGAGGGCGTCAGATCCCATTAGAGATGGTTGTAAAGCCATCCTGTGGTTGCTGGGGATTTGAACTCAGGACCTCTGGAAGTGCAGAGTAGACAGTGCTGTTAACCTGAGCCAACTCTCCAGCCCACACTGTGCAACTCTGTGTAACTTCCTACAAGTCGTTTAATATCTTCGAATTTTAGTTTTCTTGTCTGCAAACTGGGGCAGCAAAGTGCTGTATAAATTTTCTGTACACACACATCCTACTGCTTAGAATGTTATCCAGACATTCAAGGCTTCATACGTACATATGTCGGTTCCTTTTAAACCTCCTAAGATCCCTGATCTACTTCCAAGAACCAAATCCCAGAGTTCCCTCTTGAGGTCTTCCTTCCTTCCTTCCTTCCTTCCTTCCTTCCTTCCTTCCTTCCTTCCTTCCTTCCTTCCTTCCTTCCTACATTTCTCTCTCCCTCTCTTTCTCCCTCTCCATTTCCCCTCCCCTCCCCTCCCCCTTCCCCTCCTCTCTCTTTCTTCCAACTTGATACAAGCCAGAATCATCTGAGAGAAAATCAATTGAGAAAAGTGCCCCCATTAGATTGACATGTAGGTAAGCCTGTGAGGCATTTCTTGATTGGTGACTGAAGTGGCAGGCCACTGTGGGTGGCGCCACCCTGGGTGAAGCCACTGGGAGCAGTGCTTCATGGTCTCTGTTCTAGTTCTTGCCTTCAGATTCCTGCCTTGAGTTCATATCCTGACTTCCCCTCATGAAAGTCGGCAAAGCTGTGTGGTGAAATAAACACTTTTCTCTTCAGGTTTGTTTGTTTGACGGGGTCTTTGAGATGGCTCAGTGGTTAAGAGCACTGACTGCTTTTCCAGAGGTTTCCTGAGTTCAATCCTTAGCAACCACATGGTGGCTCACAACCATCTATAATGGGATCAGATGCCCTCTTCTGGCACCAAAGATAGAGCTCCCATATGTGAAATAAATACATCTTAAAGGCTGTCTTAGGGTTTTACTGCTGTGAACAGACACCACGATCAAGGCAAATTTTGTAAAGGTCAGAATTAATTAGGGCTGGCTTACAGGTTCAAAGGTTCAGTCTATTATCATCAAGGCAGGAGCATGGGGATATCTAGGCAGACGTGGAGCTGGAAGAACTGAGAGTTTCACCTCGTGGTATGAAGGCAGCTAGGATAAGACAGGCTTCCAGGCAGCTAGGATGAGGGTCTTAAAGCCCTCGCCCACAGTGTCACACTTCCTCCAACAAGGCCACACCTACTCTAATAAGGCCACACCTCTAGATATTGCCACTTCCTGGGTCAAGCATATACAAATTATCACAAAGGCTAGCTTCAAACTCACGGAGATGTACCTGTCTCTGCCTTCCCAGTGCTAGGATTAAAGAGTGCCTTCACATTCTGCCTCCAAAATTGCTTTTGGTCCTGGTGTTTGTCACATCAATAGAAGTGTAACTAGGAGTTGGGCAGGGTGGCTTTAGGCCCAGCACCCAGGAGTCAGAGGCAGGTGGATCTCTGAATTTGAGGGCAGCCTGGTCTTGGTAGTGAGTTCTAGGATAACCAGAGCTATGTAGTAAGACCCTGTCTTGGAAAAAAAAAAAAAGGCAAACCTAAGACAGGTGTGAAATGTAAACAAGTAGGCAGGCTGTTGCCATGGGATGTCCCATGGTGCCCTCTGAGTGTGCCTGGTCTTAGTTCTGGAGTGTAGGGACACTGCCTGCACACACACACACACACACACACCACACACCACACATTTTTCCACGGGAGAGAAAGGGCTGGGATCATCTCTTCAATCCCTTCAACTGAGCTTGCTTTGCCATGGTTGGAGCTAGGATAAGACAGGCTTCCAGGCAGCTAGGATGAGGGTCTTAAAGCCCTCGCCCACAGTGTCACACTTCCTCCAACAAGGCCACACCTACTCTAATAAGGCCACACCTCTAGATATTGATATCTATAGATATCCCACCTCCCATACTGAAACTTTGAGAGTGCTGCTGATATTTAGGGTCAGTTAATCCTCCGCCGCGGGCTCTCGCCCTGTGTGGTGTCCGTGCCGGATGCTCCTGTGGGCCAAAGGAGCCCTGTCTAGAGCACCAGTGTTCCAGAGCAGACATGGGGAGCAGCAAGGCAGGTGGCTCGCTGAGCCAGCACAAACAGTGTGACTTGCCACCCCGGTGAGATCTTTCTGACAAAGGACATGCATGATGGCTGTGTAGAGTGGCAATGGGCGGGTATGACCTGGAATTTTCTGGAAAACTGACATGCTGCATCGTGGACTGGACCATAGCTTCTTTGGGAATGGGAATTTTTTTTCTGTGCTGCTGAACTGTTTCTATCTGCCTGGCAGTTCTTGGTAAGGACACAGGGGCAGAACCTAAGAGCTAAAATATTGGCAATTTAGGACATTTTATAAAAAGTAATTTCTTATTATTTTTATACTTTCGAAGGACATTCTTAAGGAAGATATTTCAGGAAGATATTCCTGGATAAATGTACCTTGAAATTTCTCTTTCAAATTGTCTGAGTCTGGGAAGGAGAAATGGTTCAGTGGTTAGGATCACTAGCTGCTTTCCCTCAAGACCTGAGTTCAGTTCCCAACACCTATGTTAGGCTGCTCACACCTGGTCTTGGGGACCATTACCCTCTTCTGGCCTCCATGGGTATTCCTACCTCTCTCTCTCTCTCTCTCTCACACACACACACACACACACATCTATATGGACCTCCTCCTCCTCTTCTTCTTCAGTGTTTTAGTTCGAGCTGCTCCAACAAACATGGCATAGACAGGGTGGCTCAAACAAACATTTGTTTTCATGCTTCTAGAAGCCAAGAAACTCTAGATCAAGGTAGCAGCGGACTCACCATCCAGCAAGGGTCCTAGTCCTGCTCTTAGACGTGCCTTCACACCTCACAGCCAGGGTAGGAAGGGCAAAGGCGCTCTTTAAGACTACCCACATCCACAGCCCTAGAGCCAACTGCATGCCAAAGTGTCTTCTTCCTGATGTGACTGCATCACGTTCTAAGCTACAAATGTGTTTGAGGACAGACATAGCATTCAGTCTGTAGCTCAGGCATTCAGAAATTCCCTTTTCTAAATTTCCATTCTTGTTGTAGGAGTTGTTGGCTTAGAGCCTGGGTCCTGGCCGTCTCAGTTAAAGAGGAAAATAATAGTGAAAAGCAGAGAAAGACTTATTTAGTTTGGTCACATTGGGATCAGGCAGAAGTAATGAGATCCTTCCTGACACCAGGCAAACAAAACACAAGAAGTATGCATATGTATGTCTTTTTTTTCTTCTTCTCATTTAGTCACTGTGATGAAATATCATGGCCAAAACAGACTTATAGAAGTAAGAGATTCCTGGACTTATGGCTTCAGAGGGACCTGACTGTCACAGGGGAAAACATGGCAGCGGGGGCAGGAGGCTGACAGCTCGCATCTTCATCTTCTTTCGTTTTTGTTTCTCGAGGTAGAGATTCTCTGTGTAACAGACATGGCTGTCCTGGAACTTGCTTTGTAGACCACACTGGCCTCAAACTCTCAGAGTACCAGGGTTAAAGACATGCGCTGCCACCACTCAGCTGAGAGCTCGAATCTTCAAACATAATTCTGAGACAAAGATGGAAGAGGAAGAGAAGACGGAGGAGACTGGAAGCAAGCCCTTCCTTTCCCAGAGGCACACTTCTTCCGGCAAGAATCCACCTCTCAAAGGTTCCACAGCCTCCCGACAGTACCACTGGGGGCCGGTGTTCACATACCTGAGAGGGAGAATTCATGTTTATACCTGCCCTATAGTTAAGGCGTCTTTATCAAAGGTGTGGTCCCATCTATCACTGGCCCATCATTGTCTTGGCTCCAGTTTCTCCTGCAAGGCATTCTGACAGGCTGTCAGCTCTGTGAAATTTTCTGAGAGACAAGCTCCCCGCTCTGGCTGGCATCAAGGTTTCAGCCTTTTTTCTTCTCCAGCAAGAGGCTCCTTGGGGTACATCTTTGTGTGGTCTCTGACAGCCGAGGAAAGAGCACGGATGTCTCTTTGGCATATCTTCTTTTTCACTTAACACTTTCATAGCCATCTTTTCCATGTCGGGGACACAGTGTGGCCTGGGCACACTCTCCACATGTCTTTGTGCTATCCAAGGTTCAAAGCCCTCCACTCTCTGTTATAAAATGGAACGGCTTGCAATCCAGTGCTTGCTAATTCACAAAGCTGTCATGGAAACAGGTGGCTGGAAAGGCTTGCCTGCGTAGTGCTAAAGCTTTCCCATGACACACCCCCTGGGAGAGACATCAGGGGAAGCCATCCAGTGAGAAAGATGATTTAACAAACATTCACCAAGGGCTTGTAAAGCACCTCAGCCAGGGAGACTCACAAGCAAGAGAAGAATGAACACAAAACTGTGGGAAAATGTGGCCTTGGAGAACACAGACCTCTTCGAATGGCTTATTCCGGATGAATACAGGAAGCACTTGAAGCATCTTCTCTCGGTCCCCACTTCCATCTCCTCCCCCAGTCCCGGCTTTACATAGGCTGTTTTTGCAGGTACCATTTGATGTATCCTCAGAGAGAGGAGCAGGTCACAGTGACCTGGGAAAACAACACTGCCTCCCAGCTGTCCTGCTCAGCGCTTCCTGGACCTCTGGCTGCAGATGGCAGAGGACAACTTCAGGCATCTTCTGGTGCTGTTTGTCTTTGGAGATAGGGGGGTCTCATTAGCTTAGAACTCAACAACCAGCCTGTGCTGGAGCCCTGCTAGGGGTCCTTCTGTGTCTGCCTTTCCAGGGTCAGGATTAAAACTGCACACAGCTACACCCAGCTTTGGTCTGTAGACAGGGTTTCTCTCTGTAGCCCTGGCTGTCCTGGAACTCATTCTGTAGACCAGGCTGGCCTCGAACTCAGAAATCTGCCTGCCTCTGCCTCCCAAGTGCTGGGATTACAGGTGTGCGCCACCACGCCTGGCTGACTCCAAGGTTCAAACCCAGGTCCCCATGTTTGTGCAACAAGCACTTTCCTGACGTGAGCTAGCTTCCAAGTCCTCAAATATGTTTTTAATGTCTCAGTAAAGGCAGCCAAAGGAATAGGTTGTATCCCTGTGGAAGTAAGAAATCTGCTTGTAAGAACCACTACTGTGCATGTTCCCTGTCAGGGTTCTCTAGATGAACAAACTGACACAATCTATCTATCTATCTATCTATCTATCTATCTATCTATCTATCTATCTATCTATCATCTATTATCTATCTATCATCTATCTATTATCTATCTATCTATCTATCTATCTATCATCTATTATCTATCTATTATCTATCATCTATTATCTATCTATTATCTATCTATCTATCTATCATCTATTATCTATCTATCTATCTATCTATCTATCAATCATCTATCTATCATCCATCCATCTATCTATTATCTATTATCTATCTATCTATCATTATCTATCTATTATCTATCATCTATTATCTATCTATCTATCATTATCTATCTATCTATCTATCTATCAATCATCTATCTATCATCCATCCATCTATCTATTATCTATTATCTATCTATCTATCATTATCTATCTATTATCTATCATCTATTATCTATCTATCTATCATTATCTATCTATTTATCTATCTATCTATCTATCTATCTATCTATCTATCTATCTACCTACCTACCTACCTATCTGCTTATCTATGGGATTTATTAGAAGAGCTTAAAGACTGTGCTCTAGCTAGTATAACAATAGCTGTTTACCAACAGAAGGTCCGAGAATCCAGTACTTGTTTAGTCTGTGAGGTTGGATGTCCCAGCTGGTCTTCAGTATTTGCAAAAATCTTTGAGAGGTAGGCTCTAGTGCAGTGAAGCAATGGGTTTGCCAGTGAGAGCAAGAGCGAGCAGGGGAAGAGCGAGCAGGGGAAGAGGGAGCAGGGGAAGAGCGAGCAGGGGAAGAACGAGTGCTTTCTGTTTCCTGCTTCTGTGTCCTGTATATAGGCTGCCAGCCAAAGATGTGGCTCAGATCAAAGGCGTATCTCCCCACCTCAACTATCCAGATTAGAAGTGGGTCTTCCCACAAATGATTTAATTTAGAAAAGAATCCATCACAGGTGTACACAGCTGCTTGGATTGTAGTTAACTCCCGATGTCATCAAATTGACAACCAATAGTCATCACATTCCCGGTCCCAGAGCAATGGAAGAAAGATCACCTCTCTTTATGGACCTGTGCAATTCTAAAAGCTCTGGATGTAGGTCAGTATTTGATGGCCTCCTGTGTTGTAATGAAAGAGTAAAAGCTACACTTCCAAAATCTGGGTTGCTCTCTGGGCCTGGACTCTGCATACTGCAATACTGGCCTACCAGGCAAGAGGTACCCACAGCGCAATAGCGGCATGACTGTCTTGGGGAAACCAACCGCTCTCTGATTAGATTTGAGTCTGCTCCGTATAAACCTGGTCAAAGGCCCATGAGTGTAGGCTTAGATTGTTCAAAACCTACTTGAATAATGGTTCTTGAAAGCTTCAACCTCCTTTCTAGTCCACTGTCCAAAGGTAGATGAGGAAGATCATTAATAGGATCAGGGATATGTGGACCTGTTTAGAAGAAGTTCTTTGGGGGCGATTCCAATCTTCATTGTCCAGATATCAGCAGGCCAGTCTAAAACATCAAACACGAATCAATAGCAGAAGTCCAGTCCAATTGGCAAACACCAAACATGATTCAGTAACACCAGCTCTATCCAGAAGATACCGAGATTCCACAGAATTGGCACAAGTCTGAGGAAGTGGCAAGAGACAGCCAGAATACCATGAGAAGTTCTTTTGTGCTTTTTTTCTCTATAAAATTATGACAGGCGAAGATCAGCGAGGATCAGTTCAAGAATGCAAGATGGTCGACAAACATCTTTCCCAGTTAGACCTTACCTGGGGTTCACAGGGCAGGGGAGTCAAAAGCTTCTTTCTAGAGAAGCTGAGTATGATAGTTTATCTTTTAACCCTAGCACTTGGCAGGCAGAGGCAAGTATGGGAGGAGCTAGAGGAGAGAAGTAGAGGGTAGACATTACCATATTTTGTTGTATACATGTATGATGTTCTCAAGCAATAAATTTGAAAAAAAAAAAGAACAACCAAAAGGACCATATGATTATAAATGGAGGGGCAGAGTTGAGAAGAAGGTGTGAGCTATGAGTGAGATCAGTCCCATATGCAGCCCAGGCCTACCACTTACCTTTAGCTTTACCTCAGTTTCCATATCTGACGTGAAAATGGAAAGTCTTAAGCGGAAGGCACCACGAGAACTGAGGCGCTGTGTATAAACAGCATCATGAGAAGTGAGGGACAGAAAATGTACTGGCCCCCACACCATGGAAACTGTAGTCCAGGAGATTTCAGTGAGAGAAGCATCTCTGACTGACAAGAGACGCGGGATGCAGGCCGTGCTCCCGTGGCCTCTCAGATGGAGTGTGACAATTTGCTGTCAATCATACAGTGAAATTCCCTTCCCCAATGACAGCTCCAAGCAAGAGATATGTCTGAGCTCCAGGGATTGAGGCTGTCGAGAGTGCCACAGATCAATCTGAAACTGAGCAGATGCTTTCTCAGATTCTACAGTGTAGCGTGTGTGTGTGTGTGTGTGTGTGTGTGTCTGTGTGTGTATGTGTGAGTGTGTGTGCATGTGTGTATGTGTGTGCATGTATGTATGTGTGTGTGTGTGTTCTTGGCTGCCCCTCACTAGAGGTCTGATAGAGCCTGTGCTGCTCTTTGGGGAGCCAACCTGTTGAAGTGAGTTTAAGTAATTAGTAATCAGAGCCAAACCCAGGGCCTGAGTCATGCACAGCGTTTTACACACACACACACACACACACACACACACACACACACACACACACACACACACACACTGGTGCTTCAAGAAGGCCTGTGATCCTCCCTGTCTTAACACAACGACACCCTCCATTCTACAGGCAGGAAGACTGATGCTGGTGAGAACTCATTCGCCAGACACTTGTGCCAAACTTGTGTGTATTTTGTTTGTTTGTTTGTTTTTTCTGTTGAGCTTAGTTCAAGAACCATATAAAAGGGGCTGGGGGTGTCGATCAGATGATAGAGTGATTTAATATGCACAAGGCCTTGGGTTTGATGCCTCACATCATATGAACCTGAGGTAGTGGCGCACAATTGCAATTCCAGATCTCGGGAAATGGAGGCAGGAGGATCTAAAGTTCAAAGGTGTCTTCAGCTACATGGTCATTTCCAGACTATCCTGAGACCCATGAGACCCTGTTTTAAAGGAAAAATACAAGAAATGTGTAACTGTGTGTTTGTGTGTCAGTCATAAACTTGCATTGCAGTCTAATCTTTAAAAAAATAGCCTTCTCTCACATGGCTATAACCCCACCATCTGAGAGGCAGAGGCACGGGGATTAGGAGTTCAAGTTTATCTTCAGCTATATATTGAGTTTGAGGACATGCTGGGCTACATGACTATTCTGGCTGGTTTTATGTGTCAACTTGACACAGGCTGAAGTTATCACAGAGAAAGGAGCATCAGTTGGGAAAGTGCCTCCATGAGATCCAACTGTGGGACATTTTCTCAATTAGTGATCAAGGGGGAAGGGTCTCTTGTGGGTGGTGCCATCTCTGGGCTGGTATTCTTGGGTTCTATAAGAGAGCAGGCTGAGCAAGCCAGGGGAATCAAGCCAGCAAGAAACATCCCTCCATGGCCTCTGCATCAGCTCCTGCTTCCTGACCTGCTTGAGTTCCAGTCCATTCCTTTAGTGATGAACTGCAGTGTGGAAGTGTAAGCTGAATAAACCCTTTCCTCCCCAACTTGCTTCTTGGTCATGATGTTTGTGCAGGAATAGAAACCCCGACTAAGACAATGGCTGAAGCTCTCAACCTGTGACCCCTCGGTAGTTGCAAACTACCCCTTCACATGAGTTGCCTAACATCACGCGAAAACACAGACATTTCACATTACAGTTCCTAACAGTAGCAACATTTCAGTTATGAAGTATCAACAAAATTAATTTTATGGCTGGGGGCTCGTCACAACACGAGGGACTCTATTAAAGTGTCGCAGGGTCAGGAAGGTTGCAAACGACTGATTTAGACTCTGTCTGAAAAGCTAACTATGGAATTCTAGTAAGAGATTGATTCATGAGAGATATAAAGATAGGACATGTTTGTTTATGTGGGAGTGAGGTAGGGTACAGGCCACAGGACTAGAAAGGGGCTTTGGAGAAGGTGACCAAATATAAGGGCATAGCCTGGAAAGGGGTGGGACCGTGCAGAGAGGAGAGAGTGGATTGGCTAAAAATAAGTATGAAAGTGCAATAATGAAACAGTAGCTCTGTATGCTAATTAAGATAACATATGAAAAATGGAATGATAGAGTACTCTAATTATAAAGAGGAAAGAGGCTCTTCCCTAGCTTGATGGATGACTGGAATCCACTTTTTTTCCTTTATAAAAAGAAGTCCCATATTTCAGCGACGGAGCTGCTTGAAGCTCCCCTCTCTCTTCTGGCTGCTGAGGTTTCGTGGCCCATTTCTCTTCCTCCCGTACTAGATAAGTTAAGAGTAATGAATCAGCCTGCTGCCTCACTAACTTGATGGGGATAGATAAGGTGGCAGGTCTTAATAAAATGCAGTCCTGGCCGAAGAATAAATGAACGCCGCGAGGTCATTATATGTGCTACATGAGATCTATCATGGCGGGCATCCGTCTTCCGAGGCCATATAAATGATTCCCATCTGAAGGAAAGAAAGAATGGTGTTCGGGGCCAGAAGGCCCTCAAGCCTTATGTTTCTTGAACCCCTATCAAGGGGCTAGCGAGGATTTTCTCGACTACTTCCTAGGATGGGAGACATACTCCCCATTGCTGCGTTTTGTTTTGCTTTGAATATTTTTAAATATTTTTCAGACCAGTTCTCATTGGAACTCAGGTTGGCCTCGAACCCTTGATTCTCCTGTGTCTATTGCTCAGTACCAGAGTTGCCAGCTTGTGCCAGCATGCCTGGCTCCTAACATTCTGGGAAGGCTTTGCCCTGGTCCAAGTCTTTGTTCATAAATTGAATGCTGATCCTGGCGGAGTCCACGGACCGGGCAGCCCCGATCCCTGGCAAGTCGATGACCCCTCTCCGCCTGCCCTTCTGCCTCTGCTTCCTTCTGTGACTTTGTCACACTTTCTGTGTTCGTGCCCCACCTTTATTTCTGCCTGAAAAATAAAACAAACGCAGGGCATTTTCTTGTTGCTGTACCAAAATACCCGGCAAAAACCGTTCCAGGAAAAGACGGTTGAGGTTGGCCCACAGCTTGAGGTCTGTTCAGCATGGTGGGGAATTCACGGCAGCAGGAAGATGAGGTGGTTGGTCACACGATCCTGGGATGGGAACAAAGAGTAATGAATGAGCATGTTTGACACTCTCTCCCTCCTTCCTTCCCTCAATCTCTCCCTCCTCACACATGTATGTGAGTGGCATATATATGTGTTTGTATGGCTATGTGACTATGTGTGCATTGAGTTGTGTGCATGTGAAGGCCAGAGTTTGGTGTCGTGTGTCCACCTCCATTTCGCTCATGCCATTTGTTTTTCGAGACAGGGTCTCCCTATGTAGTCTTGGCTGTCCCAGTGCTTGCTATATAGACCAGGCTGGCTTCCAACTCACAGCGATCCTCCTGCCTCTGCCTCCTGGATGCTGGGATTAAAGGCCCATGTCAGCATGCCTGGCTCCACGTCCTTCTGTGTGAGTGCCAGGGTCTCTTACTGAACCCAGGCGGTGTTAGCTAGGATGGCTGGCCTGGTGAGCTTTAGGGATCCTTCTGGCCCAGCCTCCTCCGTGCAGGGAATGCAGCACTCTTTGCTTTCACTCACTGCTCAGGGCCTGAATTCAGGCTCTAATGCTAGCCAAGCAGGCATTTAGCCATTGAGTGATCTCCTCAGCCCCTCACGGTCTTCTTTGTATGCAGCCAGTTGTCCAAGATCGTGGGATGGTGCGGCTCATATTTAGAGTGAGTCTTCTTACCCTGGGTAACCTCATCTAGAGACTCTCTAACAGACATTCCGAAGTCTGTCTGCTAGGTGACTCTAGATGGCGTCTACTTGATAATCAATAGAAACCATCATAGCCTGTGTTCTGTGTCCCTAATGCCACAACCCCCTCGGCCCCACCCCCGCGGGCATCTAAAATGACCTCCTGCCCTGGGGTGCACTCAGGGGGGACAGCAGAAGGAAATGGGGCCCTGCTTCATGCAGAGGAAGGAGGTGGAGAATTTGGGCTTTCCGGGAAGGTGCAGTCTTTGCTACTGCAGTGCTTGCTACAGGCGGGGGTTGTCACCGAAGACAAGGTCCTGCTAAACTCAGAATGGTCCCCTATTCATTTCTGCCCCTGTCTATTTGGTGGCAGCAGTGGCCGCAGTGACCTCAGCAGATTACTTCCATGTCATAGCTTGTAAGTTGTTTCTAAAGGCTCACAAGTTCAAAGCCTGTCTGGGCTGCTTAGAGACACCTTGCCTCAAAATAAGAGCGTTTAATAAGGCTGAGGGTATAGCATGGTGGAGGATCGCTTCCGTAATGTGTATGAGGTCCTCAGTCCAATTCTGAATTCCACGGAAAAGAAAAAGAGGAGAGAGGGAGGAGGAAAAGGAGGAAGAGAAGACAGAGCACATATTTGGTATTTACCACCTGACTCTGTGTAATATTCTTGAAATAATCGGTATATAGAGATGCTGAAGAGAGGGGCCTGCCAGGGCTTGGGAGGTTTGTGGGGCTGCCTAATGAGAGGAAAATAAGTTTTTTCTATCAAAGTTAGCGAGGCCTGCCAAGAGCCAATGTTCTATTAATCTGCCCCCCCCCCGTCTTGGAAAACACGATGCAAAGACCCTGAAGCGTCGTCCCCCAGGACTTGATGGCCTGGAGCAGCTGGCTTCTGTCTGCTTTTCTTTCTTTCTTCTGTGTTGGTTCTTTTTAAAATGTCAGTCTTGAATGACTATAGGAGAAAAGACAAAATCATCACCTTCTTTAGAATACCAACCAAGTGAGTGCCTTGTCCCAGTGTGCTTGCTAGCAGTGTCCGGCTGCAGAAGCGCCCTTTCCTCGGGAGGACACGGCTTGCCTTAACTACTTTGCTTCCTTATGTGACACTGAGAACATGTGTTCTAACATTAGAAAGTGTGGCAGAGGCACTAGATGTTTGCGGTGGGGGCACGGTGACTGTGGTAGTCTTTATGTGAATCTCCCTACGATGTCACAGAATGAAACACACTCCGTACCAATGCTGATTTCCTGGTTTTCACAGATTAGACTTGCCTGACGTTCATCACTGGAGGGAGCTGTGGGAAAGTGGACATGGGGACTTTTTCGCCACTTCTTGTAAATCTATAAATAAAATGTAAGGTAAGCCAGCAAGATGAAAAGAAGATGGTCACTAGTGAGAGCAATCTTCAGAATCAGAGAGCCGGGACGCGGTTCTGAAGTTAGTGTTTGGTTTCCTGCTGGGAGTCCGTTTGATGAACGCATCATGTTGCAGATGCATTCCAGAATGTTCTATCACTCTAAACACGGTTGCCAGGTTTTGAAAGACAAGGATGTGTGAAAGGGAGAGTACAATGTCTTAATATAGACCTACAGGTCACCAGCTCAGAGGACCCTAGTTTCAGAGCTGAGGAAGGATGTCCAGGACGTGGAGGAGGCCTGGCCAAGGTCACCCAGGCAGCTGACTGCAGAAGCAGGTCCAAGGGTGACACTCACCATGCTCCTCTCTCTCTCTCTCTCTCTCTCTCTCTCTCTCTCAGCTCCCCATTCACCCTGAAGGTTTAAGACATTAAAATTCAGAACTCATCCGAAGAAGAAGGTTACGTCTGAGAAGCAACAGCCAGAGGAGATGATCAGCACCAGGGCATCTCTTTTAATTGCCTATTCAGAGACAGATTGTCTTCTCTTATTGCGATCTAAACTTGGAGCTGTGTCCTTCTGCGGGGGCCCTTGTTATCTGGATGCCTCATCAGGAATGGGAACTAAAGTGCAATTTGATTGCTGAGTATAGGTTCTATTTTTTTCTTCCTAAGCAGGAAGTTCAAAATCTACTGGGTTATTTTTAAACAGGGCGGAAAAAAAAAAAAAGCAGGGATTATAACAGCTTCTGAGAAGGCCCTGTCCGGAGGAGACACGTGCCTCTGGGCCTTAGCTGAGTGAAGGACCAGAGCTGATAGCTGGGTTTCAGACCTGGGACAATCGGCTGAGGTGATATACCAAAGCAGACCTGACCTCTAGGTTCTCCCAGCATTCCTCAGTTACCTGTTACAAGGCACAGCTCCTTCTACTCAGAATGTTTTGGCCCAGGGGGCTGGGCTTCTCCCCTAGAGGTTCTTCCCTATATAATCTAGTCTTTTTGGATTTTGTTTTTCTCCCCCCTCTCTCCTCCCTTTCCCCCCTCCCCTCCCCCTCCCTTCCCCTATTGCTCCCCCTTCCTGTCCGTCCGTCCGTCCTTCTGTCTGTCCGTCCGTGTGCAGGCTGTCTCTCTTTCTCTGTTCTCCCATCTCCCTGTCTGCACGGTGACTTCACTGACCTCCTCCTGTGAGGTCGGTGAACTTGCCTTTATACTTCTGTTTTAATTGGCTTATTCTGTTAGAGAGAAGCTTTTTAGAGTTGCATCTGGGCCGTTTCTCAGTGGAGAGGGAGGGGCTGAGTGGCCGTACAAAAGGCAGCAAAGGACATATGGGGTTGGTGCTGAATCGTTTGAGGAGCTGTGACTTACCCGTCTCCTTGCCCACAGAGTTATGGTTCCCAATGCTGGCCTGACGGATGACTCTGGTGGGTTAAGGCCTGTTTTAGTCTTTTGTGGAGCCTGGAATTTTTATGCAAACACAGTGGGAGTCACGAATATAATCCTCACCTTCTTGACTAATCTTGGAAGAATGAATGAATCCCTGAAACATTTTCAGAAAATACCATATTTGCAGGGAAGGAAGCTTAACAGACTTGCTTACGTTGGCCTAACTAATGATTGATGACTGACTGTATGAAGCCATGTGCTGGGAAGAAGAGTTATAAACGAGACATTCGGTTTGGGGGGAGGCCCCCAACATCCATTAAAATGAGCAGTAAATCCTGGAAAACTGTGAGGCATCATGGGAATCAGTTTTGTAGGAAGTTCTAGAAACAAGGGGCAGAAGTATTAAATGTTGTATTTCCTATACAAATTGTCAATCCCTTCTTCCCTCTGCTTGGTTTTAGAAGCTTAGGAATGCCATCTTCCTGCTGTTATCTATGAGGCAACCCATAGGGCATACGCCTTCATCCTAACCCTGGCAGCTAATTATAGTGAAACCTGCATTTTCTCTCTCTTTTCCATTTTCTCTCTTTTACCTTTCTTTCTTCTTTCCAAGACCCTGTCTCATGCAGCCTGGGTTGGCCTCATTTACTAGTAGTCAAGGATGATATTGGATTCCTGATCCTTCTGCTTCTACATTCCCAAGTACTACTGGCTGTAGGTGTGGTAGTTTGAATGAAAATGGTCCCTGTAGGTCCATCTGGAGTGGTGTTATTAGGAGGTGTGGCCTTGTTGGAGGAAGTGTGTCACTGGAGGTGGGCTTTGAGGTTTCAGAGGCTCAGGTGAGGCCCAGTGGCTCCCTGTCTCTGCCTGTGGATCCAGATGTAGAACTCTGTGCTCCTTCTCTAGCGCCATGTCTGACTTTGTGCCACCATGCTTCCCAACACGATGATAGTGGACTAAACCTCTGAACTGTAACCCAGCCCTGACTAAATCTTTGGCTTTTTAAGAGTTGCTATGGTCAGGATGTCTCTTCATAGCAATAGAAACCGTAACTAAGAAAATAGGTGTGTACCACTGCACCTGGTTTATGTGGTAACTGGGAATAAAAACTCAGGGCTTGGTGCATGTTAGACAAGCATTCTGGCAACTGAGATACATCCTTTAAGCCTAAATTTTCCCAAGAGGAAAATGTAAACTAGACACATTGATAAGCTTCCCAGAGTTTCAGAATTAGTCAGGGTCAGAACCAGGATGGAGAGAAAAGTGTATTCCTGAGAGGGACCGAGGAAAAGGATTGTCAGTCTTTGAGGATCTCTGGTTGATGGGGTACTGGTCAGAAAGGTCATGAGACATGGAAGGAGGCAACATTCCTGCAACCTTCATCTGTGACTCAAGGTGGACAGAGAGGGGCAGGTGCTGGACTCTGAAAGCAGAGCCTAGGTTCTTAGGAGTGCTACCCTTACATCCCTTTGCCCACACGCATCAAGGCAAGTCCTTGTACTGGCTGATTTTATGTCAACTTGACACAAGCTAGAGTCATCAGACAGGAAGGAGCCTCAGCTGAGGAAATGCCTCCATAAGATCCAGCTGTAAAGCATTTTCTCAATTAGTGATCAGTTGGGGAGGGCCCAGCTCAGGGCGGGGTGCCATCCCTGGGCTGGTGGTCCTGAGTTCTATAAGAAAGCAGGCTGAGCAAGCCCTGGGAAGCAAGCTGATAAGTAACACCCTCCATGGCCTCTGCATCAGCTCCACTTCCAGGCTCCTGCCCTGCTTGAATTTCTGTCCTGACTTCCTTTAGTGATGAACAGCAAAGTGGAAGTATAAACCGACAAACCTTTTCCTTCTGAACTTGCTTTTTGGTCATGGTATTTTGTCGCAGTAATAGAAATCCTAACTAAATCTTGTATGCACTACAAGGTCTTCTTTCATGACACACCCCCCACCACCACCACCATAGCTGGAGTGACGTTTTTTGTCCCGGACTTTACATGAAAAGTCACTGTGAAACCCACAACGGTCAGAATGCAGAATGAACTGTGTCACGGAATTCCAGGGCCCTCCAACCAACTCTGTTCTGTGTGTTTCCCACTTTAGCCAGTGGTGGACACCCATACCTGGTTTCCAGAATGGGTTTGGCTTCTTCAAGGAGGATGAATGTTATTCAGGGATAGTAATATTTATGCTCAGTTACCTTGGGAATGGGCCCAGAAGCCAAAATTGGTGCCTTTGTCTTCATTTTGCTGAAGGAGAGGTAGAGGGGCCGCCTCTCCTGTCCCTCAGATGCTGAGAGCTCTGTATAGACCTCACCGAGTGACAAAGTCACCTGTTACACCAACAAAATGGTGATTGCTACAAAACTCGCTTTATTTTGCGAAAAGGAACGACTTGAGCTCAATTCCCCGAGGCTCTGCAGAAAGAGAAGCATGTCAGCCATGATGGACCTTCTGTCCTGACCTGACCTGCACAGCTGTGTTCCCTCTCCCCTACTGAGACCACCGAGCCGTCGTCATGGGAGGTGAGACCAGCTCGTTCCCAGAATGCTCCAAGGGCTTGCCAAAGCAGGCTGGCCTCTTCCTGCTATGGAGAATGTTGTGGTTTGAGTAGAATGTCTTCCACGCTCATGTTTGAACCGTTGGTCTCCAGCAGCTTGTAGTGTTTGGGAAGGTCGAATGTGTGAGATATGGGTGGGTGACTTGAGGTGGGCCTTGGCAGTTTACAGCCTGGTCCCACTTCCAGTTGGCTATCTGCTTCCAGACTGTAGATGCAATGTGACCAGCTGGCCTCCGATTGTCATGTTTTTCCTTCCATGATGGAATGAGCCCTTCAAACTGTGAGCCCAGATAAACCTTTCCTCCATTAAAGTCCTTGTCAGGTGATTTGTTACAGCCACATGAAAAGATCTATGGTGCAGCTCTGTGGATTACCAAGGGAAACCAGATTCATGGGTCCTGGGCTGGACCAGGCTAGGCAGCAGAACCCACCAACTGGGACTTGGTTTGACTTCAGGAATGATGACCTCCCCACTCCCTGTGAAGGGGCATCTATCTACCCATGCCCATCTTGGGAAGCAGGCACATTCCTAGCCTCCCTTTCCTCTTGCTTCTTCTCGTTTTCAAGACGGCCATATGTCCTGCTTAGTTTTATGTCCACTTGACACAATCTAGAGTTATCTGAAAGGAGGATTCAATAATTAATTAATCCTTAAGGGATTAATTAATTCTTCAATTAAGGAACCACCGCCATAAGATCAAGCTGTATGCAAGCCTGTAGGGTAACTTCTTAATTACTGACGGTGGGGATGGCCCAGCCCATTGTGGGTGGTGCTGTCCCTTGGTTGGTGGTCCTGGGTTCTGTAAAAAAGCAGACTGAGGGACTAGAGAGATAACTCAGAGGTTAAGAAAGCAGGTCTGAGCAAACCAAGAGGAGCATGCCAGTAAGCAGCACCCTTCCATGGCCTCTGCATCAGCCTCCGCCTCCAGGTCCTTGACCAGTGTTCCTCCAGTTCCTGTCCTGACTTCCTTCAAGGAAGAAGTGTAAGCCAAATAAACCCTTTCCTCCACAACTTGTTTTGGTCATGATGTTTCATTCAAGCAATAGCAACCCTAATGACATGTATCCCTGACTGATGTAGAATTTACTACATAGATCAGGCTGGCTTTGAACTTGTATCAATCCTCTGCCTCTGCTGCCTGTGTGCTGGGATGATAGGCATAGCACCACACTCAAGAGCCTTGCCTTTAAAGACAAATTTCAAAAGAACTAAGGTTTAGTGTGTGTGTGTGTGCCTGTGTGTAGTGTGAGCTGTAGTGCCATAACACTTGTGTGGAGGTCAGAGAACAACTTTGTGGAGTCTGTTCTCTCCTTCCACCTTTCCATGAGATCTAGATATCAAACTTAGGTCTCTAGCCTTGCACAGTAAGTACATATAACCATTGAGCCCCCCTCCCTTTTTTTTTTTAAATGATAGGTATGATGTAATTTCAGCTGTCCTAGAACTATGTAGACTTGGCTTCAAATTCAGAGATCTACCTGCCTCTGTTTCCCAAGTGCTGGAATTAAAGGCATGTACCGCCACTGTGGGCTAGCCACTGAGCCATCTCGATGGCCTAAGACTTGTAATTTTCTTATCTTCTGTTCCTCAGAGTGTCACCAGGGAACACTGAGAACATCCAGAACTTGGCTCCCACAGGCAAGATCTCCACTGTAGACCAGAGGTACCACTGGGGTGGCCAGGGTGGATATACTTATGGAAAGGAAACCTGGAGAGTCACTCAGAGGTGATTACAGACCTTTGCACCCACTCGGCACGCATCCTGTCCCCTGTCCTCTCTGTGGTACCATTCCTATCCTCCTCATGGTCTGCAGAGCTGCATTCTGATCTCCTAGCTGAGCGAGCCCAGGCAGGCGTCGAGGGAGGAAGCACTCCCATGTACCATAAAGAGGCTGCAAACTGTGGGAAAGAATTCCTTTTAATGGCAGGGAAAGCACACCAAACTGAACAGAAGCCTAGGCGGGCGTTACCAATGTACAGACCCAGAGATCCAGAGAGCATTAGACATCCACAGAGAACCAGCTAGCTTGGACAGCAGCACCCCAGAAGGCAAGTGGCAGTGTGTCACCCTTGTGTGTCTGTGACTTGGTTGTCACCTCAAGCAGTTGCTGCCATCCTCATTTAATGGTAGGGCTGGGTAGGCTCATGGATGACTACGTGGAAGAGAGAGGCCTCGGGGATCTGCATCACACAGGAGTTGATGCTGTAGACAGACCCAAACTGGGTTCCCTGCACACCACACCCATGAAACAAGACTCAACCTGAGTCCCTGACAGGTGCCGAGGGAGTAGGATGACAGGCAAAGGTTCCTTTGGACTCTAGGGTTTGGCACAACTTCCCAAAATCATGCTAGGAAATGGGGGTATCAACAAAACTTGGCCACCCCAAAAGACAAAAGCCATTCTCCTAGCTTTAACCTTAATGCATCTAGGATTAAAAATAAAGGACAAGGAGAAAAAAAAGGCTGCAACTCAAGAATTATTTGGAGTATTGTGGTACTTTACCAATCTCTTTCGCATATATATATACATCTATGTATATATATTATATGGCAGAGTAAACACAACCCTGTCAATATAAACTTTCATCATAGATAATTGTAGACTGCGCACTCTCAGAATCCAGAAAGCGTCAAGCCTATCTTACACTTTTCTTCTTTAAAAATAATCTAACATTAGTCATACTCTCTGGCTAGTTACAAACTATGAACATCTTCTGAGAATACAGATAAAAGCTCTGAGATTAATAGTAGATTCTCTGACGTGCTCCCCCACCCCCCCACCCCCGTTCAGGATCAGAAATGAACATGTTTCTGCAAAAGTATCCCCAGAGCCATTCATGATCAGGAAAAGAAACAGATATGTTTGTTTCACCAAATGGGCTTTTAGCAAGAAGCGAGAGAACGTATCTTACTTTGGCAAAAGAAAACAAAGCACAAACAGGATGTTGTACAGGTTAGGTCCATGCAAATGCATGTTTTGTTATGTGGGGGTCCCCTAGTCTCACCCCCAAACCGCAATCAGCATGCAGGTTATTGTCAACTATTGGATTTGAGATAGTTAGAGACAATTGGCAGTGCACCTCTTTTGTGGAACCATAATCGAATCACTAAGGCAGGAATACATGTCCTCGGATAGTATCAGCAGGAATTTGTCAGATGCACGTTTACACGGCATGGACCCACAACTCTCTGTCTAAAAACAAACGAAAAGAACCCCAAACACAGATTTCCTAAACACAGATTCAGTTGAAAATGAACTGCTAAACTTTTAGAAATATATTCGAAACTACCAGACCTCTCTGCGTTTCCTATACATGGACATTTTTTAAAAAGTTCCCACCCCTAAAAATCAGCCATGCGATCTCCTCATGCTGGACAGCAGCATTAACAACTAGCCACCATGGCTGATGCCTGAGCAAGTCTAGCCTCTAAGGTCACTCGCAGGTGACGGGATGCTTTTCAAGGTCACACTACTGAGTTTTTCATCAGTCAACCAGGAAGCAGAGGGATCTTTAAGCCTCGGTCCGTCTTTTAGGTCATGGTCCTGGGCAGTAGGTGTCCATGGCTCCTGGGCATTGGAGGTCTCTTGGCTACTCTGAGTTGGCCTGCAGGTTCTGGCTTCTGCTATAGTCTAACCTGCAGACGCATGGAAGTTTCTTCACTCGGGAGCACACGGAAGCCAAGTTCACTGACCGGCAAGTAGCTGAGGCAGTGGAGGGCAGCTCCTTGGCCCAGTACAGACAGACACCAGGAACCATTTGTGTGTTTTTGTGGTGCCAGTGTGGGAGGGAGCCAGAAACCTTGCTCCTGGGAAGCGTTGCCACGTGGGGGGCATCTCATACCACAGAACCCTTGGAAGACGACAGGTGGATGGACTGAATCCTAATGGCCAACGTCCTCTGTAAGTCCAGAAGCACATCCTGCCCCGCCCCTTCGCCATTTTTGTCATACAGGAGCTGCTTGAACGCTTCGTTTTCAATGAGGACCATCATATTTTTAAGAAAGTAGCCTTCACAGTACGCCGAGAGCTCCGTCACCCCCAGGAACTGTGGGGAGAGGAAAGGGAGCAGGTGGTTACTGACAGAAAGATGGCGAACGTGCACTCAGCTACACCAGCCTGAGGCTTTGTCAGTCCCATCCTCCCAGTCCCAGGCTGTGGCTTTGTGGCTCCCACTCCAAGGGCTGAAGTCCCTTCTTTTTACCTCTGGCCTTGTGCAAATCCAATCACCTTTCTGAACTTTAGAATGGGTGAGGTGGCCTACGGCCACTGTTTAGGAAATGGCTATTTCTACGTTATTTAGTTCCCAAATAAAAGACATGAAACATTTATATTTAGAATAATCTAAAACACTACAGCGTCTGGGAAGAAGAGATGCTAACCCGCACATTGACGGGCCAGGGTTCTCCTCTGTCTAAATGCCATAGCTGTCTCAAGTGGTTCCCTGAAGCACAGAGGAGATGCTGCGGAGGTCCTTGTGAACATTTGGACCTTGGCTGTTTAAGCAACTGGTACCTCTCTGCTTCTTAGTACACAATCTCTCCATACAAGAATCCCGGTGGCTGGGGAATCATCTGTTGAGGCTGCACTGTCCATGGCTGAGGGAAGCAGTGTACACACAGCAGGAGGCAGCTGACCCCGACCTCTCCCACATGCAAATATCCTAAATGGGAGATGTTGACACTGGAACTACTCCGGGATGGGAACCTTGGAAGTGGAAGCTGACGTAACGTCTGTCACAGCAGAGGGTGTACTGTGGGAGGCTGCTCCCCTGTCTGTCACAGGGGTTCTTGGCCTATATTCCCTGCTGGGACTCACATGGTATCAGCTTTCATAGTTACATCAGGCATGTGCTGCTGACGATATGTGCTAAGGACTCGTAGGATATGGACAGGATTCAGTCAAAGTGAAAAGCCACAGAAAGCTACCACGGAGGCAGCTTTCCGGGGCGATTCAAATGACCACAGTTAAAGGAGGAGAGGAAGGGAGGAAGACACTGGTTCTCTTCCTGAGCATAGAAGGTCTCTCTGGGTAGTGCTATTACGCAAAATAACCCGTTTAAGATGAAGACAAATACTGCTTAGTTGAGGGTACAGGTAAAAATTTCAGTCTTCAGGGTCAAATCAGAAGGATGGAGAGTTCAAAGCCAGCTAGATAGTGACTCTCTCAAAAAGAAAACAAATGTTTAGATCCTTAGGAACTAAATTTGGGTATACTCCACACTAACCAGAAAATCATGTGAATATGAGTGTGTGTGTGTGTGTGTGTTTGTGAGTGTGCATGTGTGAGTGTGTGTATGTGTGGCTATGTGTGTGTATATGTGAGTTGTATGTGTGTGAGAGTGTGTATGTGTGAGTGTGTGAATGTGTGTGAATGTTTGTAAGTGTGTGTATGTGTGAGTGTGTCTGTGTATGTGTGAGTGTGTGTATGTGTGAGTGTGTGAATGTGTGTGAGTGTGTGCATGTGTGAGTGTGTGTATGTGTGTGTATGTGTGGCTGTGTGAGTGTGCATGTGTGAGTGTGTGGCTGTGTGTATATATATGAGTTGTGTGTGTGTGTGTGTGAGTGTGTATGTGTGAGTGTGTGAATGTGTGTGAGTGTGTGTATGTGTGTGTGTGTGTCTCCCAGAGACAGGAAGGAAAGTGGTAGCTTGCATAGTTTGCATGAGTCACAGTTTGGGGCATTGGAACACTTGGCTCCCAGTTGGTGGCACGCTGGAAAGGTTTGGAGGGTACAGCCTGGATGGAGGGGATTAAATGCTCATGCCAATTCAAATCCATTTTCTTCGCTTCATGAAGATGTGAACTTTCAGCTTCCTGCTCCTGCCATGGTTTTTTCTTGTTGTGGCTATGCCTCCCTACCATGACAGACTCTTACTGGACCGGGACCGAAAGCCCAAACTACCCCTTCCTTCTAGAAACTGCCTTGGTTGTGGTGTTTTTATCAGCAACAGAAAGATAATTAACATACACTTGAACTGATTTCATTGGAATCAGGAACACTCCTTGCCCCCAAGTTTTTGACTTAATAGATGTGACTTCCTAGGAATAACCTCCCGCCTTCCATGTTTCTGGTTTGATATATCTGGGGTGTGATTTCCTAATAAATTCCCTTCGCCTGCTGCTGAGTTGGAGACCACATTTTGAGGCCTGCTCTTCTAAAATCTTCTCTTCTAGATCATTTGATCGAAGAGACATCAGCTAGAACCTGATTAGGAGACAGAGTTGAGAGCCCAGTCCGGCAGAGTCTGTGATGTGATTCTTGTCACTGCAGAGTAAATGACACTCTTAGAGACCACTGTCACCTGGCTTACCTTCTAGTGTTCTAGAAAGAAAGGAGGTGGAGAAGATGGCATATCTGAGGCGGGAAAGAAAGCCCCATGGCTCGGGGCGTAACTGAAGAGCAGAAACAACTGGCTAAGATGTGCTAAGGCCCAGAGTTTAGTCCCAAGCCACATAACACAGGATGGTCTTGGGTGCGCAAGCCCAGCTTTGGCATCAAGGAGAGACCCACCTTGGCATGGCTGTAGATATCCACACAGTTGTCAGTATTGATGCTTTTTGCACAGATAATCTCACAGTGTCGCTGCAGAGCCTCCAGCTGGAAAAATTTAGCGGCAGACAGAAGCTAGAATCCATAAAAAGAGCCTGTTAGCGGTAGGGAAGGGGCAGAAGAAAGACCAGCAAGACTCTGAGTGACAGTAGTCTGTGACTATGGTGTGGGTGAGAAATGTTCCCCATAGTCCCAGGAATTCAAACACACAGTCCCCAGTTGATGACACTGTCTGGGGGACAGTTTAGGAAGCGAGGCTTTGTTGGAGGGTGCACACCACAGGAAGCAGGCTTGGAGAGCTCAAGGCCTCTCCCTACTCCTAGTGGCTCCCTCTACTTCCTGTCTGTGAGCTCTCAGCTGCTGCTCCAGCCACCACGGCTGCCCCCTGTCCCGCCATCTCCACGTCAGTAACATGAATTCTTATCCCTCTGGGTCTGCAAGCCCAAATAAAGCTTCTCTTCTCCAAGTCGCCTTAGTCAAGAGTGTTTTGACACAGCAATAGCAAAGCAATGCATATAGCCGCAGCCCACAGGGTGCCCGGTTGAGGGTCAGGAAGTAGGGATGACTGGAGCATACTGCAGGCGTAAGGTGACACCAGAGGGACAGGCCCTAGTTAGGCAAGTTAACTGTGGGTAAGAGTAATGTGTGCTGAAGTGAATCGCTGACATACCTGTTATAGCAGGTGAACCCCAGATGCCCCAAATCACATCTAGCAAGGAGGAGGGGATATGATTGATTGATACTTATGAGCAAGGTGGATATCACTGTGACTCCCCCATGGACTGTGTTCTCTGGGTCTCCACTCTGATGTCACATCTCAGAGGGTCTTTCTTTGTCTCCCTACCTCAGGGACCTCCCCCTTACCCCTTCTTCTTCCTTATGGTACTTCCTATCTAGAAGCTATTTCAGTCCTGCCTCCCTCGTCAGTCCAGGAGGTCAGGTTCTTCACCCCACGGGGCCACTGCCACTCCCAGCCCCACCGAGGTCAGCTCTGGGCCATGGAAGGCTCCCTGAAGTGCACTGAAATGACAGGCTCTGGAGAGGAGGAGCTATGGTTCCCCAAGTGTGAGGGAGCAAAGCCGGGTTTATCCTAAGCTTTCTTGTATTTGTTTCTTTCTTCTGTTTTTGTTTTGTTTTTTTTGTTTTGTTTTGTTTTGTTTTGGATTTGGTTTTTTCGAGGCAGGGTTTCTCTGTGTAGCCCTGGCTGTCCTGGAACTCACTCTGTAGACAAGGCTGGCCTCGAACTCAGAAATCTGCCTGCTTCTGCCTCCCAGAGTACTGGGATTACAGGCATGTGCCACCACTGCCCGGCTTTTCTTCTTTTTTTGAGACACAGCCTCACTAAGTAGCCCTGGCTGGCCTGGGCTTGCTGTCTGTTCCTGGTAGGCCTCGAATCCCTCCCAGGTTCTGGAATTACAACATGAAACATCATGGCTGGCTGTGATTCACATGTGAATTTATTTACCTACATAAAGTCTCTCAGGGAATCGGCTCCGAGGGATGCTGGGCAGGTGAACACGTCCCTGTCCTGGGAAGGCAGCGCATTTCAACTCCACAGAACTTGGGTTCTGAGGTGGCTGTGTGGACCCTCACCTGCCTGTTTATCCAGCCTCTTTAACAAACTAGTAAATGTAGTAAATGTAGAAAGAAAGATTTAAAATGTTTACTTTATACTTTTATGCTACCATTATTATATCTATATAAAATTTTCCATGATAATCTTCAATTCTAACATGTTTTTCTACATTTTTCTACAATTTTATCATAAATATTTTCCATGTAAATCTTCAATTCTATCATAAAATGTTTCTATTTCATATTTTAATTAATTTAGCAATGTTTCACATGTCTACCACTTTACTCTTTAATTTTCCATGGAAATTGTCAATTTTAACGTGTTTTTCTATGTATCTCTTCTATTTAATCTGAAATATTTTCCATGTAAATCTTTACTTTTATCATAAAGTGTTTTTACTTCCCTTTTCAATAAAAAGAAAGATAAAAAAAATGTTTATAAAGGCTGCCTATAAAAGCCCAGCGGTGGTGACACACGCCTGTAATCCCAGCACTTGGGAGGCAGAGGCAGGCGGATTTCTGAGTTTGAGGCCAGCCTGGTCTACAGAGTGAGTTCCAGGACAGCCAGGGCTACACAAGAGAAACCTTGTCTGGAAAAACAAAACAAAACAAAACAAAACAAAACAAAACAAAACAAAACAAAACAAAAAAAAGCTGCCTGGTCCTGTGGAGGACAAGACGAGAGGGGTCCGGAGAGACAGGCTTCCCAGGGTGTGGGTGTGGGTGTGGGTGTAGGTGTGGGTGTGGGTGTGGGTGTGGGAGGGTAAGCAGAGGGCAGTGGAGATAGGACAAACTGGGCACTTATGGCTGCCAAGCCCTATAGCTCTCTCCTTGGCCAAAGGTGGCTAAGAATCTTCTAAAACAGATGTTTGTAAAATCCTCTAGACCATGGCCATTTCCAGGAGAGAAAACGGAAGCTAGCTAGGTCAAATATGCCACCCAAGGCCCCACAGATTAGATGAGGCAGAGCCCTTATGCAACCCAGAATTTGGGCTGAAAGGTTCTGGCACTAAACTTTCAGCTTCTAAAAAAGTTACTTAACTAATTATTATTATTATTATTATTAATTATTATTATTATTATTATTATTATTATTATTATTATTATTAGGATCTTATCACTTAGCCCT
Organism: Apodemus sylvaticus; assembly: GCF_947179515.1. Classification (NCBI taxonomy): domain Eukaryota; kingdom Metazoa; phylum Chordata; class Mammalia; order Rodentia; family Muridae; genus Apodemus; species Apodemus sylvaticus. Next base: position 51,567,114 of record NC_067491.1, on the reverse strand, counting down.
GGTTGGCCAGGAACTCCCCATTTAGACAGGGCTGCCCTTCAACTCAGAGATCCACTTGTCTCTACGCGGAGAGTACTGGGATTCAGGTGTGTGCCACCATGCCCAGCTAGTGCCTGACTTTGATTTAGGAAAATGCATTCGGCGATCTGGCTCTGGAGAGGGGGATACAATGGGGAGTCAGGTGCAGAGGGAGCAGAAGCTGGGGTGGGACCGTGTAGGGGTGGAGGCATGGAGAACAGCGGGTACGCTTCTCATGGGTGTAATTCTCTTAGCAACCACAAGAGAGAGGATGATCTTTAGGATACTTCCCCATGGTGCTGTCGAGGTCCATGCGTGCCAGCGCAGGTGGTCCCCCATCTCACCTCTCAAACTTGCACCTCACAAGCCAGTTAAAACTGGTTTCCACCTAGGGCTCCTGGTACAGCCAATATTCAAGGGGAGGCCTTCCTGGAGAAGCAGCTGCCTTGTTTGGGAGGACCACAGAGTCAGGGACTATCACAGAGCCCGGCTGGGCCAACAGTCTGAAGCCAGAGAGAAGGGACTGGGGTAGCTAAACCCACAAAGGTCTCCTTACCTCCATGATCTCATTGTTTTTAATGAGAAGAGACTCTGGGCCACCGTAGTAGAGATACTGCATGACCAGCTGGAAGGAATAAGACACAGTGAACAAAACCTCAGTAGGACACAGTTCTGTCGGAAGCCGTCACACCACCCTAAACATCACTCTACTTGATGGGGGACATTTGGACAGGTTCCCGGACGACACCCTGAAATCGTGATCCTCATGGTTCCAGGTCCTGCCTCCATGTTTATTCACAGGGTCAAATGAAACCAGCTGAGCTCATGACAGCTCATGACAGCTGAATCACCCGGGTCATCCAGTCAGGCTGTGCAGGTGACACAACTTAGAGAGTTTCCTGAAGTCCCAGACGGCCACTCCGGGAGCCAAGTCCCTTATGACAAGCTGACAAGACTCCAGAGGAAGCCATAAGGGGTCCAGGGTTTGGAATGTCACCGTGGTGTTATGAATGGTCCAAGCAGGGCTGCCCCTTGTCATGTGACTTCCAGTGTCTGAAGCGTGTCCCAAATGACAGAGTTTTGCAAATGGGTGTGCCCTGAGTGACTGAATACCATGGGTGTATCTGAATTTTGTGTATGTTTTACTTGACAGCCAAGGGTTCTTTTGCACGAGATGCACACACAGTCCCATTTGCCCCAGGATCTCCATTTTCAACTGCCCTTCCTTCCACATGACCGGCTTTACCTGCCCGGAGCCTTGGCAACCGGGTTGGCAAAATCTGCAGACTGGTCACAACCTGTGTTGGGATCCCATTGTGGTACAAACTACCTCCATAGTAAAATTGTTTTTCAAATGTGCCATGGTATATCCAATTGTGTGTGTGATGCACACACACACACACACACACACTAAAACACCAATTTTGGGAAATGTTTAACACTCTTAAACTACCAATTAGCAGACAGTTCTGTCTCCCCCACTGCTGGCCGGGACAGCCTGTGGAATTACCCAGTTTGCACGTTTCAGTTAAGCAGATCTTTAACAGAATTCAGTTGGTTTGTTCGATCACTTGCTTGTTTTGGGACAGATCTCACCATGAACAAACAACTTGCCATGTAGTCCAGGCTAGCCTCTCACTCGCATTCCCCGTACCTCCACGTCCTGAGTACTGGGATTACAAGTGGGTGTCACCACATTCGCCCTGGGGTGTGTCTTCTATGTGCACTGCCCTCCTCTCTTGCCTCTACCGGAACCTGGTCATGTCTCCCAGCTTATCTGCAACTGAAGTGTCTTTACAGTCATCTGAGAGTACAGAGGTCTCTCACTCACTGTATTTCTGTGCCTAGTATAGTGCCTGGCACACAGACACACCATCATCATCACTACCACCACCACCACCATCATCATCATCATCTGGATAAAGGGTTTCACTTGGTATTCTCAGACTGGCCTAGAACTCATGGCAATCCTCCTGCCTCATCTTCCAAGTGCTGGGACTGCAGCCACACCTCACCATGTGAACACGTTAGACATAACAAGTCTCCCGTGTCTAAGTCTCCCTTATACTGACTTGGGGTTTCTGGGTCCGGCTGCCTGGTAGAGAGGCGGTGACATTGTCTAGGCCTTGGGAAATAATGTTGCACTGGTCCCCTCCCCCACTCTCACCTTAGGGAGAGGAGCTTATACGTGTGGGAATACCGTCAGTCAGCACTGGGCTACTGGTTTTATTAAAATCAATTGATTGCTCCAGTACCTTCCTTATAAAGGCCAAGCCAATAACAACAAGAGGCAGCACCGTAATGTCTACCCCGCCCCCAGCACAGGCTCTGCATTTATAAAGCACCTTCCTATCTGTCACACGCGTTGTCTCATTTGTTCAAGGTTGAGCCACAGGCTGGAACTGCTGCTGAGGCAGAGGAAGATTGGGCCTAATGGAGCTTAAATCGGACGTCCCAGCCCCCGCCAGTGCAACTCTGCACGTGTAAGCATTTCCTCCAAGTGGGTGCAACAAGCCCTTAGCAGGCCACAGGGCCAGCACATGGAACTGTTTTTCTTGGCGACTACCAACCTGTGTGAGGCAGGGACCTTTGCAGCCTGAGAGAGGCTATCCAGGTGTGACCTAGGGGGGCTGGCTTTTGTACACACGTGATATTAAATAGTCGTGAGAGAGAAAACACAGGGCAGTGCCAATTATTAAAAACTCCTCTGCCAATATTTACAGGAGTGAGTAAAGCTCACGGGCTTCTGGGAGCCCCCTTCTGGGTTGGATTCGGCCTTCTTTGGCCTATTCTGAGCCACACATGAAGGTTACTTTCTTTTATGGGGAATGGGCAGGGACACAGACAAGTCCCCAGGGCCTGATAAATCTCCGTTTCCATAACAGGAACTTGAAACTAATGTGGCCAGCGAACTTTCCCCATCGGAAGCAATTACAGGCCCGGGGATCCATCTGAGGCCAGCCTTTCCCATGCAGGACTCTGAAGACAAGCCCACTGGGCAACCGTTTACTGAGGGGCTTCGTGAGCCAGGTTCTTATTACTGGAGCCGTCCCAGTGAGGGCCAGGCTGACCAGTCCCAGAATACTTCTTGGTGTGTGCGTGTGCACACACACCCCACACACACACCCCACACACCCACACACATGCATATGCACGCTCACACACACACACACAGACGCAAACACACGCCATGCCACACACACACACACACACACACACGCACACCACACACACACATACACACACCACACGTATGCACACACACACCACACACACACATGCCACATCACACACACACATATACACATACCACACACGCACACACACACCACACACATCTACACACACACATACACACACACCACACACATACACACACACACATATACACACATATACACACCACACACACACACACCACACACACATACACATACACACACAGATATACACACATACACACACACCACACACACACACACACAATATACACACATATACACACCACACACACACACACACCACACACATACACACACAGATATACACACATACACACATACCACACACACATATACACACACCACACACACACACCACACACACACACCACACACACACACACCACACACACACCACACACATACACACACACACACACATACACACACACACACACACACACACACACACACACACACGTTCATGCGTGCTCTTTTTCCTGCCTTCAGTTCACGATCCTCCTTTAACAGGTCATAGATTCTTTCTGCATGCTTAGGTGATTCCAGAGCTGACTCAGGTTCCCAAGGATGTGAGAAAACAGTGGAACGGGGTTTAGTTTGAATCTCTGCTCTCCTACAGGGCAGCTGTGGGAACCTGGGCCATGCCCTTCCAAGAGCTCTTGGCAGGGGCGTTTGGAAGGGTCAAAGGGCACAAGGACAGCATTAGCCTTCAGGTTTGGAAGCCTGGGCCCATCAGCATTAGAGGCCCTTGTCAGAAATGTGAAGTCTCCTGCCTGAAAGCCAGGCAGTAAGGGTGTGCCTAGGAGTTCTCATTTAATGTGTTTCCTGTTTTAACAGCCATCCCAAGAATCTCCGGGGCATTTGGGAAACCGCCAGCATACGGTTGGGTAGAGTGTCTGGCTTCTTGATGACAAGGAAGGAGGGGGCAGCCTCAGTGTGCCCAAGGTTGGGACCTGCTCTGAGATCCTGATTTTATGGGTCTGATGTTACAGGCTGGATATCCAGGGGGCATTTTCAAAGCTCTGGAGGCAATGCCGGTGTGTTCTGGAGGCAGAGGAAACAGGATTTCTGTCTTTTTGCTGTAGAAAGACCATCTCAGAATGGAGTCCCTGCACTGGGCCACCAGACAGGCTGGACACAGGTTCTGCTTTCGCTAACCTGGCTGGACACATCATTTAAGTCCTTCACATGCATTCTTCTCTCTGTCTGGAATGGTCTAACCTCCTTCTCAAGCCCAAAGCCTCGTTCTGAGTCTCCCAGCTTTGGCTTGACCTTCTCCATCCCTAACCCTGCCCCAGCGTCCTGGGTCTGAGCTGTTATAGTACATTCCTCGGAAAAGGGTGTTCTCTTTTGTACACAAGCCACGGTGTACCGTGGCTGACTAGTGCTTCAAGATATTCCCTCTCCCTCTAGACTTATGAGTCTTTGTGTGTGTGTGTGTGTGTGTGTGAGAGAGAGAGAGAGAGAGAGAGAGAGAGAGAGAGAGAGAGAGAGAGAGTCCTTTACCACTGGGCTCCCTTCCCCCAGCCCAAGATTGGTAGCAAGCACTGGTCTTGCTTGGTACAGGGATGGTGTGGGAGGGGTGGAGTAGCGGAGCCGGAAGTGCAGGTGCCAGCTGCACAGCCAGGGGTGTCCTGGGTGGGGTGTTAGGAGCTACCCAGGATGAAGGGATGAAGGCTACCCAGGGCTTACCTGGAAAATGGGGTACTTCACGTAGCCAATCTCTATGCAGGTGTTGTCATTTGTTGGCTTGCTGGAGAGGAGGGCCTTGAACCTGAATAACACAGAGAGACATCAAAAGACTCATCCACACCCCTGTGGCTTACCCAGGCTGACTCTCCTTATGTCAGAAATCTCTGGATCCTGCTCTAAAACACAGATGGATTATAGCTGTTAGTGTCTTCGTTCAAAGCTTTAGAACACCGCCTGGAGCTCATATTCTTTCCCAAACTGGCTCTGGGAAGGAATGGATGCTCTGCTTCCTGGCACTTCCTCAGGATGGCTTCCGCAGGTGTCTGTCTATTCTGCGCATCTGTCCTGGCTTCCCTCTTCTCTGGTGCCCAGGTGTCATTTCCAGGCCTTTCCGGTGTTCAAGCTTTGCTCTAGAGGAGTAGGAACTTAGGTTTTGGTGAGGCACGAAGCCCCCAAGAGCATTAAACCCACACTTGCTGTCTTAGTTGGGGTCTCTGTTGCTGTGATGAAAACACCATGCTCCAAAAGCAAGTTGGGGAGGAAAGGGTTAACTCGGCTTACACTTCCACATTGCTGTTCATCACAGAAGGAGGTCAGGACAGGAACTCACACACAGCAGGAACCTGGAGGCAGAAGCTCACGGGGAGGCCATGGTGCGTGCTGCTTACTGGCTTGCTTCCCATGGCTTGCTCAGCCTGCTTTCTTATAGAACCTGGGACCACCAGACCAGGGATGGTACCACCCACCCACCCACAATGGGGCTGGGTCTTCCCTCATTAATCAGTAACTGAGAAAATGCCTTACAGCTGGATCTCATGGAGGCATTTCCTTAACTGAGGCTCCTTCCTCTCTGATGACTCTAGTTTTTGTCAAGTTAATACACACAACCAGCCAGTACGCTTGCTGACCTGGGAAGAGAGGGAGTCCCCGTGGGTGACCATAGGTCTTGGTGTTTTATGCAAAGTCTCTGGGCTATAGCGACCCTATTAGTGGGACACACTGATTCAGAGATTCAGGCAAAGAATGGGGTTTTAAAGAGAATAGGCCAAGCTGCCTCTTTTATTTTCTTTAACTTCTTTCCCCTTCAGGATGAGAACAGGTTTGAAAAAGAATAAATAAAACAGGCAGCTGTGTTCTACCCTTGCTCCCCTCCTCAGCTTCCCTCAGGAGTAAAACCCCCAGGGCCACAGTTACCAAGAAGAACACTAAGCATCAGACACCAGCACACCGTGGACCTGCTTGTCTGGTGGCACCAATCAAAAACCCACGTGGAAGGCTCAGTTTTCTTGTGGCTGCAAAGCAGATGCCTGGGGTTTGTTTTTCTCGTGGGTACACAGGAGACAGATGCTCATGCGTGATCATTCCCTGAGCAAACTCCAAGAGGGGCTTCTCTAGATGCACTGCCAGAATCCTCACCCTAGGCGGGTACTTCTGCTCCCCTCCTGTCTCTGTCAGGTGTGCCAGCCATCACCCCAGCACAGACCACACCCTCTGCCCCCTGTACATATTCCAGATGCACTGAGACCCAGTCATAAGAGATGCCGGCCATAGGGCTAGGGGAGGCGATGCATCTTCCCTTCCTCCCTCCCCTGGGGACAGAACTCGGAGCTTCATAGGACGCGATACTGCTAGGCTGTGTTCCAGCTTGCTTCCTCTCCATGGAATTCTCACGGGCTAACTGCACAGTTAAGGAAAAAAGCAAGTTTGATGCTCTTCCATTTTGGAGGCTTGTAGCAAATCTATTCTCTCACGTTTGGAGAGTGGGCCTCTTGAGGCTGCCACGGGAGAAGTTGTCAGCTGCCGAGGGCATCTGCTCACACACTTTTACCCCTGGTGCAGAGCTCTGCCAGGACAAGAGGGTGTCTAGGCTGAATGAAGAGGTACCCTGTACTCCGGGATCTCTGATGTTGAGAAAATGTCCTAGTAGCCCAGTGACAATACCACACTAGACTTCATAAAGCAGCGGATCGGTTAGGGATGTGGCTGTTCAGTTGGTACAGAGGGGCCTGGCATTCATGAGGCCTTGGGGACAACCCCCAGTACCAAATAAATCATGCATACTGGTGCGTCTCTGTAATCCCAGCATACTAGGACTGTGGAGGCAGAAGGATCAGAAATTCAAGGTCAACCGTGCTACTCAGTGAGTTCCATGACTTCTCGAGTTACACGAGCTTTGTCTCCGAAAAGAAAAGGAACGGTAACAACAAGAGTCACAGACACACTCTAGCCTCGCGCAGCGCCAAGGGTACGCACCTGGGAGAGGCGGTGAACAACAGTACTTTGTGAGCGTAGAAGGGTCTTCCCTCGACCAGAAAGGTCACGTCCGACATTTCTTTATTATTAAGAAAATGAGGGTCTAGAACAGAAAGAGGGAGTGGGTGTGTTAGGGAAGGAAGGGTGAACTCCAGAGAGAAGACAGGGAAGCAGAGTGATACACTCCTCCCTCATGGGTGACCCAAGAGTCAAAATGGAGGACGGCACCCGTAGAGGACAGATGCACCACTACGGCTCATCACAGGAGAGGCTCAAAGCTGACCTGCGCTTAGAAGCAGCCCTTGAGCTGGTGAAATGAATGACTTAGTAGGGCAACAGCTCTCTGTCAGAGCATGTGGGCTGCCCTGAGTTCGGATCCCCAGAATCCAACTTAAAAGTTGGATGTGTCTCTGAGGCTTGGTGACACACACTTGTAATCCCAGCACTTGGGAGGCAGAGGCAGGTGGATCCCTGAGTTCGAGGCCAGCCTGGTCTACAGAGCGAATTCTGAGACAGCCAGAGCTACACAGAGAAACTCTGTCTCCAAAACAGACAAAGTTATTAATTAACTAATGAAAAGTTGGATATGGTAGCACTAGCATCTTGTTCAGAGAGATGGGGGTAGAGTCTGAGGATCCTTGGCAGCCAGCCCGAACTGGTGTACACAGCAGCAAAAGAAGAGAACCTGCCTCAGACAAGGGGGAAGTGAGGGCTGATGGCTGAGATTATCCTGTGACCACCCACATAGCCACACCCTCACACTCACAAAGATTATTTCCAAAAAAAAAAAAAAAAAAGCCGTCCTTCTCCACAGCAGACACACCTCTAAGTAGAGCTCGGAGACCTCAGGGTGTGAGAGGCACATCTATGAAGGGGATCTCCCCACCCTCGGGCTTCTTCTCAGGCTCAGTGACAAAGGAGCCAGCCCCGCCCCTGTTCCTACCTCTCAGACCAAAGGCAATGTAGCTAATACATACTGAGTCTACTTTATGACACAGTAGGCCTTGTGCAGGGGTCACATCCCCCCACCACACAGTGGAGGAAACAGAGGCACGCAGACATCACAGTGGCTGTGCGAGCCAGGATTTGAACTAAGGCATTCCGTTCTCTGGCTTGACTTGCCAAATACAAAGCTCCAGCCGATCAGAACTGCAGTAGTCAGGGCTTTCCACAGGGCTTCCTGAGGAGCTACAACATCTCTACTCAGCTAAATGATTCTCCCTGCTTCATCCCTATGAGATGAACCCCAAACAAGGACCAAAGCTAGGTCATCCCCAAAGTCCCGACCACTCCTCCCTCCTTGCCCTGCATGCTGCCCCACCCTTTTCGGGTTACATCATCTTTCTAAACACTTACGGAGTTTCTCCTTGCCTTCACTCACTACGAGAGCTATCTTTCTAAAGCCAGACCCCATCCCGATTGGGGGCTGGGCACTTGCACTTCACAGTGCAGGAAAGAATCCGCACATACACTCTCTGAATTACTGGGCGGGGCACCTGGTAATGCTTGCTGGTCCTCAGGTAAATCTCTAGTGGGGGGGGGGGGATCTAAAAAGAACCTGAGCCCAGATACCCAGAGAACCAGGAGTGGCCCCGAGGTGTAATAGGAGGAGACTCAGAGCTGTGATCGACCGCCTGGCAGAAGGCAAGACTGAACTCCCGACTGGCTCACTATTTCTGTGTCCACCATCCCTATAAGGCTGCTGGCCGGAGAGGAGAGAAAGGGATTTTAGTGTGTGAGCCCACTGCCTACTGTCTCAGATCCTGGGTTCTCTGAATTATAGCACAGCTTAATGATTCAGGTCCTGTCTCCAGTGACTGGTGTTTGTGGAGGCAGGCAGGGTGGGTTCTGATTACGATGCACCTCTCTCCTCCTACAAACCTTTCAATAGCTCCCTAGTGTTCCCAGGAGAAGCCACACTCCTTTCCTTAAAAAAAAAAAAAAAAAAAAAAAAAAGATTTATTTGCATTACCTCTAATGGCATGTGCTTGTACGGATATGTGCAGGCCAGTGCAGCCTGTGGATTCTAACTTCCCTGGTCTGGACTTACAGGAGGTTGTGAGCTGTCTGATGTGGGTCCTGGGAACAGAACTCAAGTTCTCAGGAAGGGCAGTATAAGTCCATGCTCTCCACTGCTGAGCTGTCTCTCTAGCCCGAGTCCACACTTCCTGACGAGACGGTTATGACTGAGTTCCTTTTCTGCCTCTGCCTTCTCAAGACCCATGCTTTCTTTAAAAAAAAAAAATACTCACTTTATTTTATGCATGGGCGCCTGAGTGTGTATATGTGTGCCATGTATATGCAGGGGCCCATGGAAGTCAGAAGAGGCCCTGGTGCCCTGGAACTGGAGTTACAGACAGCCAAGACTCACTGGGAACAAAACCTGGTCCTCTGCAAGAGCAGTAAGTGATCTTCACCACGCAGCTACTTCTCCAGTCCTGTCTCTGTCTTCTTAGGGGGCTAACCTTGGAACGGACCTGTGTCCTAAAGACTGAGTACCTTTCATTGCAAATGAGAGAAATCGCACCGACTTTGGCCATGGGAAGCAACTCTGATTGTATTCTTCTGTATTCTTGACCCAGCCCTCCAAGATGTTCACACTAACAAGGCGCCTCAGAAGGCTCTCATGTTCTGTCATGTCCCTGCTGTCGTGCTCTGGGAAGGTGGCCCTCCACATCTACTGCCTTCTCACTTGGTTGGCCTTTCCAACCTGTCACCCTGATGATCAATGTTTTCTGCAGGGCGGACACACTCGTGACTTAGGTACAACTCAGGTTTGTCACAGGCATTGTCATACAGGTAACATCTAACCTTTGACTCTGCCGCCAGCGGTTCCATTTTATGAGAAAGCTGTGTTACACTTAAGCGTACAAGTTACTCAGAACAGTAACGAAGGGCCTTCGAGCTGCCTCCCTGCACTCAGTGTCTCGACTGATCAAAGCAAAGGAATGGTTTTGCTACAGAATAGAAACTTCGGATGCTTCCATTTCTCCAATGTTTTATATTTAAAAAGAAAGGATACAGGAAACAGGATGATCCCAATCCTTAAAAGAAAAACAACCCTTCATTGTTGATTTTTTTTATTATTCTCCGGGCATCATAAAAAGAAAGGGATGGGCTTCTGCAACAGCAGGCTCAGGTTCCCAGCCTCAAGACAGCCAGGACTTTCTCTGTCTCTTCCATTCTGCCCTGCCTGTCATAGTCCCAGATCTGGAAGAAGCCAGGGCCTGCCCAGGGAATCTCAGGCGCTGGGCCTACACAGAGAGGAACTAGGGCATTGGCAGTGTTGGTCTTTAAGTCCCAGCTCTACCCTGTTTCCAGACTGTAGTCAGAGTATGGGTTATCCTTCCTCCCGGGATATCTGAGAGCTACAGAGAGGTAGAAACCAGGCTCAGGGCAAGCATCTACAGAGCATATAAAGGACTCATGTTTCTTCACTGGGTTTCAGAGCATCCAGCCTCCACTGCTCAGGTATGTCCTGCCTTTTTAATTAAAAAAAGATTTTTTTATCTTTAATTACCTATATATGTGTATGTCTCTGTGTGGGTGCCCCAAGAGGCCAGAGGTGTTGAATCTCACCTGATCTACAGTTAAAAGTCACTGCAGATGACTGCTAGGAACTGAACTCAGGTCCTCTGGAAGAGCAGTGCTCATTCCTAACCTCTGGGGCATCTTGCCTTTGTTTTTGTAGTTGTGTGTGTGTGTGTGTGTGTGTGTGTGTGATTGTTCTCTCTCTTTTTTTTTTATCATTTCCTCAAGCAGGACTTCCGCCAGGGACCATCCTGACTCACTGGAGTCTCCTCTGTAGTGAAGATGAGGGACTTCATAGATGGGAGACTCGCTGTCTTAATTTCTTTTCCTGCTGCTTTGATAACATACCCTGACAAAGGCAACTTAGGGGAGAAAGGGTTTAGTCCACAATTCCGGGTTATAGTCCGTCATGGCAGAGAGTCAGGGTGGCGGCGGGTGCTCGAAGTGGCTGGTCACATCCACAGTCAGAGAGAGACTGAATGCACACACCAATATGTTCTTCTCATTTTTCCTTTTTGTACAAATCCAGGCAATGGTGCACACTCACTCCCCCACCCATTAATTAGTTCATTCATTCACCCATCCATCCATCCATCCATCCATCCATCCATCCATCCATCCATCCATTCATCCATCCATTCATCCATCCATTCATTCACCCATCCATCCATCCATCCATCCATCCATCCATCCATCCATCCACCTACCCATCCATCTATCCATTCATCCATCCATTCATCCATCCATTCATTCACCCATCCATCCATCCATCCATTCATCCATCCATCCATTCATTCACCCATCCATCCACCTACCCATCCATCCATCCATTCATCCATCCATCCATCCATCCATCCATTCATCCATCCATTCGTCCGTCCGTCCGTCCGTCCATCCATCCATCCATCCATCCATCCATCCATTCACTTTACATCCTGATCAAAGCCCCCTGTCTCCTTCCATACCCCCACCCCCTGTCTCAAAGCTCCTTACCCCTCTCCCATTCTTCTTTGATAAGGGGGAGCCCACCCATACCAGCCCACCCTGGCACATCAAGTCACTGCAGGACTAGAGAGCACACCCACTTTTAGGCTGGGTTTCCCCACAGCGACAATCCAGGGAAGGCAATCTCCACAGACTAACCTAACTTAGAGAACCCATCCTTAGAGGTTCTCCTCCTATGTGATTCTAATACAGACTGTATGTATCAAGATGACGATCAAAAGCCTCAGAGCTGACATGGACACTGAGCCATCTCTCATAATCTCTGGTGCATGGGACTTATGCCCCAGATGTCCCCAGTGTGAGTGAATGAGGAAAGAGGTTCCAGAGGTGAGGTACTAGGGTCCCCTTATCCATCTCCTCTGCTGTTTTCTCCAAAGAGATTTACCACCTACTGAAGGGGAGCTCATTTCTTGGGCCTGGCTCCCCTCTGTCCTTCCCCCACCCCCGTCTCTGTCTCTCGTTTGCCCTCCAAAGCTCCCACTCATTTTAAAAAAAATTTATTTATTATTGTATGTAAGTACACTGTAGCTGTCTTCAGACACACCAGAAGAGGGCGTCAGATCTCATTACGGATGGTTGTGAGCCACCATGTGGTTGCTGGGTTTTGAACTCAGGACCTTTGGAAGAGCAGTCAGTGCTCTTAACCGCTGAGCCATCTCTCCAGCCCCCCAAAGCTCCCACTCATTATTCATTCCCCATGTCTGCTTCCTTCCCATCCCTACACCCCACAGCCATAGCCTGAATATACCGGGGGCCACCGCTCACCCAGGCGTGAGGTCTGCTTCCTCTTGATCTCCGTGAGCTTGGGAATGGGGTAGGGGCCGTAACAGTGGGTGAAGATGACACACAGCTGTTGGCTGATCACTTCATTCTGTGAAGGAAAAGGAGCGGCATTATGGGAGTGCTTGGGTCGCACCAGCCAGGTTGTCACTATAGAAACCTGCTCCCATGGGTGAGAGGAGCCGGAGCATTTTCTGTCCTCCTGGTGCATGGCCACTGAGTGTTCACTTACCACCCCTGGGCTGACCTGCTGGGTCTACAAACCACTGTCTATTTCTTATGAGTTCACTGCTGGGTGCTCATGAAATGTATAAAAAAATTTTTTTCCATCCCACCCTGATCATTCACTAGCTAAGGGAAAGCAGGCTTTGTGTAGCTCGTGAACAGAAAGCTTTTTACCCTCAATCCACCTTCATCTATATTCTCCAATTCTGGAAGCGGTCCTCGGTCCTGACCAAGCAGCGGAAAGCCCTTGTGATCCCGTGACTGTCCCCCACAAGGGCAGGATGAAAACCTCTGAATCAGCCCTGTAATACGTCGGATTCTAGGGCTCAGACATTCTGGATCTGGGAGTCATCGGTTGAATCACTTCTCAATAAAAATAAAAATCAGGACGGAGGGAGAGAGTTCTGTGCTTCCAAGTTCCAGCTGCCCGTGCCTCAGGGAGGAAGGAGACTGCCCTGGGTGACCTCCATCCTAGTGTTTTGGTCCAAGAACAGGTGTGCAGGCCAGGAGGAGGGAGTGGACTCACATCACTGTGGTGTTTTTTATTGGGCAACTGGCTAAGGCAGGGGCTAGATGAACAGTTACTGCTGCTGTGGCTTAATCAAGCATCCCTGTGTGCCCATGTGTTAGGGGTGTGGTCCCTTGTTCACGGTCCTGCGGAGAGATGGTTGGACCTTCATGTGATCTTGCAGGAAATCAGAGGTCCTCGAGCGTGTGTCCCTAAAGGATGATGGGGCATTGATCTACTCAGCGCTTTATCTCTTTGCTTCCTGACTGTTCCCACTACGAGCTTCTGCCCTGATGCCCTGTCTCACCTCTACCCTAGAAGCAATGGACAACTGACCACACAGCTCCGAAACCGTGAGCTTCGGTTTAAGTTAAGCTTCTTCCAGGTCCATTACCTCAGGCAACCTATTTCAGCGACGCCAAGCTGACTAACACAATAACTTTTTTTTTAAAGTATGTTAACACACACTTTGAAAAATAAACACTGAAGAGGTCTCAGAGTGAGATCATTAATTTTATCTTTATATTTCCAACGAGTGAGTATTGCTTTTGTGATCAAAATTATAAACTTTTTTTGGCAGGAGGCTCAAAAATTTGTTTTTTTTTTTTTTTTTTAAAGATGGCTTTGGAACCACAATCATGCCATTGGTTTACAATATTCTCAAATTTAAACCCCTAGGGCAGGACACAGCCCCTCCATATGTGCAAAGAAAATCTAAATTCTTCTATTAAAGTGGACAGATCACAGAAGGCACAGTGTCACCTGGGACGTGATTTATAGATGTGTCCTTAGAGTGAAAGGAAGAAGTGGCTTTTCTAAGGATGGTGCGGATGGTATGTCATGAGCAGAGGTGGAGGGCACTCCTCCCCTTAGCAACCTCCCCTGTGGCAGCCACCTCAGGCGAGCAAAGGGTCCTCCCTCCCCATGAGCAGCACTGGAGCCCCCTGGGAGCTGGTAAGGAATAGAAATCTCTTTGTTTGTTTGTTTGTTTGTTTGTTTGTTTTTCTTCTTTTCTTCTTTTCTTCTATTCCTTCTCCCCCCCCTCCTCCTCTTCTCTTCTCTTCTCTCTCTCTCTCTCTCTCTCTCTCTCTCTCTCTCTCTCTCTCTCTCTCTCTCTCTGTGTATGTGTGTGTGTGTTTCTCAGTTTTTAAATATGTAGCTTAAGCTAGTTTTACACTCCGGATCTATCTGCTTACCTTTCTAGGTACTGGCACAACAGGCAAAGCTACCAGATTGGATTGGATCTCACACTTTTTAAAATAATTTTCTCTCTCTCTTTCTTTCTTTCTTTCTTTCTTTCTTTCTTTCTTTCTTTCTTTCTTTCTTTCTTTCTTTCTTTCTTTCTTTCTTTCCTTCCTTCCTTCCTTCCTTCCTTTTTCTTTTCTTTTCTTTTCTTTTCTTTCTTTTGTATCTGGGCAAATCCAGGGTGCACATGAGTAGAGGAAATCACTGTGTAGGTGACAGTCAAGGTTCCTTTCAAGGCAGCCACCACTGGCTGTAACATCAGCAGATGTGGGGTGACCTTCCCATTGGCAGAAGGCTCAATGGTTGCATACTGATGTCTGCTTTCTCATCCATGAAGACAAAACTGTCATTTCACAATGAAACATGTACTGCAGACAAACCTGAGGGGGACCTGAGGCACAGGTTTACTTTATGGTTGAAAGCATGAGGTTTGCAACAGCCAGGCTGCCTGGATTAAAATCCTGGCTCCTCTGCATCCATGTCCACACAGGCTTCAGGTTTACCATTTCAGATGGAGATGGTGACACAGGAGCCCCTCCCTCCAGGGGTCCTTATGAGGATGGGTGATTTTGGAATGGATAGAAGGGTCCTGGGCACATGGAAGTGCTTTGCAACATGGGTGATTATCATCTTTAAACTCAGGTCCTGGCTTAAGTGTCCACAGCACAGCACGGCACGGCACTGCCCCCGGGCACAGGCGGCACAGGATGGACTGCGAGCTGTGTGAGGGACGTAGGGAAGGAAGGTAGCAGGGAAGGAGAGTCCTAACAAGGCTTTGATGGATGGGTGTAAGCAGAGGGGGAAGACTGCTGAGCACACACTTGTCCTACTCCAGTGCTTTCTCTGAAGTTGATAAATTAAGCAGTTTTAGCAGACGGTGTTTACACCGAATCCCATTTTCAAAGTTTTCCGGAGACGGTTTGGAAGCTCTGTTGAGAAGATGGTGGGCTGTCTCTGGTGACTTGTGGTGACTTTTTGATGCTTCCAGGATTTGATGGGGAATTCACTTAGCGCTGACTCTCTCTGGCAGCCGTTTGACGGCTGGAAGCTGGGCTTGGAAGGTCGCTCAGAGGTTCCCTAGTCCAGTTGATTAGCTGTTTTTTTTCCTGCTTCGATTGACGTTTTATTTTTATTTTTTACACTTTTGGTGTTGCTACTAGCTATTGTCCAACAAGGGAGTTTGGACACACACCTGCTTCTTTGAGGGTAGCTGAGATCCAAAATGCGTTCCATAGAATAATACTGGTATATACCAGCAAGAAGGCTTTTTAAAAAAAATAATTGTAAAAGAGAGATTTATTTCCAAAGTATCACACAGAGGACTCCAGAAAGTCTAGGACAAGTAGCCGACCAGTATTTTTTTTTTTAATTCAAACAATCATATTCTGTCCCCTGTTGGTGGAGAGATTCCTCATGATAAGCTGCTATGGTAATATGCTTTGTCTCCCTGTAAAATGTGTTAAAATTTGGTGCCCAGTCTGATGATGCTGAGGACAGTCAATAAATACTAGCACTAAGACAACAGGATGAAGGACAAGCTACAGAGGGGGAGAAAAATATTTGCAAACCTTATGGCTGGCAAAGGACTAGTATTTAGCATACACACACACACACACACACACACACACACAACCCTACACACACAACCCTATTAGGATTCACACACACACAACCCTATTAGGAGTCAACCATTTAAACCGAACAAAAGAACAAACAATTCAACTAGAATGTAAAAAAAAAAAAAAACAAAAAACAAAAAAACTTCGATGGGGAGAAAATATGGACGGTGGAGCAGTGCATGCTTGGAGATGGTGGAGCAGTGCATGTTCAGGGAATATTTGATTGCACACTGCAGTTATGTTAAACTATGTTTCCCTATGGGTCAGTCTATGTGGCATCATGCCATACAGGTAAGAGTTTCCCTGGGGTTTCCTGTGTAAGCAGTCAACCCTCTTTCCTTCCTCCCTCCTGGCTGTACCATTCGTTTCAGGCCTGCACCTTTAGAGAATGGAGCTGCCTGTGCTGCCTCTGGGTCACCTATCCTGGATGGGCAGCATGGCTGCCGGGGAGCAGGTTCCAGTTCACATGTGGTGAAGGCCTTCCTTCTTCTCACCTTTCTCATGCTCCTGTCAGGGCTGCTGGCGACTCAATGACCCACCTATTCCTGCTGTCAGACACTGGAGTGCCGTGGGAGGCTCGGCATACCCTGAGCTCTGCTAGTTAAAAGAGCTAGTTACAGGGTATGAGCGGTCAGAGAGGGATGGCTTTTGGGGTGGCTTGGGAGACAGTGGACCTTGGGGTGCTAGGTGTGCTGGGTTTTGTGGTCTAGTGCTGACTTTTTGGTATTCAGCTTTGCAGTTAGGACCTGGGAAATTTCCTAAGGGTATGTCATACTTCAAAGTGACACTTACACACACACACACACACACACACACACACACATACACGCGCACACGCACGCGCACGTGCACACGCACACGCACACACACACAAAACCAAACTAAACCAAACCAAACAAATACCTAAAAAACATAAATCCAAAGTACTTCAATAAATTCTGGAATTCCTCTGTAGCCTGGAAAAAAAAGTTAAAACCAGACAAGCCAGAATATGCTGGAATACAGACACTGGGAACGCGTCCAGCCATGCCTTTTCACCGAGGAAGTTCTTGGGTAATTTCAGGTGAAAGCATTTATCATTTACTTTGAGTTGGAGGGGGACAGAGGAGAAGTTGGCTTTTGGAATGATCCCAGCAGGTTCCGCTCTCCTTGGACTCACTGAGGCCTGCTATCCTGAGGTTCAGTGGCACAGGGGACACTCAACACAGCCAGCAGGGGCCTGCAGAGGCTGGCTTGAGGGCTGGCACTGACTGGCACACCTATGGGACTTGCTCTGGCCCCAAGGCTCCCCGATGCTCTGAAAGCAGATGGGCGATGCTGCTGACAGGCTGTCTCTGCGTTAGTTACCCATCATCCTGCCTCCATTTCTCCTGTTTGTTAAATAGAGATAAATTTAGGGTTTCATCTGGAAGTGCTTGGGAAAGCTGTAAGAGTTTAACCTTAAATATGCTTAAGTGAGTGGCTGGCTTGTAATTAAATATATATTCTTAATAATTGTACACACATACGCATATGTATATATATACATATATATATACATATATATGTATATGTTTGTATAAGTTTTGAAAAAAATCTTCATTTATGTCTTGAGACAGTTCATTGTGAAAGGGTTCCACAGACAAATGAGTTTGGGAAACATCCTAATTCCTTTTGTGAATTAGGGTATTCAGGGCACCAAAGAGAGAAATGTTTACAGTGCCCCGTCACTCTGAGGGCAGGAGGTGACAGGCAACCCAGGGATTCACAGCTCAATGCTGCGTGCAGCTGCCACGGCCTGGTGTTTACAGAAGAACCCGGAGAAAGCACAGAGGGCCTGCATCCTCTAACTAGCTTTTCAAAGCCTCAAAGATAAAGCTTTTTACTTGGTGTCATGGCCAAGTGGAAGGAACTGCAGTTTTTAACTACTTTGTACTCAAGGTCACCTAGAGAGGCCCGTATGATTATTGACTCACAGTCGGGGGGGGGGGGGGAAGGGGGAAATTGAGGCAGAGGATTTAGGAAACCTGACCAGCACTAAAGGGCTAGTAAGTGAGGGAGCCAGGATTTGAACCCTTGTAATTTGGCTCCAGGGAACATATGTTCAACCATTGTGCTCTATGAGCCCAAGGCCTTGTGGGATGTGACGGCTTAGGGTATGAACTCTCTAGAACCTCTCGGAGAGACTGGTCCTCCCTAGTGCTTATCACGGTCACAGTGCTTGGGGATTTTCTACAGTCTTCTCTTGTCTTTGGCTTTTGACCCCAATGAGTATCAGGAAGGAAGTTCAAGGTTGCCCAAAGTCAGTACTTCCCACATATACACAGGTGTGGGTCATATACCCCTGGACAGCCTGGGGTGCCTTTATGATATTCCCAAAAGGATAACTCCACAGGGATTGTTTTTTTTAGTGGGATGACTCTCATGATACTCAGAGAACAAGACTGATGTTTGGAAAGGCAGTGGGGATGCGGGATTCCTTTGCTTGGAATGGAGGCCTTGGTAGATGTGAACCCCAAGGAGCCAGAATGAAGCTCCTCTGACTGGCTCTCCTGTCAGCGGTGTGCAACACTTTGATACTGCGCTGTGACATCATCTACAAATATGCTGGGCTTCATTCATAGTTATCCTGGGATGCTTGTATCCTGTGGGCTGCATGGTGGATATACTATCAATCTACATGAAAGGGCTTCTCCCAGATTCCTCCTCCTACTTGATTCCCACTGTCCCTTGAGGCCTGGCCAGTGCCAGCACCTTCGGGAAGCTCCTTTCCTCCCCCTTTGAATCTTTTACTTCCTTTGGCCTGGTCTAGGGAAACTAGCTTTCTATGCTTCTAGAGCACATGTGTTGGTGTTATCCCCTGGCTTGAATGCAAATTCCGTGAGTCAAAGGTCCCTGACCTGCCCTTGTGCCCAAGTACCTTGGTACTTAGCACATGCTCAGTCAAAAAGCAGACCCCACAGCTTTTAAGTACTCATTCGTATGGACCTATGCCTCTGAGCCCACTGTGCAGGTAGCTGTGGGCAGCGGGGATATGCTCTCCACCTATGGCTGTGATGTGGGGATGTTAGGGACCGTTGGTTCCTAGCAATGGACCATCCAGATCCGTGAGCCTCCACCCTCACTCTCCGATGCCGCCATCACGGCTTCCCACCCTTCCCCCACCCCCTTGTACCTTGCTGGCTTTTAAGATCTCGAACATCAGGGGCAGGCCTTGGGTGACCAGCTCCTCTGTGTACTCCTCCTCTTGAATGGTCTTGAACTCCTTGAGCAAACACTGGATGAGAGGCCTGCGGTGCTGTTGGAAGGCAATCCGAAGTGACTCCAGCCACGTGTGCAGAGTCCATGGGACACCTGGACGGGGGCGGGGTGGGGGAGGCATTGGGCCAGGCGGGAGGGGAGGGCAGGCAAGGGGAAGGCAGAACACAACCAAGGAACAGGAATATCGTTATCCCAAAGTTGGCCTTTGTCTAGGACATTCCCAAGCTATGAGACCAAGGGCCCAGAGTTCAGTGAGCACAGGCAGGACTTGCAGAAGTTGGACTTGAAGGTCGTAACTCATCCTCTTCTGCTTACGGACACTACTCGTATTATTAGGGGCTGCATCTTACAAAACCAATCACAGAGTTGAGTCTTTTAGTTACTCATTCGTATGTATCTACGCCTCCGCGTCCACGGTCTTCCTTGCACTCAGTGGGGGGAGAAAAGGACTCAGGGAAGAACAAGTTTTGTCCAGGATGAGATGAGACAGCCACACTCAGATGGAAGCTTAGAACTGGTGAAACCAATCAATAGGACTTGACCATCTCTAGGCACCACTTAATAAAGGGAAGGAGACCCCTACTGGTCCCCCGTGAGAAACATCTCCATCTGCAGCACCTCACTGGGCCTTTTCCCTTTAACAAAGTCTCCTCAGCAAATGATTGCTGTAAGGTGCAGTGAGGTGGTGAAGAAGGAGGACACCCCTCACCTCTTTCAAAATGAATAGGTAGATCATTCCTAGCCCGAGCTTCATAATCGCACAAGACAGACTCTCAGGGCAAAAGCATAAATTTCCCATATATCGAACAGTCAACCTGTCAAGAGGTTCTGTCCAGAATACCAATTCTATTTGGTTTCCAGCCTACCATGTTAGGGACCTGTTTCCATGCCTCCCTGTTCTCTTTCTTGCTAGGTCAGAGCTACTAGACCGTTGTTAGCCTAGCCTCGAACCCCAGACACACCAATGAGACAGTTCTAGGCTAGTTCACACCAGAAGAAGCTGCTGCATGTCAGAATGGCTCCTGTTGGCCCAGAGGACACGTCTTAATGAAGAGGCATTTGTCCTTGCCCTGATGGTCACTCTGTGTCAGTAGTGTTGCGTGTTCTACACAAGAAGTCCTCAACCACTGGGCACCACCTGGAGTGATTGTTAAATATAAAGATTTCCAGCCTTTATCCATCCAGACCCTCAATAGCAGAGCCTCTGGGTGCAGGGCCTGGCAATCTGTATTCAGACAAGTTCCCCAGGTGACTTAAGTACCTGCCTCAAGGTGCAGAGTTTGGGAACCAGGACAACATGATCTAAGTGTGGAATCTCAGGGCAGGCAGGGTACTTCTGCTTGTGGGGTCAGGGTTGGAAATGTTCTAGCCAGTGAAGCTCCTTGAGACCCCATGTGACATGTGTGTGTGTGTGTACCCCGTGACATGTGTGCATACATGCATGTATGTGTACGTATATGTGTTTGCATGCTATGTCTAGTGGTGAATGGTGCTCAGACTGACCTATACTCCTGATATCAATTGTGACATCCACGTAGCCGTGCTCAGCGCTGTGATACATGGCCTCCCTCAGGGCCCTCAGTTTGGCCTTGCTGTTGCGGCTGGCACACAAGGGGGGCGGGGCTGTTTCTGCCAGGTCAGTCCCCTCAGCCAGAATCTCCTCCAGGGACAGGATATCGCTCTTCTCCTTCTCTGGCTGAGCGAGCAGTTTGCGGAACACATTCCTGTCAATCATAAACCCAGAGAGGAAGACACTCAGAGATGGAAGCAGCTGTGCTGGGGCAGGGGCACATCAGGGGCTAGGAAGCTGCTTTCACTCAGGATCAGGAATGACACATGGCAGCTTTGGGGATGAGGGAGATGGTGGGGTATGACTTGCCATGCTTCCTGAAGGGCAACTTGAGGAGAAATAATACCCAGAAGGTTCTGGAACTCTGGCCTTTTTGAGTGTCAGTCTGGTAAATTTGTTTGCCTTGAGGTAATGTGCAATAAAATCTTTCAGAAACCTAGACAGGACATGGGCAAACTCATGAAGAACTCTGTCATTGTTATGTGAATTCTCACATCATGACCCATACTGGAGGAGAGTGAGGCATCCTTGTGCCTAAAGTTGTCTGAGAGCGAACAGAACATGTCGGTCTGCACGCATGTGCAGTGTAGGGAATTAGCTCTTGTCAGGAATCTGTGAGTGAGGGCAGTCTGGCTAGGCCTGGAGATGGGGTCACCTCACTTCCTGGGCCCCACATCCAGAGAGAGAATGGGTCTGGGGCAGGCCTGGGAATCTGCATTTTTAACAAGCACCACTTGGGACCTGGCGGCCTTGGCCCATCCTAGCCTACCTGTGTCCATGGGCTGCGGCCTGGCTGAAAGAGTTCATATCACCCTGGGGGGTGGTAGAAATTCCGTTCCTGTACATGGTTCCTATCAGGGGATCCGCACCACGCTCCAACAGCAAACTAACCAGCTCAAAATTTCCTGCAAGCCCAGAGAAGGGGATTTCATAAGAGTATAAAACCAACCGACCAAACAAACAAAACAAACTAGTCACAGGTACATCAAAGGCCACAGGGGAGACACGAGGTCTGAGTTGGAACTGGTGACTTACCAACGGCCGCTGCAAGCTGGAGAGGAGTTTCTGAATAGTTCTCCTCGCCATGTTCCACGGAGCCTTCCACCTTGGCCCCAGCATCCAGGAGAAGCTGCAGGGGAAAAATGGCCACTGAGACACTTGGACAGCACTCATGATGAGGAGACACCAGTGCACCGGCAGAAATCAGTCAGACACTAGTGTCCCCTACCCCCGGGTCAGTTACTATGTGCACTGAGGCAACTTTACCTCAGAAAAGGAGCCTCTCCCATCTTCCAGAACCCCAGACTTCCCAGAGTGGTCCATGCACAAGAATGTGTTAGAGAGTTTGTTAGAAGGGCTGAGTCTCTGGACCCCAGCCTGGACACTCTGAACTAGTCTGTATTTTAACAGGCCGTCCAGGGCATCCTTAGGTATATTAAGGTTTCTGGAAGCACTGGGATAGAAGCATCCAAATGCTGCAATTCTCCACTGTCCGATCTGTGTCACAAGCCTCTGAAGGCAACTGAAGTAGTCCCTTTTGCCCACCAAAGCTCTGGGATTATGAATGACTCCAGGAACACGCCTGGCCAGCCAAGGTGAAAATCCCCCCCAGAATCCCCCTGGATGGTTCTGAGGACAGGTGAGGTGTTTAGTTAGTTCTCTGGCCAGCAAGATCCGGCAATGTAGCAAATGCTGCAGAAGTTTTGCTTCTCCCGCCTTCATTCAGTGCATTTGCTGAGACATACAAGCTTAGTAAAGGAGACGGAGGCTCTGCCCATGCCGGTTCACCACTCTCGGTGAGGGTGCCATCTGCAAGGCAAGTAACATGGGGAAGAATCCCCCATCTTCACTACCTACCTACTGAGGGCACAGCCCCGTGACTGAGTCTGCAGCACGGACTCAGCCTGACTGCCAGGAAGTTCTGCTTGGCTTTCAGCTGGCTCCTTTCCTGAACGAATGCCTAAGGATGCAACTGCCCACTGAGAGGTGCTGTCTGTGGCCTCCAGAAGCCACCAGCTCCCCTCTTTCATAGATTTCCCCTCTGCGAGGAAGGGGCTGAGGTCGATATTCTACAAGCAGAAGCCAGCCCTAAGGGTGCCACACCACACACTCAGCCTCCTGAAACGCCACTACGGGTCTGTCATGAGGATTCCCCATAGCCAGGAAACAACAAAGGTTCCGGTGAAATGCCAACACTGCTGGGCTGTCCCTGCCACCCTGCTCTCTGAGGCACAGAATTCAGAAGCACAGGCCACATCAAAGAGTCACATTCTTGCTGTCTCAAAAGCTCTACACTAGCTGTGGGGCTGGGTGTGGTCCTGGACTTGGACGCCAATCTCCCTCTTCTGATCAGGTAAAGACCACATTAAGACCGGGGCCATCCCCTGACCATCAAGACTACCACAGTCTGAAAATGTGACAATGATACTTTCAAAGGATCACAGTTACAGGCATGTCACCACCTTTGGAGCTGTTTCAGGAGATACAGGGGACTCCTGTAGATCTCCAGGAGCCGATTCTCAAGAGTCAGGACTCACACCAGTGCATCTTTTCAGACAGCCCCTTGTTGATCTGGATGCTTCTTCCCACTGGTTGGAAACCACCAGAGTCTACACAACACCAGGGCCACACCCGAGGGAAGAGTCCCTCCAGGTATTGACCCTGGCTAAGTCTCACACATGTTAAGACGAGTATAAGGGGGCCAATCCACAGAATAACAGCTGAAGTCCCACCTCAGAGCAACAAGGAAGAAAACTCCACAGATCAAGTCACTCTGTACGTGAGGCTGAATGTAGGTACGTGATGTTTTCATATTGGTTAATGCTTGGCCAAATAGATACTTAAGTATAATAGTTTTTATTATAAAATAGGGATATGTTACAGGGAATTGCAATTAACCAATACGAATCACTCAGGGAGAAATGCATGCTGGGAGAGAATTAGATTTGTGTCATGGAGGAAGTTACAGTTAACGGTCAGATGTGGATAGGGAAATACGTTAATACCTGAACTACAGGAATATGTCCATGCAACACAGCAAAAGTCAGAGCCGTCCAATGGCGGGTCTCAGGGTGGACGGATGGATATTTATGAGGAGTACTGACAACCTATAAACAAATTGAAGTTATTTTCAAAATGTGACCTTCACAATATTTAGGCTTGCAGAATCTCGCCTATCTGTAGCCAGGTACACAGGCTAGTCAGGTACCAAAAAGATATCCTGGCAGGTGCCTTGGGAGATGGTGGTGATGGTAGGTAGCGATTTCCCCTGTTGCCCCAGGCAACCTCTTGCCAGAACTGGGAGCTGGTCTTGTTTATGTCTGATAGAAGAGATGTTGGAGTAGCTTTCTGAAAGCAGGCCATCAGAGGACTGTGTTTGGGGACATTATCCATGGGGGCAGGGGAAGGTTTTTGGGACTGTGTTCTGAGCCTTTTCTTTCCCTCTTGAAAGACTATTCACTCATACGGATGCTTTGGAAACATAGTCCAGGGAGCCAGCTTCTATATCTGTCTTTCCCTCTTTCTGCTTAAGGAAGGTGGTGGTTCTGAGAGCTACAGGAAGTGACGTAGTGGTGTTAGTGATTGTCACTAACGCTCTGTCCACACTTCACTCAAAGAGGGCAGCTAATCTCAGGTGAAGAGTGGGACTGTTTCACACTTTCACAGTAGGGAAGACAGTCAGTCATCTGCGTGTGGATGTCCCTGCCACTCTGCCACTCTGCTCACGGGTCACCTCCAGCTTCATAGTCGACAAGGGCCCTCATGTAACCGGAAACACAGGCACAGAGCTTGCCCTGAACATACCATGAAAAATAATGAGAGACTGGGTTTCAGGATGGAGGGAGGCCTTGGAACATATACAACACTGGGAGGTATTAGGGAAACCAACAATTGGAGACTTGGGATACTAATACCAGCACATGGTGTTCTCCCTAGCATTCCTGTCACATGGAACCTTGGCCAGAGTGTCCTTCTAGTGCACAAAGGCACTGAGAAAAACGCATGGGAGAGGCTGGAGAGGAGGATCAAAGGATCTCTGTAGCTGAGGACCTGGAAGGGTCTGGGGCACCTAGTGCCCCATACCGGGGTAGAGAGTCCCTATATAACTCAACTGGTAAGGTCCAAACTGGGTTTGGATTCAGAGCTGTGTTTACTGTCTGCATTCCTCAGATGAATATAAAACTCACTAATAATTAAAAAAAAAAAGCATGGGGTAACAGTGCCAGGGCATCTAATTTTGAAGCTAAAAGGTTTCTGTCAGCTGCCGATTGGTGACTGCAGCAGACCAATCTCCTTGACATCTGCAACCGCCAAGTGACGCCTGAGCAGGCCTTCGGGCAGCAAAGAAGAAACAAGTGAGATTCTGCTTAGTTCGAGCCTTGGAGGAGTCTGGAGCAGCTATTACAAACGGCACCTTAACCACGGCGACTGCCTCTGCTCAGAATCGATTCCTCCCGATCATGTGCGCGTCGGGGATTCTCCTCCATCTCTGGAGTCACCCCACTTCTCAAACTTCAAAGCAGGTGGTAGTTTCAGAACTTGAACCTAAGGCCTGTCTTGATTCTAAAGCCTGCAGGGAGGGGCGTTTCAATTTCCAGCCTAGTGCACTACAGGGATGGGTGGATGGGGGGGGATGGGGGGGCGGCAGCCTTGAGATAGCTCTCTCAACAAAGTGACACAGTGGGAGGGATGGAAGATGTGAGGAGGGAAACCTCAGCCTGGCAGTGTGTGTGTGTGTGTGTGTGTGTGTGTGTGTGTGTGTGTGTATGTGTGTGTTGGTTAGCACAGCAAGTGTCAGGCATCAGGAAAGTGCTAGAATGTGGGGTTTTTCTGTCCCATCCTAGCTGGGAGCTGCCCAGTCGACACATGCCAGAGGTCCCTACAGCTATAGCTATTTCTTTAAGTGAAGCACACACGGGGACTTTCTGTAACTACTTGGGATTTTGGCTAGGGCCTCAGAAAGGTCACAATCTGCCAGGTGGTTTCGCCAGGGCCACGGTCACTGGGAGGGTGAGATGTGAAGGTGTCTGGGAAGGGAAAGCATGGGCTGGCAGGGCCTGCAGCCCTCCGCACCCTCACCTCCACATTCAGGTCAGCTCCGGCATCCAGCAGCATCTGCACCATCGCCTCGTCCCCACGGACGCAGGCGTACATCAGGGGGGTCATGCCCTGCGGTGGTCAGAAACCAGAGACGGAGACGTTTACAAGGTGGCCGTGGTCAGTCAACAAACACGTGGGACGTCTTATTGGACTCAGACTCCGGCGGGACAAAAGAGTCAGTGTGGAGCCCTGTCACGCACAGGGCCACAACTTCTGCATTCTGGAAACCACAGCGGAGGAGTGAGGGGAGGCGACGTCACCTTTTTAGCACGGATCGAGGCTCGGGTTGGAAGGTTTTCAACGGTATAGCAGACCTATCCGTGTGTGATTTTTTACAAGTGGCTGATTGGAACAGGGTGGGGGTGGGACTCACAGGAACCTTCTGGATTCTGTAATATCAACCCTAAAGTATTTAACCACAATGCATACAGTGTCTCTGACATTTGTATCCTTCCACAGTATGTCAAGACGTCCTTGCTGCTCTATGTGAGCTTTGGGTCAGACAGAGTCAAAGGTCACTGGCTATCCCTGTGGTCACTTTCACTGACACCTGCTTTGATAGTGCTCTGTACAAGCACAAGGTAACTGAGGCAGGATGGCCTTTGGGAGAACCTTCCTTGCTGTGACTCTTGCTTGAACATCACAACCAATGGGAGGAAGGGGTGAAGCTCTCCCTCCAAAGGGTTGTGAAGGCAGCTATCTGGGAAGATGTCATGCCACAGACATCTCACACTAAACACCAATAGAACATTTAATTTTTACTAGAGATAGCCAGAAAGAATTAAAATCGTAAGCGGTGCCAAGTTGGCTTCTGCCTCCGTCTCTAGGCAGAAACGTGACAAAGCACATCGTACAGGGAAGGTGGTCTAGCACGGGTGCTGTGTAACAGAAAATATAGGCACAGTTCCAAAGTCAACGACAAACTGAGATGCATTTGTCACATTAAAGGACTTCGTGCCCTCATATAGGAAGAATTCCTCTAAGTAAACAAGAAAACAGTAACAATGCTGATAAAAGGCAGACAAAGGAGGTGGATTAGCAGGGACTACATATATAACCAGAGGTGTGCAAAGAGCAGTCAGACTCCTAGGGGGTCGGGGTCGGGGGAGGACCAAAGTCTGAGGATTCAGGAAAGGCTGGTGCATTTGAGACACTTCTATTTTAAAGAAAAAAATTCCCCCCACCCAAGGAAATAGAGATTGGAACAAAGATTTGTGTAAGTATGTCTAACTCAGTGGTATTCACAAATACTTTAAATATCTGACATGGGAAGGGTGGTTAATAAATAAACAGCAACCACTTTATATAGATACTAAAAGTGACTTACAAAGGAATATTCAATAACATTGAAATGTCTCTGGAATATAAAATACTGAAAAAATAAAACAGACAAATAAGTCCCGGGCTTTAAACATAAAAGGTACACATGATTGCGTATCTGAGGATCCCTGATGTTGTCCAAGCAAGTGACTAGTCATTAAATAGTCCCTTCTATCCCCTTCACGGGAACTCTTTGAAAGAGCTGCCTGTGGGAAAAACAACCCCATCTGTCCCCTGTAACCACACTCAGGATTCACACTGGGAACGGCTGTCCGTTTTCACTGTCTGTGATACTGCCACATCCCCAAAGTCCCCTCTGTGACAGTGGTCGCCTCTCATGTACCAGTTTCAGGATCTGCTGGCTGCTGCCACGTCTGAATGAGGACGCCCCAGGGTCCCCAAACTGACTTTGCTGTCTGTAGACACGCCCACCCTAGGAGCACCGTGTGCATGGCCTAGATCTGTCTGGAACCAACAGCCGACTGGCAGAGAGAAGACTTCAACGTGCCAGTAAAGGGACTTGAAGGTTGCAGAGCCCTAAACACAATGATAGCCAACCTGGTGGCATTATTTCCTTTCTGGAACAGGTCTGGTTTTTCATTCCTTTTTAAATTTCAGCTGCAACAATCATGTAAGATTTCCATAAAGATGGGCAAGTGTATTTTTATAAAATTAAAACAAAACAAAACAAAAACCCCCAAACACTAAAAAAGAGAAACAAACAAACAAAAAAACTGAAAAAGACAAAACCCTGGGGAAGGGCGTTCTTTTTTTTTTTTTTTTTTAAATCGATCAGCAGAGGGAGCCTGTGTCCCGTTGGCTGCTCACGCCCAGTCTAAGCACCGGAGATGAGGTCCTAGCAGATTGGTACCTGTTCGCTCATGGTGTTGATTCCATCCGGACCCAGCAAAGACACTGCCTGCTTCACCAGGTCGGTCCGTCCGCAGTTCAGCATCCGGAAGCCCAAGTCCTGCTTGAACTTGGCTTCGATGGCTACTGCATCCAGCTTCCGAGAAGCACAAAAGCAGTCGTCTGCCCTGAGGGGGGTGTGGGGGAGGGAGGGAGAGATGGTCACGTGGGTGCAGCCGCTCTTTTCCCCCCAGGATCTGGTCCCTGAGATCAAACGTCCTAGCAAGCCCCACGGAGTTCCTCTTTTGCTTTTCTTACGGATTGCCTTTTCTATGTTCGGTTTAAAACAACTGCCTCAGCCTGGCAGAGGTGGGACGCTCTTCAATACCATAACTCCAGGGGCAGAGGCTGATGATGGATCTCAGAGTTCGAGGCCAGCCTGGTCTATAATGTGAGTTCCAGGACAGCTAGGACTACACTGAAAAACCCTGTCTCAAAAACAAAAAACAAAAAACAAAAAACCCCCCCAAAACAACAACAACAACAACAAAAAAAAACACCTAACCAAATAACAACCCCCAATCCCCCCAACCCCCCACCCCGTTTCAAGGTGGCTCTAATCCTGTCTTTACTGCACTTGGGTGTGGCCCCTCAGAGTGTGTCAGCAGCATCCTCAGCTAAGAATCGGTTCGTTATGCAAATATTTAGGCACTGGTTATATGAGTGAGGTCGTGTGCTAAAGGTTTTGAGTTGGTTCCCACACAATAGAAGGCATAATTCTTATAAGGGACTGTCAAAAACAAACAAACAGGAGCGAGGAACCTTTTTGAGGCCACCCTATCTACAAGTGACAGCTGAGATTTAAACCAGAGTAGCACGTATGGAGAGTCCGTCTTTGGAATCTACTGCGCCACCCTATCTCCCAAGCGCAGAATCAGTCTACTGCTTGCTTGTTCACGTGACTGACCCCTCACACTCGGCTGCGGAGCTCTGAGCAGGCATTTGCCTGTGTCCATTCCAGGGACAGAGGAGACACGAGGCATTGAGAAGTGGGAGTGGACGGAGCTTGTTCAAAATAGAACAAGTCGGAGAACTTGCTAGATGAAATGAGAGGTGGCCAGGTGCTTTAGCCAGTGGAGGGGGAAAGAGGTGAGGCCGGGAAAGCGGGGAGGAACCAAGGGGAGAGAGTGATACAGGCTCTATGTTGGAAGGATGTTAGTACTTCCTCCCAGTCCCTGTGAACTGATCAATAATCATTCACCAATCATCAAGCCACTATGTGTTGATTGATTGCCTGTGAGGGTCATGTCAGCATCCCTGCTCTGGAAGCCCACAGTTCTGGTAAGGGAGAAGACAGGCAGGAGCCATAATTTTACATATCTAATATACCTATCTCTGAGTGAAAAATGTTATAAACTATAAGCCCCTTTGCACCACACCCAGCCTGGGGGGAGGGTCCTAGGAAGGTGGCCCCTGAGCTGTGGTTGCAGGTGTCAGGGAGAGGAAAGGCACCTGACAAAGGCAGAGCCAGCAGGAGCAAGGGTCCGGGTGATACACGGCAGGCTGTGTGAGGCTATCCACAGAGGCCAGGGTTTCTAGGGCATTCACCTCTGGGCAATGTGTGGGAGGAGCTCAGGGAGGAGGGGCAAGACCCCAGAGACCCTGCACTTACACAGCTGCCTGTGTGCTGGGGGAGGATGGAGGGACCCCAGAGCCTGGCTTCAAACACGTCATTGGCATCCTCGGCACCGAATGGAGCTGTGTCCTACGGCTTCTTGGTCCAGTACATGTGGGCTTTGAACTTGTCGAGCATTGCCAGATTAGGCACACATAGATGCTAAGCCAAAAGTGCATGGGGCGTCTTTATATCAAAGCTTTATCCATCGTTTATCAAAGATAGAAATTTAACTGAGTTTCCTCTTTTCTCTTTTGGAGAAGGGCAGAGCTAAACACACAGAGAAACTTAGGATTCCCCCCCTCTTTAGTGTGGTGGCCAGCTTCATCCAAAGGGCTAATTGTCCCTAAAACTGTCCAAGGAAGCTTTGTGACGTCAGGGTAATAGGGCAAGATCCCAGAACACAGATCACAGAGGCCTCCAGGGGGAGTAAGTGTGAATCTATGCATGTTATTCTAAAGTATAGGATTGATCAAGTGTGTGTGTGTGTGTGTGTGTGTGTGTGAATCTCTGGGAGTCCTCAGACTTGATCCTTTGCATAGACAACCTTTCTTCTGCTAGATGCTAGCTAGCAATGCTGGAATAGGCTGCTTTGTGGAATCGCTTAGTTCCCATGCTGGAGAAAGACCGTGAGCGCTGGAGAAGGGTCGGGGAGTGTGGGAGACTGATTGTTAAGAGAGCAGGACAGGGCTCTTATACTCTGCATGCACAGTAGCTGTGATTATTGGTTCAAGATCTATACAACCTTGGGCCTCTCAACGTTTCACGTGGGGTTAGGGAAGGGGGTTTCAGGAGGTCCCACTACTCCCTGAGGACATATATGTAATTAATGGTTTCTAGTTGGGGGCTAGGGGGAGAAATTTTCTTCAGTGGTGTAGCCATTGGTAATGTACCCACGTTTTTGTAAACAACTCTAACAAGACTCACTGGGTCATTAAAAACAAAGCAAAAACCATGGAAACAGAGGAGGGATTGTTTTGAAAGAGGGAGGGGGCTCAGTGGTGGTGGTGGGGTCCAGAAAAAGTGACAGAGTCGGGGATCAAATACATAATTTACATGTATGGAAAAATGTCATGATGAAGCCCAGTATTTACGCACCAATAACAACATTTGAAAAAAGAGTTCCCGTCTAGGGACAGAGATGTGAGTGATCACGGTGACAGAAAACCCCACTGACTCATTCCCTCTTGCTTGTCCGTCTCTAAGGGTCTCAGTCGGATAAGCGGGGTTCCCCCTTCCCTTCAATCGAGCTGCACCCCAGCTTCTTGGGCAAGCATTGCCAGTGCCCGTTGCCTTGGACCCCATGAGAAGGAGCTCCAGGGGTCGGAGGTAGAGACACTGGGTTGACGGAACTCACGAGCTTGTAAACAGATAATTCTAAGAACATCACAAGTGTTTACCAGCTCCTGAGGTCCTTGATTTTAATTAGAAAGAGACAAATGGCAAGAAAATTACTGCAGCTAAAATGATGATAATTGTTATTACAGGAAGCTGACGTTCACCGAATACTTACTGTGGCGTTCTAAGCTCTTTCTGTGTGTTAACCCGTACCCTCATTGCAGTGAGCCCAGGAGCTGAGTGCTGTGTGCAGCCTACGCCCACGATGAGGAAACTGAGGCAGAGGGATTACCAGAGACACAGGTGCTAAGGGGCAAGCTGGCATGTGTCAGGAATGACCTAACCTGAACGCACCATCATGCTCTGTCGGCACGTGGAGCTTCTGCTGGAACTGGACCGCTGGCTATGTCTTAGATGCTGAAATGCAGCATTCCAGACTGGAACTCTGTGAAGACCTCTGTCCCCACGCTCTAAACCTGCTCGTGGTTGTGTCAGTCACTGATATCACTGCTCACGCAAGTACTGAAAACCTGAATCTGATCTCATGCTCACATCCATCCCCAAAGCTGCTATTTTGCACCTGAATCCCCTTTCTCTACCCTCTGTGGTCCTGGCTGGGTCCTAGCACAGATCTCTGGGTGGACTGCTGGCGGAGTCCTAATAATATTTTTGATGTCATTCTCCCTGCCCCTTGTCATCTCTCACACACAGAGTCAGAATGTCAGCATCGACAGATCCTGGCAGGTCCCAGCAGGTCCCTGCTTAAAGTCTTCTAAAGCCTTCCAGTATGCTGAGGATAAATTTTGGCTCTTAGCACAGAGCTGCCCGCAGGGCCTGGCCCGCTGCCCATATTTCTGTCCTCCTTCTACATCAACAACTTTGCTCCCTTCCTGCCCTTTCCACACGCCAAGGTCTTTCCTGCCCCAAGGACTATTTCTGAAGTTCCTTTCCCTTGGAAAAGCCTCCCTTGGGTTTCTTTGCAGGGCTGGTTCCTCCTTGTCCTTCAAGAGTCAACTTGATCACAGGTGAGGAGGCCTTTGATCACACCACCTATTTGAAAGTATGTAGTTCTTCTGTCTACACATCATCTCCTGGTCATTTCCCTCAATCCTCATAGTAGCACCTTTCACAGTTAGTGATTAGCTTTCTTAAAAAAAATCATTTAATTGATTATTACCTCTCTCGCTCTGTGTGTGTGTGTGTGTGTGTATGTGTGTGTGTCTGCACATGTGTACATGTAAACAGACAAATTACATGTCTCAAGGTCAGAGAGTAACCGTGGGAATGAGCTCTCTCCTTCCACTCTACAGGGCCTGGATCCAATCTAGGTTGTCAACTTTCACAGCAAGTGCCTCACTTGCTGAGTCATGTTGCCAGTCCCTAGTTTAATTTTTGTTTTATTTGTTTTATTTGTTTTTTCCCCTACCAGCATGTCTAAGTTCAGGAACAGGACCACACCCATCTTGTTCTCTGCTCATGGGCAAAGTGGAGTTGGATGCAGATAGCAAATCTGATAGGGGAGAGGTGTGTGAGCTCCCTACACTCCCCCTTTAAAAGTTAATACTTAATCTGAACTGACTACCAAAAATTATACATGCACATACACACACACACACACACACACACACACACACACATATATATATATATATATATATATATATATATATATATATATATATTTGATGTATAACATGATACTTGGGAATATGCATGCACAGTAGACTAGGTAGATTGAGACAGTAAACAAACGTGTTATCTTACATGCTTTGCCTTGTGGTGAGAGCAGTTCAGATCTATATTTTTCTTCTTCCTCATGCACTCTAGACAAGCCGTCTACCAACCGAGCTACGTCTGCAGCTCCCAGTCTACCTGCTTAGCAATTTTCAAGTGTGTATGTAACACCTGGTTATAAACTATATTTCTAATGCTTTGTAACAAATCTTCTGAATTTATTTCCTGCTGTCTTCTTGAAAACTTGTATCCTTGGATTCACACATATCTCCTGACCCTTCACAAGATCAACGTCTGTTAGCCACGCTCCTCTCTGCTTGTCTGAGGAAGACATTTCAGATTGCACAAGTGAGATCATGCATCACCTATTTGTCTTCCTATGCCTGTCTCATCTCAATTAATACAATGCCTTCTAGCTCCATTTATTTTGTGAAGACCCAATTTCCTTTTGGAAGGCTAACTAGCTAGTATTCTGTTTTACACAACACACACACACACACTCCGCATTTTCTTTACATATTCATCCAATGATGGGCAATTAGATTGACTCCATTTCCCTCTCTTTGTTTCTTTCTTTTTTCTCAATAATTTATTTTTTAATTCACTTTATATTCTAATCGTAGCGCCCTTTGCCTTCTCCTCCCAGACCTTTCTTTTTATTTTTTTCTTTTTTAAAAAACACTTCATCCTTTACTTTGTGTGCATTGGTGTTTTGCCTGTATGTCTGTCTGTGTGAGAGTGTCAGATCGTGAAACTGCAGACAGCTGTGAGCTTCTATGTGGGTGCTGGGAATTGAACCTCGGTCCTCTGAAAGAACAGCCAGTCCTCTCAACTGCTGAGCCATCTCTCCAGTTCCCCACCCTCTATTTTTTTTTTTCCTTTTTGACTCAATTTCTTCATTGTTACAACTGATGCTTTAACAACAAGGCCAGATGACCTATCTGACCATTAACTTCTTTCACCTGTCCAGTAGTAAGACTGCTGGACTCTATGGTAATTCTACTTTAGAAATCTTTGAGGGATGGGGTAGTTTGTAAAGGAACAGCCCCCACAGACTCAAGCTTGAATGCTTGGCCCGTGGCTAGTGGCACTATTAGGAGGTGTGGCCTTATTGGAGAAGGTGTGGCCTTGTTAGAGGAAGTGTGTCACTGTGGAGGTGGGGCTTTGAGGTGATGATTATATATATATATATATATTCAAGCTCTGCCCAGTATGAATCATAGTAGTGTCCTCCTGGCTGCCTTCAGATCCAGGTGTAGACCTCTCAGCTCCTTCTCCAGCACCAAGTCTGCCTGCAGGCTGCCATGCTTCCCACCATGATAATGGACTAAACTTCTGAAACCGTAAGCCAGGCCCCATGAAATGTTTGCCTTTATAAGACCTGCCTAGGTCATGGCGTCTCTTCACAGCAATGGAAATCCTAAGATAAGGCGCCGCCATGTTTTCTACAATGGCTGCATTCAGACCTTCCCTTTTCCTTTTGACTATTGCTACTCTCCCAGGTAGGAAGCAGTATCTTAATTATAATTTTAACGTGCAATTACCTAAGAGGTAGTGATACCATTTAAAACTACGTTGAGTTTATTATATACTCTGACTGCCAGGTCTGTCTCAGATATGTGTTTGCAGACATGTCCTGCTCTGTGTAAGCACTACATGCTGAGGATCCTTTGTGGTTTTTCTGCCGACCATCTCTTTTCTGTTGTTGTTGTTTTTTTTTTTTTTTTTTTTTTTTTTTGGCTGGGCAGAGGCTTTTAAATGTGATGCAATTCCATTGTCTATTTTTGATTTTGTTACCTGTGTTTTTATGGACATATCCAAAAGTTATTGCCAAAACTAATGTCATGGATCTCCCTTTCTGTGTGTGTGTGTGTGTTTTTCTAGTAATTGTATAGTTTTAGGGCCTAAAGTTTAGGCCTTGAATCCATTGTGAATTAATTTTTGTATATAGTACAAGATAAGGGCTTAATACCATTCTTCCACATGTGGATGGATATTCCATTTGCCCAGTACCACATACTGAAGATGCTATTCTTTGCCGCACTGAACAGCCCTCTTCCCCAAAGAGGTCGTGTTATGAAGGGCACACTGGCCTGGAACTTGCCCTCCTTCTGAGCCGGCCTCCTGAGTGCTGGGATTACAGACACACACAACCTGGTCCCCCTCGTTCTTGAGCACAGCCCCGGGAAGCACCGGTTACCACACAGCACACAGACACAGAGCAACCAGCGGTGCTGGATTCTGAGCCGAGTTGAGCAGAGCAAACTAAAGCAGGCAGAAAGCATTTGCCAATGAAGTGTGAAACATGGCTTCCGGTTCAATCCAGTTTGTCAGGGGGGATTGAACTCTGTAGAATATCATCTCTGAAGCATTTGTCTGCGTAGGGCTAAGGCTCCATTCATTCCTGGAAAGTCCCCTCCAAGATGCAACAGGGCCCCCTGTGGCCCGAGCAGATCCGTCTTCTCTTCTCTGCGCATGACTTATTTATGCAGAAATATATTAAGCCCGTCCCCTGGGGCTTCCCCTAGGTAATCAGCCTTGTGGTTTTTTTCCCTTTCAGTGGCTTTCAATGATGCCATAAAAATCCCAATCGTTTAAGCAAGAGGTCAGCTCCTGAAGCGGTCAATTTCTCCGATTTCTCAAGTGCCCAAGTCCTGAGAGACAGGCCCGGTATCTTCTTCCACTTCAGACACGTGACCTCAGAAGGGCTTCAGAGCCTGAGTCCAGGAGGAGAATGCACACCTATTCTCCTCTGTGAGGAGGGTGCTTGTGGGTGAGGAGTTAGCCCATTCTTCTCATCCCTCCATGCCTTCTGCACGACAAATGCCTGCTGCCGGCATCCCAGTACCCTTCTGTGCATCTTGGCTTCCATGCTAGCCTGAACTCTGCCGTGTCTTTCACTGGGCTCAAATTCAGCCCTGCCATTTAATACCTATGCGATCTTGGAGGAGAGAGTGGCATTACCGTTTTGTCATCTGGTTTTCTCATCTGTAACTTGAGCCTTGTAGTAACACCTTTCTTCCATGATGTGGCCCTATGGGTCAGTTGAGGTAACCCTCAAGAGCATTGTGCAGAACACAAAAATTACAGGGCTGAAGAGAAGATGGCTTAGTTAGTAAAGCGGTTGCCACAAGAGCATGGAGGTTTGAATTGGATCTTAGTACTCCCATAAAAGGCCTGGCATGGTGGTACACACTGATACAAGCACTGGAGAGGTTGGGGTGGTGGTAGAAACAGGAGGCCCTCTGAAGCTGGCTGGCCGGCCAGCCTTGCTGAATTGATGAACCTCACCGAGAGACAGGCTTCTCATCCATACATGTGTACCTGTGTGCATACACACAGGGACATACTCCTGTGCATATACTGTCCCCAGATATACATTACAAAGCCAAGGACAAACTGTCAGTGGAAGAAGCAAATTCAGATTCCAACTACGCAGACCAGTGTTGTCCCAGTGCTTAAGTTCAATTTTTGAGGTTTTGTTAGACATCACGTCTAACAAAAGCCACTGAATCAAGGAATGGAGTCAATCCTTTCTTCCATGGGGATACCTGGCTCCCACCAGGAGCGTGGAGTCTGCAGAGGTTTTGCTAGCAAATCCTGATGATGCAGGTCAGAGAGGTTCAGTCGTAGTAATAAAAACTACTTCCCCCCTTACTGCATGCTTACTGTACGCTTAGCACTCCTGGGTGCTTAATTTCTGCTATGGCAACTGATTCTCTCTTGGGATCATCACCACCTATACTACCACTGGCTCCATTACCACCATCACAACCACCATCATCATCAACCATCACTACCACCACCACCGTCACAACCATCACAACCACCCCCCCAATCACAACCAACATCACCATAGCGACCACCATCACCACTACCACCACCTTCTCCATTCTACAGGCAATAACTTAGCCCTGGTGGCTAAGCTCCAGCTTTTCAAGGTGCTACTGCACCATCACCTAGGACCAAGTATCCAAACATATGAGTCGGTAGGGGCTGAGACACTTGACATCCAAACCATGCCGGTGTCTGACACCGAAGTCATTATATTGTCATGGGGTAGCAAAACCTAGTACCCAAGGCCAGTTCCTATGCTACTTGACAGGCACAGGCCTCTTTACGCCTCAGTTTCTTCATCTGCAAAGCAGAATACTATAGTTCCCAATGTCAAGATCTGTAAGGAGGCTAACAGAGGAAACACTGTGGGACCACCCAGCCGAGAGAGTGATGATGTAGACTTCTCGACATTATTACTATGTAGCTTCAGGGTCTCTTGCCAGGGATTTAGCTAAACCATCTCCATCTTCCAACCATGCAATCCTGTAACTCTTGGGAGGGGTTTCCTAACTACTAAGGTGTCTTCTAGCTGTACTGGAGCCTGGTCCCCCTGGGCACAACCCTTTACGGCCTCTCATCTCCTGGTCAACACTGAGAGTCTGTTCTGCTCTGGGATCTTTTTCACTCCGTCATCCATGTGTCCTCTTCTTATTCATCTGGGTCCCACCATCAGGAAGGCCATCTGGACAGAGCAGCTAACACAGCTCCTTTTGCAGGTGGCAGTCATGGGCCTGCCTGGGGCAGAGATGCTCTGTAGGAGA
Organism: Apodemus sylvaticus; assembly: GCF_947179515.1. Taxonomy (NCBI): domain Eukaryota; kingdom Metazoa; phylum Chordata; class Mammalia; order Rodentia; family Muridae; genus Apodemus; species Apodemus sylvaticus. Next base: position 51,529,572 of record NC_067491.1, on the reverse strand, counting down.
AAGTAGGATTTGCCTGCTCACCGGGAGCTACTGGAAGTCTTTAACTGTGGGATACAGGCTGAGGAATTTGGCTAAGGACAGACATGAGAGTATGCAGCTATGCTGACTAGGACCCCACTAGGGGTAATTTGGGTTATGATATGGTTTCCCCAAGTCAACAATAGCTGTCCTAGAAGAGGACGTTGGGAGTGACAATCTGATAGGCACTTACAAACCACTTCCCCCAATGTTCCACAGCTTATATCAATCATCATAGGCATTCACACATAATACTTAATTTGCTGAGCTATTTGCATAGCATGCCCCAATCAATCTTCAAAGTAACCTTCAAACAGAAGGCTGTTACCCTCAGTTTATAGAGGAGCACGGAGAGGCCCAGGCTCTGTAGCACCTTTCAAAGGCTCACACAACTTGTACGTATCAGAGCTGGTAGTAAGTCTAGGCAGCCTGACACAGCCCACACCCCACTCACATCTTGCCACCTCAACAGGAGCCCCTAAGGCAGGTTTTAGTAGCCCGATATCAGACCGGAAGCCCGATATCAGAGACAGGAAACAGACCGGAAGGAGCTAGCTGTGGTGCCTCCCCGGCTTGTTGTAGATTCATTTCAACCCAGCTACATTTCTTTTTAAAGGCCAGGCTTAAGTAGGGCCTTGCCTTTTATATTCCCTGACAGAGCCATCTCTAGAGAGTTCGTTGCTACTAAGTACTCACAGTGCATTACATATAGCACCAGCTACAGGCCAGGCCGTGGGTTCAATGCCGTTCCAAAACACTTTATTGCTTCTTGAATAGTAAGACCAAACATGTATGTAGCATTTACAGTGAACTAGTAACTCTTCTAATTTTACACACACACACACACACACACACACACACACACTCATATATGATGTCATACATGTGAATGCATGTATGTGAAAACACACAAAACATTCATATATACATATATACTTATTCTTATATATAATCTTATACTATCTTTTCTTTAATCCTATAACATATATCTTCATTATAGTTCAGGGAGGCCTTGAAAATTTCCCAAAGACACTGTCAGCGGAGAGCTGAGATTTGAATACAGGTTGGCTGGGGCTGCGCCTTGAATTGGTTGCCTGACTCTACCATCTTTCTGTGTCATCGAAGGACTCCCATGTTTGCTCAGACTCTTTAAATGCCAGGTATTGGGGTGAGTTCAGAGCTATGAGGATTCCTAAGCACAGCCTTTAGGTGGAAGGGTTTCCTGCAACTTCTCCACAGGAGAGTCCCTGCCTCTCAACAACATCCCTCTCTTGCCAGCCAAGAAGACCAGATTCCCACTGCAGACACCCATTTCCCTACGGGTTTTTTTCCTTGTATGCATGGCCCACTGCTCACGCTAACCTTTTCCCCTTTTATTTCCCCCCAAATTATATGGTGGAGACACAACAGCTTCCGGCTTGCAGTGCCCCTGGTGTCCATGTTGAGAGCTCCCTTGATCAGGAAACTGGAGGCAAGAGAATGCTAACCTATTTGTGTGAGTCACAGGTGAGTTCAGGAACAGAATACTGTCTTCCTTCTAAGTCACTATATATGGACACCTTTAGGGTTGGATAGATGAATAATCCTCAGCTAGTAGGTGACTTCAGCATCCAAGGGAATGTCTGGAAGGATCTAGAAACACTTGATTTTCTTGTCAGGAAGGTGCTGCTGGCAACTTTGGGACAGGGACACAGCTGCCGGTAAACAGCTTCTAACACACAGGGAGGCTATCTCTGCCCCCTACCTCAACAGAAAACTATCCAGCTCCAAACGTCAGTGGTGCTGAGGCTGATAATGCCTGCTGGAGAATGATGAAGTACTTAAGCATCACCTCTTATACATCGAGAGCTTCCCATTACAGGATTCTGTGTGACAATCAGATGGTGGTTTGGGAATTGAATTGTGAGGCGGCAAATCAGAGGGCTACAGGCCAGACTTGCTGCACGTGACCCACAGCTCCCTGATCAGCACACCTTCCCTTAGAAAGTCAAACTCCTTTTACAGGCTTCGAGTCCTGAAATTGATGACCTTTTTTTCCCTTTGCTGTTCAGTAGCAGAAAGATTAACAATTCAATGGCTCTTTGTGCTGAAGTAAGTCATACCAAGATCTCTGTGCACGTTTCCAAGAGTGAGAAAAAATGGTATTATCGCAGCAAATAGAATATGCACTGCTTGCACAGTTCCTGGGAGAAATCTCGGGCCAGGAATCACACCCACTTGTGGTTTAACATGACTACAAAAAAAAGCACAGAAGAGAACTGGCTCATTAAATTGTCTCAGAGAAGGAAGAGCCAGCAAGGGGACCGACTCCCTGTCCTCCATTCTGCCCATCCTTCCTGCCTTAGGAGGGATATTAAGGGCCCTTGAAGCCTTGTCTTTGGAATTTGGTGTTCAGCTAACAACAAAGCCCACTGTCATTACCTGTCCCAAAGATGGAAATTCTGGGTCTGTTCAAATATGCTTACAAAGATTTATCTTAAAGCAAGGGCTGTGAACGCCCAGGCTGGTGGAAGAAGTGTCTCTATCTAAATTTGTTGCCATATTATTTTGAGCAGAAAATGATGAAGGAGCATTATACATCATTTGCTCTGGCATCATGGTTATTTTTTAAAAGAGGAGGAAATAAAGTCTCGCTACAGGGAAGGCATTTGGACTCTGGCTAAGGAGACAAGCTCTAACTGGCAGACCCTGCATGCTGTCTTCCACAGTCTTTTCCTAGACCTCCGTGGATTATCTTAGGATCCAGATTTTCAGGTGTGCATGTGGCTGCTCAGATAAAGAATACATGTACCAGGTGTCTCTGCAGGTAGGTGTGGTCATCTGACAAAGTGCTGACCAATAGGAGGAGATGTGTGTCATCTCCTGCTCTTCGATTTTCTCCTTTCCCATTGGATAGATGCAGTCCTGTTGGGCAGGACCAGTCAGGGAAGACATTATCCAGGGATTGGTGGAGTCACAAGAGGGGAAAAAGTGCTTGGTATTGAGCTGATGAGCTCTTGTGTCAGCTATGGACTGATTGATTATCCCTGACTTGTTACCAGTGAGAGAATTTCAGACCTCTGTCTTACCCAAACCAAGGCATCCTGCCTCTCTTGTAGCTAATGAGTATATATCCTATCAATCCACGCCATAATGCTTTTCAAATTTCAGTCAATGCAGGGGGGCACGCAGGGAGTGCTAAATATAGGCAGAGGCTATGCTGGATGCCGGAGGCACAAGGATAAAAGTAGGCACCACCCTTGAAGGGATTCTAGAAAGGACTAATGGCGGCCATCCGTCCTCTGTCACCTTCCACATAATAAACAACTCAGTTACTGAGGGCTGAGGGGAAGTTTTAGACTTACAAACCCAAGTGCATTTCCATGGCACCGGCCTCTCAAGATGCTGTACGGGGTCAAGTAATAAATAGTTTAAGTTTTGTGGATGTCTGTTGTAGTTACTTAACTACCACTGTAGTAGCCATAAAAAAAAAAAAATCCATGTGTCCGTTGTCCCATATGGTTCTATTTATAGAATTAGGGAGGAGTATGTAGCTGGAATTTGATGACATCTGCTCTCTTTTAGAAATATTTTATTTTTAAAACTTTAAAAAATTGTTCCAAAATTGTTTAAAGTATTTTTTTATGGGTATGGGTGTCTTGAGTGTTTGTGTCCCATGTATGTGCAGTGCCACGGGGGACAGAAGAAGCTGCTGGGTATCCAGGAACTGGAGTTACAGGTGGTCGCAAACTGCTGCATGGATGCTAGGAATTGAAACTGGGTCCTCTGGAAATGCAGCCGGTGCTCTTAACCGCGGAGCCACATCTCCAGTCATGACCGACCTGCTTTGCTGAGATTTGTAAGAAGTTTAGGATAGTAGAAGCACTGAGGACATTTCATATTCACTTGTTTTTAATCTTATGTGTGTTTTGTCCATATGCATGCATGCACACCACATTTGTGCTCGATGCCCTTGGAGGCCAGAGGAGGGCATCAGGTCCTCTGGAACTGGACTTATTGGTGATGCTGAGAACTGACTGTATCCCTGGGAAGCACAGCATCCTCTTTTAGCTGCTGGGACATCTTTCCAGACCCTCATATTTTTTTCTTTTAAGTCTGTTCAATTTTCTTTAAGAGAGCGTTTCTCAACTTTATTGTAGCACTTCTTAAATAATGGTTATTAACCTGGAGCTGGCCTTCTGATGTGTTACAGAAAGCGCTGACTAAGTAGATAACTTTGACTGTCAATGCAATGAATGATTTCAGGCACACACAACACAGACTAATGCAATGACCTACCTACTCATCATCCGACCAAAAAAAAAAAAAAATGCAATGCTTGTCAGGACGCGCAAAGGCCCCTGGACACGGTGGATCTCATCGTTACCACTTCCTTTCTGAGAAGACTACTTCCTGGCCCTCCCACGGTTCATCTTTGTCCAGTCCTCAGGAACTCCTAACATTATATAAACTCTTTTGCGTGTTGTCAAACTTTACACGAACATTAGCATTCGGCATAGATCCTTCTCCAACTTGCTTTTTTGCTGTTGTTTTGTATAATATTCATTAGTTAAGCCATGCAATCACCACGTAAATCTGGTTCGTTTATTTCCATCGCTACTTTGTTTTTCCATTAAATGAACATACCGTAATTTATTTATCCATTTGCCTGGAGACAGACAGCTTGTTCTCTCTCTCTCTCTTTCTTGTTATTATAAATGCTGCAGCTATGAACATCCTTGTTTATGTCTCCTTATTTCCACTCGGAAGCATTCCCCCAGTGAATAGATGTAACAGCAGAATTATGTGTTTACAAGATTACTTACAGCAGATGCAGGGTCCTATCTGGTGGTATCTAGGAGTTCTCCCTTCTCTATATCTTTGCTCAAGTCAGATAGCACAATACCAGGCTTTTAAAGAACCTAGTGTGTGCTCGCACGTGTGTGTGAAGGTCAGAGCGTGATGTTCAGGAGCTGGGTCTGCATCCTATCCTGTCGAGGCTGGGTTGTTTCTTCCACTTCACTCTAGACTAGCTGGGAGATACTCCCGTCTACACTTTGTCCTATCTCAAGCAAGGATTGTTGGGATTTCAGATGTGTACCGCCACATCCATCGTTGACAAGGGTTCTAGGGACTTGGGCCTTTTCTCTCAGGTGGTTTATGTTTGTTTCTGCATTTGAAACAAAGGTTTATGTATTAAATGCATGCCCAAGCATGGTTTTGAATTGTGTTTCCAGGATTATTAATGAGGGTATACACATCCCATGTGTTTCTCCTGCATTTGGAAAACAGTGCTAAGTCTTTGTAGGGAGCTCTGGCAGTGACTAACGCTGAGAAGTACAGCATCTGAATTTCTAGGAGAAATGAGTCCGGTGGCTAAACTTTTTGACAAGAGCCATGGGGCTATTAGAGAAAACGGACTTTCACTTTTCCCATCATGCCTCTGATTGGAGTTGCCAGTCTAGGAGAAGGAACATGGCCTTTGGAGTCAAATGTGGACCTGGTTCAAATCCCACAAGGGTTACAGTGTCGGGTAAGTTTTGCAAGCTGCTGTGGCTTAGGCTTCCTCTGTTGTGAAGAACCAGGCTACTCACAGGACTAGGGCAGAATGGAGAGCGTATGAGGGACATCTGTGACTAGGTTTTCTCCACAGAGGCTATCAATAGGTCTCTTAGAAATCGACGACGACGGACACGCGGGGAAATGGCTCATTTAAAAAGGCGCTTGCTGTGCAAACATGGGGACCTCAGTTGGATCCTCAACAGTTTCAAGTGCCGCGAGACGTGAGTGCCTGCAATTCCACGTGTGTGCTCCTGGTACTTGCTTCCAAACCTAGTTGAATCAGTGAGCTCCAGGTTCAGTGAGAGAATCTCTCAAAAAATGAGCAGAGTGATGGAGAAAGGGTGCCCATTGTCACCCTCCACATACAAGCACACACATGCACATGGTGCATCTCCATACAATCCATTCACACAGACATATAGACCACGTGCACTTATTCACCACATAGCCACAGGGGGAGGGGGAAGGGAAGAAGGGGAGGGGGAAGGAGAGAAGGGGAGGGGGAAGGAGAGAGAGGGAGAGGGAAGGGAAAGGGGAGGAGGAGAGAGAGAGGGAAGAGGAGCGGGAAGGAGAGAGGGGGAGAGGGAATCCCAAAAGAGGATATGAGTTGTGGTTACTCTTATTTTCTTTGTTGGCCATGTGCCTCAGTTTCCCTCATAGGGAATGCTACTCTCATTTTCCATGACTAATGGAGAAGACACTGAGGCTCACCCAGGCTGGCAGGGCAGTTCACACATTCTGTTCAATGATTTAATGAGCAGATGAGAAGCTAGTGCGTCTGGTACCCAGCACAAGGCCCCAGTACTTACGAGCAGTACCCACAATCCCCGTGCAGAGCGGACTGGCTCCTTACTGTCTCGGGAAGCCCCTCTGCCCTGGATTGTGTCCTGAGCTCTCTGCAAGAAATCCTAGTTGCTTGATCCATCCCCAGGGGAAGATAATGGTCCTGTATAACTAATTCTGCCAACTAAAGGTTAGACTGGGAGGTTTGCAGGCACGTGAGCAAATCTGTAGGTTGTGCAGAAATCTAACAGAATTAAGAGTGAACCAAAATTTATTTTAAAAAAATGAACAAATTGCTGCTTCCCAAGAAGCCAAATCTTATATTGAAAAGTAGTGACCCTCCCACCGATGACAGCCACGATGTGGAGCCCTAGTCTGGGAACGAGCCCCAAATGCCGTTCCAGATGCGATTCCTTGACTTCCTCTGCTGCGAGCACCAACTGTGTTTTCACTCTTGCTTTTAACACTTCGGATGCTCAGGCCACATTCCAAGTGTTGGCAAACTGTCTGCCGCCTGCAGTCTGGTTTTCGCCCACACCCGGCTGCTCAGAGTGTCACTGCGGGGCCACTAATGATGTCCCACTGCCAGGCTCCGATGGCCAATGGCCACTTTCAACTCACATCTCCTACTCTGGCATGGCAACCTCAAATCCTGGAGACCCGGCCACCACATGCTTCTCTGACCTAGGGTCACTCTTTCTCGTCTCTCAGGATTCCGTTTTTGTTTTAAAGTCCTTGAAGCATTCTCGTCCACAAGCATTACTTCGGCGTGCATCTTGTTAGGGTCTCCCCAAAGTCTTCTTTCATCAAGAGCTCTCAGCTGACTGTCTTCTTCCTATCTTTCTTCCCCTGTTTTCTCCCCACCCTTCCTTCTCTTCCTTCTTCTCTAGTCTTACACAGCACAGACTGGCCTCAAACTCAACATGTAGCAGAGTATGATCCAAACACCTGATGCTGCTGTCTTCACCTCCTGATCCATGGATCACAGGTGTGTACCACCACACCCCACTTATGAAATGCCAGGGATCAATCGGGCATTGTGCATGCAAAGCACTGTACCCTGCCACACCTCGGCCCTTCGCTTGACTTCTTACCTGCGTGCAAATGTTGCATGCTTTTGCATTTGAATTGGTTTGGAAAGTCTAGTCTGTTAACATGTAGTATTATCAACATATTTCCCCACAGCTCTTTGCATCCTTCATTCATTCAACAAATATTCACTGGACGATCACTACATGCAGACCTATGACGGAGAAAATGTATTTCTATCTCAGCCCTAAAAAGAAAAGAAAAGCAATGGTCTGAGCTGAAAGATCATGGGGGAACTAACATTTTCTCCCAGAATGCTCCCTGCTTTTAGTTGTTCCTTGAGCATCTGCTCTCTTGGAACAAAATGCAGGCAAACAGAAACCACGTTTTCTACCTACACATCTCGTCGCCGCCTGCTCTCTCTTCTCAGTGAACCCATCTGAGAATGCCTGACTGCTGTGAACGTGGTACCAGACTCTAACCAGCGATGGCTGTCACAGGTTCATACTTCATGGGAAGCACAACATCCCAGTCACACTGAGGAGCCTTGTAGTCCTAGGGGTAGGCATGGTGGTTCTCAACTTAGTCATGTCTGGCTGATTTTCTTCCTACATCCTGACAGGCTCACTATTAGTCCTAAGAGGTCTATTAAAACACACTAGACCTCATTCTGGGCCACCAGTAAGTTCCCCAATGGTATGACACCACACATACTGTGTTTATTATTATCAACATCTTTACTGATACTAAGATAGATATTGATACTAAGATAGATGATACTTTGTAGATATAGAAACTAAGGCCCAGATCTGGTGTGCAATTAGCCTAAGGTCATACAGAGAGAAAGTGGCCTGTCTAGGCTTTGAACCCTGGCAATGCAATTGCAAGGTCCAAATTCCAACTCACTCTTCTCTGTGCTCTCTAAGGAGAGGCTTGGCAAGGACTCTCTGTCCCTGGCAACCACACTGTAATGGACAGACCTGTAAGAACCCACTCATTTGGATGGATAAACAACACTTTCCACAACAAACCCAGGACCACCTCTCCCATATTGCCATATGCCATCTTTGAGTAAACCACATCAGTTGCACACACACACACACACACACACACACACACACACACAAACCCTGGAAACTCCAGAGTCAGTTTTAACACAAAAATGAGGTGAGCAGAATAGACAACACTCCATGTGCTATAAAATCCTACAGCCAAGCTCTGCTCCCTGTAGTGCTATGTATAAACCTGTGTCACCGGGAAGATACGTGCTCACTGGTGGTGGGGTCTAATCCAACATGGCTGTGATGGAGATGGGGACGGAGGTGCAAGATGGTGGCCTGGTGAAAACAGAGGCAGAGACTAGAGTGACACTGTCCTAAACCATGGGATGCCTGGAGCCAGCAGAGACTGGGGCATGAGGAGGATCCTCTCTTGGAGACTTTGTTAGCTCATGCACTCTGACACCTCGGTCTTGGACCACAGCCTTCATCACTGTGAGCATTCATTCCAGCGACTTGCTGGATACGTCGTCACCGTAGCCCCAGCATATAGACAGACACAGTGCACACTCCTCTCCTGCAGGGTACCTTTGCCTGTTTCTTTTGTTCCACCCATAGAAAGTTTGGACATGTGTAGCAAATACATGTATGCATATTTCATACAAGGGTGACATCTTCCATACTGGTTTGCATACTTTGAAACTACCCCAGGGCTCATTACTAATTTTTTAAAATATTTACTTTTTTTTCGTATGTATAACTATTTGCCTGCAGTGTGTATATGCACTATGTACACAAAGTACCCTTGGAGGTCAGAATCGGGTGTCAGAGCCCCTGGAACTGGAGTTACCGATGATTGTGAGCCACCATGAACTGCTAGGAACAGAATGATGGTTCTCTGTAATAGCAATAAATACTCTTAACTGCTGATTTGTCTGTCCAGGCCCAGGGCCATTATTTTTACTGTGATAAAACATATATAATAACATTAATATTTTTTTACTGTTTTTGTAAACTTTAAAAAAGTTTTATTTTTATTTATGTGCATGTAGTTTGTCTGTGTGAATGTATGTAATGCAAGTAAGGTGCTCACAGAAGCCAGAACAGGGTCCTGGCTTCCCTTGCAGTTGGAGTTACAAGGGGTTATAAGCTGCCCATTGTGGGTGCTGGGAACTGAACTCAGGTCCTTTGGAAGAGCAATATGTGCTCTAAACCTAACCATTGAGCAAGTTCTCCAGTCTTCCATTGTTTTGAGATATCATTCTGAGACATTCTCTATACTCACACTGCTGTGTAGCTGTCACTGCTGAGTTAGCATTTTCATCGCAGTGAAGATACACCATGACCCGGGAAACATTGAATTGGAGCTGGCTTACAGGTTCAGAGGTTCGGTCCATTATCGTCATGGTGGGAAACATGGCAGCTTCAAGGCAGACATCGTGCTGGAGGACCTGAGAGTTCTACATCTTGATCTGCAGGCATCCAGGAGGAGACTGTAGACTGTCCACACACACTTGTGTGTGTGTGACTTCAAAGCCCACCTCCACAGTGACACACTTCCTCCAACAAGGCCACACCTCCTAAGTGCCACTCCTCTTCTCCGGCCAAGCATTCAAACACAAGAATCTATGGGAGCAACACCTATTCAAACCACCACAACTACCATCCACCTCCATCTGAAACTGTCCCCATCACATGAAGACTCTCCTGCCCTTCTGCAGTTCCCCAGGGCCATCCTGCAAACTTCTCACTCCTTCGTACCCCACCCCCATCCTTTCTGATTTCCTTGTTGCCCGTTTCCCCTGTTCCGTCCCATTGCCTCTCTCCCTCTCTGGTTCTGTCTGAGTTCTGGTTGTTAGCTTCTCATTTGACTGCAGGGTCAATTACCCCTGTCTGCCTTTGTTTACACTCCATGCAGTCTAAATTATAAATCAGATGTTTCCCTGCTTTACCACTGGTGACAGCTTCCACCGCCTACAGGATAAGTTCATGTTCTTTGACAGGACAATAAAACTCTCTCCGAGGCAGAATTCTCTAAACCCTTTCCTTCCTCTTATTCCCTTCCATGTGTGCTGTGTTCCTATTTATTCTTCAGGATCCAGATCAAATGGTCCCTGCTGGAATGTCACAGCAGTTCCCTAGCCTGGATCCCCACTGAACGGTTGACCCTGCTTTGTGCTACTTATTTCCAGATGTTTCTGTCTATCTCTTGACCAGCTGAGAACCTAGTAGGGCAGTCACAGAGTAGATGCTCTGTAGCCATTTGCCGAGTGCCAGGATGTGTGGCTAGATTGGCATCTGGAGCAGGCTCTATGGTCTGTCCCTGACTGTGGTAACAGAGGACAGTCAAGGCCCAAAGGCATTCCCTTAGGACCAGGAGAAGGGCAGCATTCCGTGTTCCCGGAGGTGCTAAACCGTTGGCATCAGCATGTGGGAGGAAGTGGCTCCAACTGGGTCACTACGGCCACCGGTGTGAAGTCTAATGTCTTCTGCTGGAGGTGAAGAAGGGACTGGCCTGCCAATGCTGCATATTCGTGGCTCCTGGCCATGAATCTACAGGGAGATGAGAAGCTTTCTCCAGGCAGGGACAGGCAAGGGCACTCAAGGGGAGAGAGAGCATACTGTGTTCCAGGCTCCACCAAGCCAACGAAAGCCCAGCTGCACAGGCTCTGTTGGCGACCTAAGAAGAAAGTGGGAGGTCCACGGTTGGGATTGGGGGATCCATAAGGGCAGGCGTGAGGGAGATGGCCTGTGGGTATACAGTTCTATTCCATGCTCCTTCAGCTCTAGCCATGAGCCCCACACCCTGAGCTCAGTCTCTTTAAAACAGAGCTTCCCGAGGCTCTCCAGGCCCCTTATGAACAATGGATCCACATCTCTCTCTCACCTCAATTCATCTCTGTCCATGCCTAGTTCTACTGTCTCGGTAGACTCTACCTGACATCACTGCGCTCAGTCGTTTGTTACTGCTTAGTGGCTGCTTCCGTCTGTTGGTAGCATGATTCTGAGGGTCCTGACTCCTCCAAGCTCATTATAGGATATGGCTACCATCAAGATCCCCGCTCTAGTGAGACCTTCTGCCTGCACGGAGCCAAGGAGATGACCAACCAGGAGCCAAAGACGTCCATTAAGGATCTACATGGTGTACGGATTTTCTGCACAGAACTGTATGGCAAATATTTGCATATCTAATGAGATGCAAGTCAGCTAGAGATATTTAAAGTATAGAAGAGATGATGATCGGGCAGATGAAAAATACTCTGCCATTTTATAGAGGATGTGAGTATCCACCGGGTTTGGTGTCTATGGCGGAACCCTCCCCCCTCCAGACACTGAGAGATGAGTACTCCTGATCCGATCCTTCTGAGACCCACAATTGAGATTCTACGTGTTTGGATATTCCTCTTTTCAGACAGTGTTCTTCAGTGTGGGCTCTACAGGTTTCAGCACACCATACCACACATGAACCTGTATGCCAACTGTGGCTATCGGGCTGCATTTCAGGACCAGTGTTCTTGTGGCACAACCATCACAACCTCTGAAGTCCAATCTGGCCACATCGAGCAAATCTTAACGCATGCCAGCCTTAGAAGATACCCTGGAGGCCCAAGAAGGGTTTAAAAGCTGCAGTCATGAACTCAACCTCAGCAGCCCCTATCGCCTGCCATATTGCCAGCCAATGAAGCAGTTGCCATTCCTATTTTTTTGCAAAGGATGGGGCAAGTGAGTTTCCCTAGGCCACCTGACTGAAGCCTCAGACCTAGATGAGAGCGACCGATGGGATTTGGCACTCAGTGCACTAGAAATGCCACAGAAGAGCACAGGGGAGTCGGTGAGTTATCAGGTCTCCAGTCCCAGTTGGACACTCAGGGCTTTCTCCATCTTGAGCTTTTCCATTGTCGGACAGATGAACTGTTCTTAAGAGGAGCTCCCAGTGCTCCTGGGCCCCAGTCTTGTGCTAGGTGTTGCTTTAGCAGCTAACAGAAGATCTGAGCATACCTGGCTGTCTTCATTTTTGAATTCAGCCCTCACTCCCGAGCCAGAAACCAACCTCATCCTGACAGGAGAACAACAACAGCATTTATCTTTGTGTTTCTGAAAGGCTTCAAAACGAATCATCGAGAAAGCATATAAATGCTGCCAAGATACATTCGTTCCTTCCTCTCCATAGCTTCCCCCACTCCCTCACCCCTCAAAGAACTGGAGGAAACGCAGAGCTTGCCTCTGCAGGCTACGTGATCTGATACTTCATTAGAGAATAAGTGGGTTACCCCTGAGCGCAGAGCCCCATGGAGTGGTATCCCTTTAGAACATCTGATCTCTGCTGTGAGGGAGGCTTCGCTGTAGCTGAGGGAGGCAGAACATCTCTGGCAGCCTTCGACCAAGGTCACTCTGAAGATCAATGGCAAATGAGTGGTAGCCTTGGGATTCCTGGACCGCGCTGATCCTTCCTGACTGGTTTCTGAGCCACCTCCCTCTAGGAGTGGCTGGTTGGTCGGCAATTATGTGTGCTAAAATCACTGCCGTGGCTACAACAGCATCAATGCTGTGCTCTTGCATGGGTTAGAACACATGACCCTCACCCCTTTGGGGCTGTTTTCATTCAAGACAAGGGAGTCCCCCTCTGACTCAGAACCAGGAGCCCCGAGTCCCTCTGACAAATTCTCAGGAGAATGGCAGGCAGAAGAGATAGCTCCCTCACCTCCCAATGAACCAGAAGAAACAAAAAGCCTGGGCATCTGATACTTCATTAAGAAAGAATAAATGGGCGGCGTGAACCCTCCTGTTCACGACAGCTGTGTGACTTCAGGCGTGCTCTAGAAGTCCTCAGAGCCCTAGTCTTCTTTTCTGAAAAATGGGATAATGAATATACTTTTCACGGCTGTTGGGGATGGCTGTGTACACACCTCAAGGACAGTTAGCATAAGATGCACAGTTAAGTCCCTGGTGCCTTTGCTACATGTCAGACTGAAAACAATAACAACAACAACAACAACAACAACAAAAACCAAAACCAACCAACCAACCAAACAACCAAAAACAACTCTCTGATGCTGCTGCCTATAAAAAGGAGTTAATTCCTGCTTTACATCATAATAAATGAGAAAATGAGATGTGATAGGAACTCTTTTTCATATACTACTTTTTCTAGCCTTCCTTCCTTCCTTCCTTCCTTCCTTCCTTCCTTCCTTCCTTCCTTCCTTCTTTCCTTTCTTCCTTCCTTCCTTCCTTCCTTCCTTCCTTCCTTCCTTCCTTCCTTCTTTCCTTTCTTCCTTCCTTTTTTTTTTTTTTTTGTTTTTGAGACAGGGTTTCTCTGTATATCTCTGGCTATCCTGGAACTCACTCTGTAGACCAGGCTGGCCTCTAACTCAGAAATCCCCCTGCCTCTGCCTCCCGAGTGCTGGGATTAAAGGCGCGTACCACCACTGCCCGGCCTAGTTTTTCTTTTGTTGTAAGTTTCTAGTATTTTTTATGTTTTACATTCTGTCTGCCTGTCTATTTACACGTGCCAAAGACTGGCTCCAGGGCCTTGCTTGTTTAGACAAGTGCTCACTGATGACCTACATCCTCAGGGCATTTTACACCTGTTATTTGGGTAAGCCAATGGACTCCTAAGCAGTCATCCCTCAGTACTCATGGGCGATTAGATCCAGGATCCCCATCAACAGCAAAAGACATAGATACAGGCATCTCTTCAATGATACAGAACAATATTAGTATAAATTCTGTAAATCATCTACATATACTGTAAGTTCTTGGTGGATTATTTATAATACCTGATATAATGTAGATGCTATGTAAATAGCAATAATGCTCTATTGTCTAGGGAAGAGTGACAGAAGTGTCTGTACATGTTTGATATGGATTCTAATGTGGCCACAAGACAGACGGATACCAAGATGGACTCATTGTGTGATCATGAGTGTGATCTAATGACACACTTGGTCATTAGACCTTGTCTTGCAGGGAGGACACAGGGAAAGGGGGCTCCCTGGAGGCTCACATCCAGGCGATGAAGTCCTGAGAAGTAGCAAACCCCAGAAAATGGTCATAGCAACCTCTCCTGGGCTGGCTGAGCCCATACCTGGTCCTCTGGACTCATGGTGGTGCATTCCAGGATCTCTCACAGATTCCAAATCACTGAACATTCTAAGTTTTGTATGCAGAACAACATAGTCTTTACACAGAACTTTACACATGCTCACATATTCTTTAGAGGTGTGTGTGTGTGTGTGTGTACTTGCACATGAATTCACATACCTCTGGAGGTCACAAAAAGTGTCAGATCTCCTGGAGCTCAAGTCAGTTGGGAGGGGTTTGGGGAATATAGTTTGGGACTTCTGTGATAGGGTCTCACAATGTAGACCAAGCTGGCCTTGAACTCACAGAGGTCCATCTGTCTGTCTACCAAGTGCTACGATTAAAGTCATGGGCCACCATGCCTAGGCACCCCCACATAACCCTTAAATAATCTCTTGATGAGTTAAAATACCAATACAATGCAAACTCAATACAAATGTTTCTTGTACTGTGCTGCACAGGAAATAAGGGTAGGAAAAAGATGTCGGTTCGTGTTGAGCGCAGGTGTAATTACTTTCCCTCTGAATACCAGAATCCTCAGCCTCACAACTCCTGGGACAGAGTCCTTACTACACATGGTGGCCCTGTGTTTTGAATTCAGCCCCTGATTTTTCACTTAACCTCTGTGTGATACCGGGAATTACCCCAATCTCATGGGGGCTTGATTTTCTTCTCTGTTTTTAAAGACATATGAATGTGTTAAAGGTCACCCAGGACCAGTGTTTGCAGGGTAATGGAGACTTGGGGACACTGGCTAGAGTAACTGTCACTTTGTGAACACTGGGGACACGCTTCACACTCAGGACCTTGTCCTGTATTTACACCAACCTGGGGAGGGGTGTGGCTATAAATGTCTCCACGTCACTCACGGACAAAAGAAGGTTCAGACAGGTTAACTGCAATGTTCCACAGCTAATCAAACCACACAGTAGAGGC
This sequence comes from Apodemus sylvaticus, assembly GCF_947179515.1. Lineage (NCBI taxonomy): Eukaryota > Metazoa > Chordata > Mammalia > Rodentia > Muridae > Apodemus > Apodemus sylvaticus. The sequence continues at coordinate 51,514,186 of NC_067491.1, read as the reverse complement.
ACCTGGGCTCAGGCGATGGTACCCTAGGGCCCAAGTGTTTAACCTTTGGGCTATGGGGTCTTCTGAGAGCATGCCAAACAAAGATCACTTTTGCAGTAAGCATCGAGGAAGTTTGTGGCTTTACTGGTCACCCAGCAAGCCAGAGCCTCTTGCAGCAAGGAGAGCCTGGGCCACGGGGCATTGCAGGCTGAGCATGGTGGGCAGGAGTCGTGGGAAGCAGGAGGCAGGAGGGCCTAGTGGGCAAGGCTGGGCTACATTGTGTCGCAGGAGATAATGCTAATCTTACTCAGCTGCTGAAGGGGAGTAGGTTGCAGAAGGGAGTGTCTTGTTGGCTATAACTGGTGCATGGTGTATATTGTATAAATGGCTGCTCCTTAGTCTCTTCCTGGACCTTCTGATTCCCTGTGTGATGTGGTGGCAATGGCACAGGCTTCTGCCTAGACAGAAACCCGAAGGCAGAAACACTCTGTGGCTGGAACTCAGCGCGGGGGCTGGGCTGCTGGGATTCACATCCTGACAATTTCCCATTCAGTTACCTCAGACATGGCTACCACTACCTCAGTTTCCTTATCTGTGAAGTGGGTATAACAGCCACACACCCCACAGGCTTGGGGAGCACTACATAGGTACTAATCCATGTCACTTAAATCAGGGCTCAGCTTATAGTTAGCATTCAATACACACTAGCGATATTGATTCTGATCAGTTTCTTGTGTGTGCTTTGCCTGGGAGTTCAGTTCTGGGTCCTCATGAGCTGAGGTTTATATGACGGATCCTTAATATCCTGTGGTCCCCTCCCCTCATTTCCCATCAAATCCTGTTCGGGCAGAAATCTCTGAAGTTTGGGGGGGGGGAGTACTCTCTAGGGAGGACGGTTTCTCATCAGGTGGTGGGAGGAGACTTGAGGTGATATGGTCACCCAGAGAACAGTTGAGGGAGTCAGGAAAGCGGGTGTCCACCTTATTTGTGTTCTGTCTCATTTGCATTGGGCCCAGGTAAGACCGATCTAAATAAGCCAGTGTATTTGTTTTGTTTTTACATAAAAAGCCAAGGCCCCTGCATGAGAGTCCTGGCCCGCCCCTGAGTAAATCCCACCTTGCTGGAGGGGAGCCCTGGGTACGAGCCTGAAACAGTCAGGGAAACCCACAGCATCCTCAAGCTGGTGGGAAGACAGAGAGGGCGCTCTCCCTGACAGAGATTGTACTCAGCAAAGATTGGTCGGAAAAGTAAGGACGCTAATATTTCAGAGAGGGGAATAGAGGAGAGAGGAGAGAACAGAGGGATGGGAACACAAATGGGAGGTTACCGACAGAGACCAGCCAGAAAGAACAAGAAAGCTCTCATCCTGTAGCCCACAGGGATGCATACTCCCAAGGATCTGCTTACGGTTCAGCCTCCCACCCTCCACCCGGTCTGCCATTTCAACCAGCAGAGCCTCAGCCCCAGCCACAGCAACGGTTGCGGGTGCCAGCAAGGGGTGGGGGAGTGTAGCGAACGTGCACCGGGGTGGGTGGCTGCGTCCTACAAGCAAGGCTTGAGACCTCCCACCCCTACCCATTCTCACGACCCCGCCCCTAGGGTCTCCGCGCCCTTCCCCCCACCACCCCCTCCCTTTTCCCCTCCACCTACTTGAGTTGGCGCGGCTCGCAGTCCACTCCCGGCAGCAGCAGCCGGGCGGCTTGGCGGACATCGTCGCTGTCCATAGAAAAGCTGCGGCGGTGGCCGGCGTGCGCCACGGCCACTCGGATCCACTCCATGAGAGGGGGCAGCACGAGGAAGGGCCTGCGCAGGAGGAGAGAGGCGGGGATGTATTAGGACCGCCAGGGAACCAGGGCTGCTCAGACCCATCCAGACTCTCCCGGGGACCCCCACCTGACCCCCCCATCCCTACTTTCACCTCCACACCCATCCGTTTTCCCTGGAGACCCTGCCTGGAAACTCCTGAGTGCGAGAGCCTTTGGAGACATCCTGACCCCACTGGTGACCCCGGGTCAGGCTCTCTAGAATCTCTTGGCCTCGGTTTCCTCATCTGTGAAAGGGGGCTACTGAAGCCACCGAAGGGCCGCTGTGAGTGCTGTCCCTCTCAGAGATCCTGTGCATGTGGAGATGAGTCATTTCGAGCACTAGCGCAGGGTCCGGAGCCAAAGCAAGCCAATGAACACCTGGCATGACTCCAGATTCCCAGCTCCGTCCAAGGACCATTCTCTAGTTCCCTTCCCATCTCTGCCAGGCTGGCCTCAGCTCTGCATAAGTACCAGGCTACCATAGGCCAAAGCAAGACTGCCGGAGTCCAGAACAGCCAACGAGGGGGGCCGAGGGCATCGGATCCCACGAGAGATGGTTGTGAGCCACCATGCGGTTGCTGGGAATTGAACTCCGGACCTCCGGAGGAGCAGTCAGTGCTTTTCTCTGAGTGTTTTTAACGTGCACCCCAGCTGCCTGGATGGCTTGTTAAAACACAGCTAGAGCTTAGGGGCACCTGCGGCAGTTCTGATGTGCCGGCAGCAGCTTAGGAGAGGAACCTAGAAAACTGAATTTTAAATCAGTCCCTGCTACTCACACTGCTGGCCAAGGGTTATGGTTAAAGACCTGCTTCACCCGAGGAGGAGGAGGGGCGTGGCTTAAGAGGCAGACTCCTTGGCCAGGTCTCCAGAGATGTTCATAGAGTTTAAGGACACAGTCTAAGGGAGGGTGAAGTGACTCAGGAGGTAAGGTCGTTTGCTGGCAAGTCTGATGACTGGGGTTCTGTCCTGACCCACATGGCGGAAGGAGAGAAACAACTCCTGAAAGTTGTTCTCTGGCGTCTACATGATGCACACGGTGGCATCGCGCCCCCAAAATCAATCAATCAATAAATCAATCAATCAATCACAATTAAAAAATCTAAATGGACATGATTTGAATAAGCACTTCCCATGCTTCTAATGTATGTGAACCGTGCAATGGTGCTGTGTGGACCTGTAAGATTTCTTACTACTTGTCAGGGCCTGGATGTCACTGAGGCAAGGCTACCTTGGGGGCAAGATGTAAGGAAGCAGAATCCCTCAGCCATGGTGGTGCAAAATGTGTTTACAAGGCATCAGCTCCCTCTCAAAATACAGATGTCCCAAGCTTCCCACAGGTGCTGGTGCCAGGTTCCAGATTTCCTGGAGTCAAGCTACTTATCTGATGCTAAAACATGCAACAACTCTGCCCTTGACACTCACCTCAATCAACCTCGTCCGTGAGATCGTCTTAAGTATTTAGGAACAAATGGCCGCTAGCTACGAGTATGCCCGCTTTAGCATCAGAAAATCCATGTTTAGTTAAGGAGCCTTCCTAGCCCTGGGTCAGAAGGTTTTCAGAACTAAGAGTCAGACTCAAGTTATTTGATTGCACAGTTTGTGTGCCTCTGTCCCTGTGAACTCTCACCATTCTCATTCTGCTTTCCCAGCATGCACTCTGTTACCCACAATGCACCTGTGCTCAAAGGGCTCTTTGAAGGTGTGTTGCGTTCCTTTTCTGTCCTGCAGCTCACTCCCCTGTGTGTAGGGGCTCCATCTCTTCAGAAGCTCACACCCCACTTAACCTTTGCCAAATTCTACTGTCCCCAAACAGTTCTGATAATTGAGCCACAGGGACCACTCACACGTGGCTCCCACTGTGAAGGCCTTTCTTTTCCCAGTCTGCTGGATGCCTCATTAGCATATCAACTCCATCTGGGCAGAGACCTGGGGTTGTTCAGTTCACTCCTTCAGTCTCTGCCCCAGGGCAGTATCTTGCAGGTTAGAAGGCCTTAATATATCAGTTCATGAGACAGACTAAGACTTACCAATTTCTTACTGTCTGATACTAAGAAAATCAAGTTTCTGGGACTGGTACCTAGAGGTCAGACACTTGGGGAATTTCTGTCTGCATGAGCCTGCTACTTAGGCTGTCTCTCTCATTCTTTCCACCTCTCCGTCACCTAAACTGAATCAGGCACTCAATAAACACACCGACTTGAAATTGAATTGGATTCCACTGTCTCCAGGGGAAGCAGGGTTTATTTCAGTCCCTGTGTCTCAGTCACTGATGGAAACCAATCCCAAGCACCGGGAGAATTCCCCCAGGTTGTTCCTCAGAGGAGAACCTCCTCCTGTCTTTGCTCTGTGGTCTCCAAGCCGAGTCCCTGGTGAGTTGTTTCTGATGCAGCTGTCTTTCCTGCTAGAGGCTAGGCCATCCAGTATGCCTGTTGAATACCGAAGAGAGACCCTGCCATTTTCTAAGTCATTTCTTTACCAAGACAGTTGGTCAGTGCCAGAATAAACAAAACCCTCAAGCCACAGAAGTTCTTCCTCTTCTGGAATTTTCTGTGTTCCTGTTCTCTCAACACCACTCTCTGTCTATCACCCGACTCTGGCAGTTTGTAAGCTCATGAATTCTTTACCAGCAACTCATCAAATAATCTTATCTTGTCTGCTCAAAGGGGACAAAATAACGTTATTTGTCCCCTTTGATAGTGATGGAAAAGAAATTTAGGGCCTTGAATCAAATGGGGTAGAGAATTTTCAGGAAAAATATGGCATCTGTACACGTATGTGAGTGGTATGATATGGTGTGTGTATGTCCATGTGTGTGTGTGTGTTTATGTGGGAACTAAAGAAAACAACTGGTGTTGTTCCCTATGAGCCCTTCTCTTTGCTGTTTGAGGCAGGATCTCTCTTGGAGCTCTCTGATCCAGGATAGTTGGGCTCACAAGGGTTCAGCATCATGCCTGGATCTTCTTACTCTCTGTAAAGATGAATCCTGGGGCATTGAATGCAGGCATTCACACATGTAAAGCAAACGTGTCACTCCAACTATCCATCTAACTCTCCTCTTACATATTTTTAAAGCGGAGCATGATTCATTGACTCCTTGCTTTATTCGGAAGCCGTCACTTAAAAGCTAGAAGAGCCCATGGAGGAATTAGGGACATCTTCAAAGGCTCCCAAGCTTTGTGTCACCTGGGCTGGAGGGGCTTCTGGGCATCTGCATTCTAAGCCACCCCTCCTGGCCGTTCCAGAACTCAGTGAGTTTGCGAACCAAGCATCCTGGGCAAACAGGGGAGAGAGGTTCTCCACTCAAGCAGTGCTGTGTTTTCACTGTAGCTTTAGGTAAAGTATCTGAGGTGGGCCAAGCGCCCCTGAAAGAGAAGAGAGAGCCTAGATGGACTTTTCCAGGATCGAGCCAGCAAGTCAGCCCAGGAATGACATTAGAACTAAGGAGCCAGGAAAGGACATAAGCAGATGTAGCCCCTCCCTGAAACCATGAAGATATCTCGTGACAAGGTGAGGGCCAGGGAAGGAAGGAAAGGGACTATGGTTGGTGATTCTGCAGCACCAAATTCTAGTTCTGGCTCTGTGTGACTCTGACTAATAACTGGGGTGGATTCAGATGAGTCAGTTTAATTTGTGGGCTGTCAGCCATCTCTGTAAATGGCCAGGCAGAAAATATGTTAGACTTCATGGGCCATATGGGACCTGCTGCAGCTAATTATCTCTGCCCCCATATTGAGAAAGCATCTACAAAACTAAATGAATGCAGTTAGCTATTTCAACGAAATTTTATTGATAGTCAATGTCTTAGTTAGGGTTTTATTGCTGTGAACAGATACCGTGACCAAGACAACTCTTATAAGGACAACATTTAATTGGGGCTGGCTTACAGGTTCAGAGGTTCAGTCCATTACCATCAAGGTAGGAGCATGACAGCATCCAGGCAGCCATGGTGCAGGAGGAGCTAAGAGTTCTACATCTTCATCTGAAGGATGCTAGGAGAAAACTGACTTCCAGTCAGCTAGGATGAGGGTCTTAAAGCCCCCTGCCGACAATGACACACCTACTCCAACAAGGCCACACCTTCTAATGGTGCCACACCCTGGGCCAAGCACATAAAACTATCACAGTCAGATATCTGGTCATAGTTAGCTAACATTGGTTTGTTTAGTTCTTTCTGATTTTAAAATTTATTGATTCTATTGGAACAGTCAGTTACCTGAGAACTGAGAAAGAGTCTGATGTATGGTCTAGGAAGACGTGGAGAAGCCCATTAAGGTGTTAGTGACAGAACCAGGATGCTTAGACTAGTGGATGGAATTCTCCCAGAATCCAATCTGGACTTGTGGAACGCAGAGACAAAGGCACACCTGCAGATAGTTATCTGTGCGATAACACTTAAGACCTGACATGTGGACAAACCGTAAATGTATGTCATTTATACACCTAATGATCTATTAGGGAACACCTAAGAAGTTGGCTGAAAAACATTCTCTAAAGACACCCGCTTCTTAATTACTGGAACTTGCTATCACTAAGACAAATGCGTGCTGCACGTGCGGCTGGATTAAGCATCTAAAGAGGAAAAGTGGGTCCCAAACGGTAAAAGGTGGACCCTGTATGCTGCATGCAGGCAGAAGGAGGCCAGGGGAGGAAATCAGAACAGGAAGCAAAGTCAATGGACTCATACAAGGAAAGGGATATGAGCCAAGGTAGCTCCGGAGGCTGGAGAAGCGGGGAGAGGGCTCTCTTTCAGAGCTCCCAGAAGGATACACTTAGTATTATCACAGAGGGTCTGATACGAGATATTTGGACTCCGTGATAGTAAGGTGGTATGTGCGGATGTGTGTGCGCATTGTGTGTGCGCATGACTGGGAGTGCAGATTCATGCGTATGTGGAGGCCTGAGGTTGACTTCAATTGCTCTCCACCTCAGATACTGAGGCAGGGTCTCTCACTGAACCTGGAGCTTTCCAGACTGCTCTAAAAATTTCCTGTCCAGTTTCTGCACACTAGAATTACAGGTGAACCATCATGTCACCTGGATCATTCAGTCATCATCATCATCATTATCATCATCATTATTATTATTATAATTTTTGAAACAGTGTCTTACTTTGTAGCCTAGGGATCTCCTATGTAGCAGAGCAGGCCGGCTTCAAACACACAGAGATCCCACCTGCCTCGGCCTCGTGAGTGCTGGAATTAAAGGTATGCACCCCCAAACCCTGGCTTCCACCAGTTATTTAAATGGGTATTCTGGGGATCTGATCTCTGGGCATCGGCATTGTATGGCAAGTACTTTGTCTGCTTGTTTGCCGCTCTGGAGTTCCTCTGTGGTGTTTGTAGCCTCCATATCTGTAGCAATGGTTTTTAATAGCTGCCTCAGGTAACAAACACAGGGTGTTACAGTCAGGATCAGATGAGCTCATGTGTGCATCAGTAACTGTGGCTATTCTCCTGCGGCAGCATCTCCAGTATCCCTTATCTGTCTCTTTACTGGAGGAAAATGCTTTGCTTACAGAACCGCCCTTGTCTTCTCTTTAGATTGAAGCCAACCTCTGTGGTTTCTACAGCATTCCTTCTTTAAGCCCTGTGGCCCTGACTCTTTGTCCTTGTTATTTGCTGAGACTTTCTCAGGCTAGAGAGGAGTTTCAGTGTTTGACTACGGTTTAGGAAGCTCACAATTCCCGGCAATACAGGGAATGGAGAAAAAGCTGCTCACGGGCCATAAATTGGTTTCTATAGCAATGGCCATGCCATCTTGCTATATCTTCGGGCACCAAGGCCAGAAAGATGGCAGAAACAAGAGGTAGCCCTGCTGGTTACTATGGTGACAGTCCTACTGTGCAAGGTGTGGCTGGCTGCCAATAGGGTGGCTCCTATAGGAGGAGGCAAAGGGAGTGTCTTGGGCCCAGGCCTCTTGAACATAAATGTGACCCCAACGAGGAACCTGCTGAAATGAAGATTCCATCTTCGTGAGTCTAGGTCAGGGTCTGAGGTTCTACATTTCTGATGGGCTCCCAGGGAGATGGTATGCTGGTCTGTGGAGCGCATTTTGAACTGGTAGGGAACAGTATGGTTCAAGTCTGAAGCAGGGAAGGTGAGTTCGGTTATCATGCAGGGAAATAGCACCAAACTTAAGAACTCCGGGGGGTTGGGGGGAGGGAGGAATCTGAGTTCCGGGAGAGCTGGAACAGGAGGAGTTGGGCTGATACTGCGGACTGGTCGAGGTTAAGTTCCACATCCTCCAAGCTTCAAGGAACTGGGGAAAGAAAGCACACCCCTGGCATTTTTTGCTTTTGTATCAAAGGAAGGGTGTGTGTGTGTGTATGTGTGTGTGTGTGTGTGTCTGTCTGTCTGTCTGTCTTATCAGGGTTCTCATTCATTCTTCTAACAACCCTCTGAAATCTATCAGGCTGGAGGTACTTATAATGATCCAAGCACCCTTCCTGTTGTCTGAGGGGGTCTGTTGAGCCACGGAAGTTGGTAGCATTGGCCTGGGAACAGAAATTCTTAATGACACACTCATCATGGTGAGTTTCATGGGCCAACTTGCCTAGGTACTCAGTATTTGACCAAACGTTAGTTATGAAGTGTTCTCTGAAGTCTTTTTGTTGTGTCAATTAATATGGAAGTCTATTGACTCTGAGTGAGTCAATTGCCTTCCCTAACAAGGAAGGGCTCCGCTGGCCTTGAGGCAAAGGGATTCTTACCCTAAGCCACATCAACCCTTTCTAGGTCTTCTCTCTGCTTGTCTGTCCTATATTTAAGTCTTTCTCTGTAAATATGTACATGTGTGTGAGCATATGTGTGTGTGTGTGTGTGTGTGTGTGTGTACATGAGTGGCATATCAGCCAGAGTTTCTAGACAAACAGAACCAAAGGATATGTGCATGGTTGACAGATGGATGTACCATCTCTCTATTGATTTGTCAGCGAATCTATTACTCCATCTGTGTCAGTATACCCACCGATCTGTCTATCCAGGAAGCTGGATACTTACCTGCTTACTTATCTGTTCACCTATTATCTACCTCTATTTATATAGAGCCAATAACACAAGGAGAGGATAAATGGGTAGATGGATGGAAATATCAACAGATCAATGGGTTAAAAATTGGGATAGATGGAAGGATGGATGGGTGGATGGATGGATGGGTGGATGGATGGATGGATGGATGGAGTGGATGGATGGATGGATGGGTGGATGAATGGATGGGTGGATGGATGGATGGGTGGATGGATGGATGGATGGGTGGATGGACGGATGGATGGGTGGATGGATGGATGGGTGGATGGGTAGATGGATGGATGGGTAGATGGATGGGTGGATGGATGGGTAGATGGATGGATGGGTGGATGGATGGATGGATGGATGGGTGGGTGGATGGATGGATGGATGGATGGATGGACTGATTTACCAACTGAGTGACAAATTAATAAGTAGACTTTCTCAGGTCTCCCATAAGAGCACCAAATGCTCTTAGCCATGGACCCATCTCTCCAGCCCCATTCTCTGCCCCTCGGGTGCTTCTGAGGCTCCAGGATTGGAGCAGCCTGGCTTCCTGCACATGATTTCATTTAACCACAGAGATAAGCAGAGGGTAATGATGATTGTGCTCCCTGGTTTGCAAATGGCGGTGCTGGTGTGAGGCCAGTGAGTCTCTGATGGGTGCAGGCCAGCACAGCTGTGATGCAGAACTGGAGTCTGATTGCAAGAAGACCGGGAATCATACATAACCCACAGGCCAGGCATCCCTCTAGTGGTTCTTCAAAGACCAGTGCGACACTGACCAGGACTCTGAGCACTGGGACTCTGGTTGCCTGTCTGGGACACGAGGAGGCTGGGTCACAGCACCAGCAAGTCTCACATCAGGAGAAAAGGGTCACAAACCTTTATATATTATATTATACAGAACCTCGTTTTTTGTATAAAAAATGCTATCGTCACTTTACAATCGTGACCATGACTTAAAGAAACTTGGAAGCTCTGAGCACAGTGTGTTTATTTATCTAGACTCGATCCTCGACTGGGTTACGGGCATTCAGGTCTGACATTACAACCCCTGGACTGAAATGGCCAACTTCTGATTCCCAATGTGAAGCGTTTACTTCATACACACAATAGTATATCTTTCTCTGTGTGTATGCCTGTGCATTTAAATGAGATGGTGAGAATATAATGTATATCCTTCCCTCCGCTTTTTTACTGCCCTGGCAGTCACAAACCTCAAAGCTAAAATATTAGAAGAGATTTTTCTGGTTGATCATTAGTCTTCTAAATGACGTTCTAAATGACATCCCCCTTTCTGTCTCTGTCTCTATCTAGGTATGTTCCCCACCGGTGTGTGTGTGCGTGCGTGTGTGTGTGTGTGTGCGCGCGTGCGCGCGTGCGTGTGTGTGTGTGTGTGTGTGTGTGTGTGTGTGTGTAATAGATCACCTTGGATGCTGTTTCACAGATGTTTTCTACCTTCTTGTTTTGAGACAGGGTCTCTTATGGGCAGTTTGATCTCCTACTAGGCTAGACTGGCTGGCCAGTGAACCCAGGGATCCCGCTATTTCTATCTTCCAGGTGCTAGAATTATGTTTGTGCCTGACTTCTGTATGTGGGTTTTGGGGAGTCCTCACCTTTGGATGGCGAGCATTTACTGACAGCGGCCTCCCCAGCCCAACGTGTGTTTAAATTACTATCTGTTTCATGTTTCCTTTTATAACTAGCTCACACTGTGAGTCTAGCTCCAGAACTTCCTTAGTCACAAAGGATTGATGACTAAACAGATATCATCGGGTTCAGATGGACTGAAGCTGAACTGCTAACTGGGTTGCTGATAAAAACGGAGATATCACCGCATAGAATGAGCCCCCCGCCCCAGAAGAGGCAACCAATGACAGTGAGATAAAACTTCCCATTAAGAGGAAACATTAAACAAGGAGTGCAGAGGAGGGAGGGAAGAGAAGTGGCCAGGAGGCTTCAGAAACCCCAAAAGAGGGAGGGAGGAAGCAGTATTGTGCCTGCGGGGAAACAGCCCTTTGGCCAATCCTGCTCCTCCCCCAGACAAGGGGAACAGTCCTGGGGCCAGTCCTGGGGAACAGAGTGGTTATCTATCAGGGGGTGCCACAGCCAGGGGGGTGTCCATTGAAGCTGAGGGCTGCACACCTCTGGGGTGGAGGGGTGTAGATGGGAAAGCGGGCAGGTAGAACTGTCTGAGCTACTGGAGCTGGCTCTGGATAGCACGTGGGTACAGAGGAGAGGATGCCACACAGATGCCACCTAGCACCCAGCCATTAGGCACCTGAAGGAAGAGGTTCAGAGAAGGAAAAATAAGAGAGCAGGGCTGGAGAGATGGCTCAGTGGGTAAGAGCACTGACTGCTCTTCTAAAGGTTCTGAGTTCAAATCCCAGCAACCACATGGTGGCTTACAACTATTCCTAAAGAGATCTGATGCCCTCTTCTGGTGTCTGAAGACAGCTACAGTGTACTTACATATAATAAATACATCTTTAAAAAAATAAAAGAGCAGGGCATGTGAGTGGTTGTCGCACGGAATACATAATCAACATGGCTGCAGAGGGGGGACTAGGGGAAGAGGAAGGGTTAGGAGAGGAACAAAAACCAAACAGTGGGACGGTAATGAACATGATCAAAACACATCATATGCTTGTATAGAAAGAGTCCATTATCATGTGTGCTAATCAAAACATAAAAGTCCTTTGAATAAAACAGTAGCAATCTCTCAGCCTGTCTAAGGGAACCCACACGATGCACTCTGGGCTCCTCCAGTTAGCAGGTTTTTCCCTCAGGTTCCTGGTACAAACTTCTTACTGTGCATCTAGATTTCTAGCCCCTGGGTCCCACTACATATTCCCTGCTTGTCGCTGGGTTGTGCCAGTTGCTTAAATCTGACCCTACAATCTACTTGCTTGTCCCTAGCTTTCCAGCACGCCCTATTCTCCTCTTGTGTCCTGGCCTACTGACCTACTTCTCCTAGGCATGGGCTTGTGGGGTAATTCCTACTACTTTCCTGCTCCCTCTCTATACACCGGAGCTGGGTCTGCACATGGGGACAAACAGAAATCACTCTCCCTTTTTGGAACAGTGAGGCTTCAAGTCAAGGCCTAACATTATTACAAGCCTGGATGAAGGCCCCACTAACCGGAGCTCTAGAAAGGGCTTCTCTAGGATGACGTTACCACGCTTATCTATCATTGGCTACACTTCATTCCTTTCTTCAATGCTCAGGAAAAGGATTTTTTTTTTTAACAGACATAGGTGTTTATATAAATGCTCAGTGAAATAATTGTTAGCAGTCCCCAAGTGTGTAGGCTGCAGAGCCAGATAGCTCCAGAGTTTCATTCTGGTGCTGCAAAGCAACTGGCCCAAGAGTCAAGTCACATGGACGAGAACCTCTGAGTTCTTGCAAATGCATGAAATGAGCACTTAGGTGTCCTTAGTCTGGCCTGGCACAGGGAAGGTTTCAGTGAGGTTTGGCTGCTTTGGGCCGTGCAGAGCTATGTCTAATACCCTGACTGAGCCAGGAGGAATAGAAGATCCTGTTCTATGTTCCCCAGAGCAAAAGGAGTCTCAGCTCTTAAATCTGAGGGATAGAGCTGGGCAATCCCTTGGGAAGGAAACTTGAGCATACAATAGAAAATTGGACTATAACATCTAGAGCCACACCCAAACCTGAATCCAGCACTATATCCTATTTTTAAATATATAACTAGACTCATTTTTTTATACAAAGAATATTTTATATCTTGCAGTACTGTAAGTTGATTGGCACTGGTAGAAATAGAACTTATTGGCCAGTGAAACAGAAGGGCTAGTATATTACAATAATATATTTGAGCCCTAGTGCACAAGGTTCCTTAGAGGCATAGTGTTCCAGTGTTACTAAGTTCTTCCCATGCCCTCTTGTCTGATGGAAGGAAAGGTACAGAGATTATGCTGCTTGCTTCTAGTCGCCTTAATTTAATTAAACTGGTTGGATTTCCGATTGATCGCTATTAAAGTCGATTCAGCAGTGGACTAGCAGAACTGCTGGCTCAGTGTTTTCTGTTCCCCAGTTCTGGTTCCCAAATGCATGGGTTACATAGGATAAGAAAATTTGGGTTGTAAGATGAAAAGGAGGGCGTTTTCATGCTTGGGTCCGAGTGTACAATAACACATTATTATATCACAGAGCAAAGGAGAGACTCCAGGGAATAGTGATCCATCCAACAGGCAAGTAGCACAGGAGACAGTTGCTTTCTGGGAAATCCAGTAGGACACTCAAAATTGTCCCCAAAGTCATTAGTGGAGATGGCATGAGAAGAACCCTGTTTCAGGTGTGAGAGGTCTCCCACAGGTCTGTGGGCAGGCAGGGGTCATGGGGCGGGCTCCCACAGGCAAGAGCAAACCCTGAGTGTGCTCCTGTCTGACAGAGCCTGAGATCCCACTATTAAAGCAGAAATTCACATACAAGTCACAACCTGGGGGTCAGCACCCACCTGGGACAATGCTAAATATCATTTATGGACTGCCTTTGGCATGGTAGACCTCTGCTGTGTGCATTTTTTGAGTCTACACAAAGTGAGTCGCTTGAGCCTTCCACTGTGGTGGGGACAGAGAACACAAAAATGGCAGATGTGGATAGAAGATGCTAGATACGAAAGTTACATAACAGAGGGCAAACCTCCAGCTCAGATAGAAGATTGTGAGTGTACTTTAAAAGGAACCGACCTTTTACAGAGTATAAAAAATGAGATTTTTGGTTATACCAACAAGCCAATCCTTACATTGATTCTAAAAGATGAAGCCCTACCTAGAGATGTCCTGCATCAACAAAACCTACTTGCAAACCAAGCTTATTAACAGCATTTAATTTTCTTCTAGAGCAAAGGCCGAAGAAGGGTAATTGCAGTTATTTATATGTTCGGAAGACATTAGACAAATATATTTATTTTTCAAATGTGAATTGCTTTAGATTTCTCTATCAAGTCAAAAAATTAAATGATAATGAAAATTTGAGAGGCAGAGGTAGCTCTCTAGAACACTGTCGAGGTGTGTTTATCAAGTGTCCTGGGACACTGAGAGAGAACCTCACTATAGCCTTATCACATCTACTACAGGAAGTGAATGCTGAGCGAACTATGTTCACATTTGCATATCCAGACAACTCAGTGAAAGCAATAATTGCCTGGCACGGACACAATTCTATAGCACGTAAAAGAAATATCTCTAGAACTCTCAGTTTAAGATTCACCACTAAATTCAGTTCTTTAATTAGAATGTGCATTGTTGCATTTTTTAAAATTATTTTTAATTCCATCACAACCTCATAGATGTGAAACATATAACTATATATTACATACATATCTTATTTCCTTTTTGCCAAATCCTCATTTTCCTAACAATTAAGTAGATCAATTAACTTTTTATTATGTTAATTTATTGTTATTATTGAGTGTGTTAGAGAGAAAGAGGGAGAGGGAAAAAGAGAAAAAGAGGGAGAGGGAGAGAGGAATGAGAGAGAGAGAGAGGAAGGGAGAAAGAGAGAGAGAGAAAGAGAGAGAGAGAGAGGACGACTTGTGGATCTGGCTCTCTCCTTCTACCTTGTGGGTCCTTGGGATTGAACTCACATCATCAGCCTTAGCAGCAAGTGGTCATACCCAGCAAACCATATTGTAGGCCCAGAATAGACTCATTGTTGACAAGGCCTCTGTATTATTTTCCTAATCTTTTATTTTTAATGTGGGTTCTTGCAGGATATATACTTTACTGAGCATCTCCTCAGCTTAGCTGGTGGTGTCTGGACTATGACCCCAACCACACCGAGGAGGGGCTTCAGGTCTGTACCCTTCAATCCTTCCACAGTAGCTCCTCACTGCCCAGGCTCACAATGATATCCACTTTCTGTTCCAGTAACTTCTGCTCACTAGTCAATCTTCTTGGAAGGAGCGAGGCTCGCCCTGTGTTCCGTTGTATCTACTAGGTCCTCCTTAGGTGTCTTTATGATGAATGAATAAATATTTGTTAAATGATCACCAAAGGTGCTGTATAGTGAGTTCTTCCTGATTGAATCACTGCCCCTAGGAGGGAGGGAGGAGGCACAGAGGAAGTAGGAAGCTAAACAACAACTTACAAAGCCCAGGAAGTTCCTAAAGTTATGAGATTTACAAGGCCGAGGCCCCTCCTCAACGTCATGAAATCAGTAAACAAATAAAAGTCAAACCACCACCATTATTACCACCACCACCTACAAAAGGAGTCAGGAGACCATCTTAGATGGAGCTGCCTGAGGTTTAGGACAGAGGCTCCAGGAGGCAGCTCCTATGGGTGTCTCCTATGCTGGTCCATGTGAGCCTTTCCATCGTGTCTCTGTGTAACCCATGTTCTGGGAGGAATCGCTCACTATGCTCCTGTAAGTGACCCCCAATAAACTCACAGGCTCCGAAAGTGAGACTTGAGCGTGATTGGCCTTTGGTTTGGTCATGGAGTCCCACCTGGGGTGAATTGATGCCTGCTTACAGCTCCCCAGGTAAAGTCATGCAGAATGCCTTACTAAGTCTGCAATGCGCTTGGTTTAGATGTTGGGGAGTGTCCCTCTTATGCTTCACAGGACTGGATTATAAGGTCTAAGGAAAATGATAAAAATAGTGACTCGTTTCCAGTTGCAGTAAAGGAAAAATTCCACATCATTAGTACTTAAGGGGAACCAGACTTGGTGAAAAAACTAGGTTAAAAGTCAGACCTAGGACCCCGCCAAGGGTCTGGAACGAACTCCAGCGATCCCCTGCCCTCCAATCAAGACATTAGACTCTGTGAAGGACAGAAGCGAACTAGAAATAGTAGGCTCGTATTGGGCCTCTAGTCCTCAGAAGCAAG
Organism: Apodemus sylvaticus; assembly: GCF_947179515.1. Lineage (NCBI taxonomy): Eukaryota > Metazoa > Chordata > Mammalia > Rodentia > Muridae > Apodemus > Apodemus sylvaticus. Next base: position 51,498,540 of record NC_067491.1, on the reverse strand, counting down.
ATGTCCCCTGTACCAGCTCTGTGATCTTAGAGACACTGGTGCAGGGGGCAGTTAGGAAAGGGCACCGGCTGAAAGGCTTTGGAGTAATCTCCGAGGCTCTGCTGAACCTGGACAGATGAGACTCCTGCTGAAGCAGGTCATAAAGTCACCAAAGGGTCCGATTCCAAGGTGGATTAGCTAGTAAGGGCAGACCAGATCAGCGCCTGCTTCCAAAACTATGTTTCCTAGCCCAGTGACACCTCGTGTGTTTTAGCTGAGCTCAGCTCATCCTAAGGAACCCATTGACCTTTCCAGGACATTTCACTAGACAGGAGAGAACCTGCACTCCTTTGCCTGCCTGACCTGTTCCCAGTGCACTACCCCATCCCTCCACCTTCCCCAGTCTGCTGGCTGGTCCTATAATTTGTCAAGAAAGATCCTGCCCCAGGGCCTTTGCATTTATTGTTCTCTGTGACTTGCAGGTCAGTCCTCTGCATCCCTGGCTTGCTGCCTTGCTTTCTGAGCAGATCCCTGCTCACAGGAAGAGAAACATTCAACCCATCCTACCGCTCCTTCCTTGATTAGAGAACCTGGCTTTATTTCTCTATCTCTATACTTTATCTCTATACATTATCGGGACTTTGTTTCCTTCCCTTTCTTGTGGTAAGATCTGAAGCCCACAAAGGCAGGTGTTTTGCCTGGCCCAGTAGCCGTGCACCATTTATTTACTGAATGGAAGAATGTATGAATAATTGTATGAATATATTCTGGGTGCCAACTTCTGAGCTTGGTGATACTTCAGAGGTCCCGGCCCCCCAGTGAGCGTCTGCTTTCGTGTGAAAAAGCACAAGAAATGCCGGGATTAAGCTGACATCTAGAAGCCTTATGGTTGGAGCGTTCTGTCCTTCTGAGATGATGAAGATTCCGCTCTGACATCAGCCCCAGCTGAGCCTGTGTGAGGGGAGGGCTTACCGGCAGAGCAGAGGCAGAATACAGGACATTTTAGGGAAATTCTGTGGAGTTGAGTAGGTAAGAATTTGGGAATTTCTACTGTGGGATAGAAGATAAATAAATAGGGAGAACCATTTGGAACAGGCTCAGTACTGACTGGTTCCCAGTTCATTAACAGTCACCTTGGAGGGAGGGTCTAGGGCGGAGTCTCATGGAGGACTCCAGCTTTTTAAAGCCTGATCCCTGGCATTTGAGCTGCCCACAGAGTTTAGTGTAGCCCCTCGGTATTGACTTACAAGTCACCTCAATAGCAGGAAGTCTGATTGTCGTTGATCATAGACCTGCAGGCTTGTTAGAGCAGGGTTTGCAGCCAGTGACTGGGGCAGTAAGTGGCCACCAGGTCAGACAGGAAGCAGAAAGGCAGAACAAGGTGAATATCAGGTGGCCTGTTTCTATAAAGTGCTCCGAGATACCATGCCAGAGGCAGGTCCTCAGAGCAGGGCTAAGGAGGCCTGTTAAAATCGCAGCATTCCAGAGCGTGTTCTCCATTTCCCCACCTGCTAGCTTCTTTCTCAGTTGATAAAAAGTTTCCATTCGCGCCATGTTGCCCAGGGTCTGCGGAGTAGCCACCTGAGAGGGTGTGAGGTTTGCGTCAGAGATGAACAGAGCAGAGCCTGACAGACGGTTGCAGAAAGGCTCCCTCCAGCCTTGCAGCCTGGATTTGGCAGTGAGAAGAGGCAAGGCTGAGAAAATAGCTATCTGCTTTTGCTAGCCTCTTGGCCAAAATTCCTGGGCATGCCAGAACCTGTCTGGCTGAATCTTGACTGAATTTCCCACAGTCTTTAAAAGATTGAAAGAAAGCCTGGGCAAAGTTTCATATACACGGGGAAAATCGTGGCGCAGAGCACAAAATCTGAAATCTACATTATAAAGAAGCACACACAACCACCAAATGCGCACCAAGAAGACAGAACCAAGTGCATGCGCAATGACTCCCCCCCCCCCCCTTCAAACAACCTAAGAAGATGGGTTGGAAATCCTAGGCATTCTAGTTTCAATTTCGCAAACTCTCATGGTTTTCGTTAGGTAGAGGTCTGTGGAAACACGAAGAAGAGTCCCAACTAATCTTGTGAGAGAGCTTCAATCTTCCCTGGGAGCCTGGAGGGAGAAGCTACTGAGGCCCCGCGATCATTCCAAGAGATCCTTTCTGAGATCGGTAAAGAAAGCCTGCAGGCCTGGAATCTGCCTTTCCCACAAGGCCTTGCTTCTTGAGAAAGACTGGCAGGGCCAGGCTCCTCGTGGGGGAAAAGAGATGGGCTTCTCAGCCAATTTCTCCCTCACGTTGGCCATCAGAGGCCCTGTGAATTATCTTTCAATTGCTCTCCTCTGAACAGACTCTGCTTGTTATATCCATTCTGTCTCCGTAGATGTTTTAGTCATGCCACGGTGGGTAGTTTTCAAAGAACAGCAATTCGCAAATTGGAAACAGCCCAAATGACCAGCAACTGGGGAAATATTAGGCAAATTACAGTACGTTCACAAGAAGGAATATTTCACAGCCATTAAAAATGATGAGCATGAATGTTCTGCAGTACCAAAAAAAAATGCTTTGGGACACTATTAAGTGAAATAAAGGGATATAAATATAAAGTTATCTACACAGTACAGATATTTTAAAAGCTCTCACTGTTTATATTAAAGAACAACAGCAACAGAAAGTACACAGAAGATGCCCTAAGTACTAATTTTTGGCTACCTCTGGGTGGCACCGTTGTAGATAATTTTAGCTTTTCTTTTGATATTTTTCTATATGTTGCAATAGTTAAAGAAGAGCTTATATACCTTTTCCGGAAAAAATAGCTAGAAATTTGAATTTATCTCACTTTATGTTGCAGCTGTAAAATAATGCAGCTCACGAGGAGCGCACGATGGACAGACGGTTGGATGATTAAATCGATAAAAGTCGAGACGCTGGAAACCAGTGGAGGCTGTGCTGGGGAGTGAGCCTTCGAAGGACGGGAACCTCGGGTATGTGTCTTCTGGGCAGATGAGTGGATCTGCCGATGTGGCTAGTCCCACAGGGTGTGGCACCCCGCTATGCTCGGGCTGTGATCCCCAACACTGCTGCGGAAGAGTGGCCGTTCGGGGGCTGTGGGTGTAGCTTAGTCTGCTGCTATTTGTGGTCTGAGCAAGAGCTTGGTTTGGCTCTTGGTGTGGTGGTGCCCTCCTGTAATCTTAGCACCTCCGAGATGGAAGCCATCGGATCAGGAGTTCAAGGCTACGCTGTGCCAGCTATAACCTGAATGTGAGACGCCTGGGCTGCGTGAGACCGTGTTTAAAAAATACTGGAGGTGGGAGGAGAAGAGAGGGAATCTGTGGCCTTAGGAGGTCAGGACAATTCTAGGACTGCTTGGGTTTCAGGGCCTGTTCTGCCTGCTTCTTCCAGGCACCAGGTCTCCCCGCCCTGGACCCCCACCATGCCGGGCCCGCTCTTAGCTCCCATTGGACGGCTTCAGAGCTAATTTGCATACACAGCTCCAGATGCCTACTCTTCAGCAGTAGTGTTGGTACCACAGCCTGAGTACAGCTCGGTGTTACACCCTGTCCTTTATGTCCTTTCTGATATTTTATCTAAATCTATCTATCTATCTATCTATCTATCTATCTATCTATCTATCTATCTATCTATCTATCTATCTATGCCCTTTTCCTGTGTGTTCCAGAATCTAAAAATCCAAGCACAGGGAAAGCAAAAAAGCTGCCAGTTCCTGGCAAATCAAGCATCTGGCCCGGGGAGTGCCCGTCCCCCCACCCCCCCATACAGGAGAGCGGGGTGCAGAGAATAGCACTCTGTAGACTGTGGGATTAGCATTCTCTGGGCTCCTGGCAGGAAGCTGCTCCCTGCATCATTCTACGCTCTGCCTTTGTGCTGTCCTAGGCTGGCCTGCCTCTCTCCCCTACTCAGTACCAAGAAAACTGAGGGCGGGACAGAGATCAGCCCTGCTGGCCAGGAGTTCAGTGAGGTGGCACCAGACACAGGCATGGGGGCAGTGGGGGCCCATCTGCAATGTCAGAGCTTCGGGGTGAGGGGTGTCAGGAAGCTATGACCCCTGGGATGCCTGAGTGTGAGCACCCAGCTTCTAGCCAGTCACGAACAGGGCTCTGTGACCTTGGGCAAGGCTTTGAACGTTTCACCCTCCTGTCCATTAGCAAAATATGAAGGCTGGCCCTCTCAGAAGGTGAGCCTGAAGTTCAAGTGGAGGAATTCTTTTTTTTTTTTTTTTTAGATTTATTTATTTATGTAAGTACACTGTAGCTGTCTTCAGACACACCAGCAGAGTACATCCAATCTCATTACAGATGGTTGTGAGCCACCATGTGGTTACTGGGATTTGAAATCATGACCTCTGGAAGAGCAGTCAGTGCTCTTAACCGCTGAGCCATCTCTCCAGCCCCCAAGTGGAGGAATTCTGACAAGCACTCTCCCAGGCCTGCCACAGGCTAGCCCCTCCACAGCTTGTCTAGCTCTTCAGCAAAGGCCCTAAGGAGAACAGACGCTTTCTCAGGCCTTAGGGGCAGCTTAACTCAGTGCCTGCAGGACAGGAGAGTGTGTGCTCCGAGAACGTCTTGGGATGGCCAGAGTCTTAGTAGGGTTTCTATTCCTGCACAAACATCATGACCAAGAAGCAAGTTGGGGAGGAAAGGGTTTATTGAGCTTACACTTCCACACTGCTGTTCATCACCAAAGGAAGTCAGGACTGGAACTCAAGCAGGTCAGGAAGCAGGAGCTGATGCAGAGGCCATGGAGGGATGCTTCTTACTGGCTTGCTTCCCCTGGCTTGCTCAGTCTGCTCTCTTATAGAACCCAAGACTACCAGCCCAAAGGTGGAACCACCCACAAGTGGCCCTCCCCACTTGATCACTAACTGAGAAAATGCCCACAGCTGTATCTCATGGAGGCACTTCCCCAACTGAAGCTCCTTTGTCTGTGATAACTCCAGCCTGTGTCAAGTTGACACACAACACCAGCCAGTACAGGCAGGTTCTGCCTTCTGTTCTTGCCTCCTCCCAAGCACCCCAGAACCCCTACTTTCAACCCTCGCCTCCTGTCAGAGGCACAGAGACCAACCCTCATGGGCAGCCCTTCTCTGAACTCCTGGATGGTATTCTAAATATGCAAACAGCAAGGACAAGCAGCAGTCTATCCTGTGACCTCATTACAGACAGGACCTCCCAGGTCCACTGCAAGGCCAGACCCCAACAGTGGTAACTGCAGGGTGTCAGGCTGTTAGGATATACTGTGGGGGTGGGGCACATGAGGCAGTGGCTCTTTATCGACAGTTAGGAAAACATTTGGGGGCATTTTGATGGTGAAACAGCTGTACCTCCTGCAGAGGGCTAAAGGAAGATACCCTGACCCTAGCACTGGTCCTCCAGGGCTGGTCTTTGCCACCATGAATGTTTAGGTTATTTTAACCTAGAGCCACTGACTCCATCTCTGGATTACTTCCCTGACTTCACCATATAACTGTTGCTACTTTGTTTCCAACCCAACTCCCTGGCAAAAGAAAGCTCAACTCAATCAGCCAACAAAAGAAGCTACAAGCCTAGATTGGGTGACCCCCCCACTACACTACTCTATTTCCATCTATATTATCCCATAAAACTTGCGGTTTCTCCAGGCCAAGAGATTCTCTCCCTCCGATGCCTCTCCAGTCCCCTTTCCCCTCTTGTTTATTACTGTGGCTCCTCCCCCCGACTCTCAGCTCCTCCCACTTCCTCCTACCCAATCATTGACTCAAGCCTTTATTTGAAAAGTTAAGGTGGGGAGAAGGTTCACAAGGCAACTCCTCATCTGCAGTCCCTCTGAGGAGTGGAATTAGCATCAAAATACAAGGCCAGGACTATCCACAACATATTAACTGTAGGAGCTGATCCACCTTCCGGAGTCAGACTCAAGTACCGCCCCCTCACCAGTGTTGTTCGGGTAGTGGGGGGGGGGGGCTCAGTTCCCCCTCTGCTGCCCAGGGACTGACAATCAGCAGCTAAATGTCACAGTTCCATACCTTGTCCTGGACTAAGCTGCTGGACTCTGAGTCCCCTCGGTTGTCACGGGGCGGGGGGGTGTGGGGGGTGGGGGGGGAGAAGGGGCGGCCGCTTGTAACCTTGATCCACTTGCCTCTCTGCCTCACCTTCTCTATTAATAAAATTTAGATTATGCTAATGACACCCATCGTGTGAGGTTTTCTGGAAGGAGGTCCAAACTCATTCATTCATTCATCGAAATCCTTACAGTGCTCCTGCCCCATAAGAGTTGGAAGACAGTCAGCGTCCATTACTGTAAAACTCTTGGCAGACACTGGATGCAATTGACTGACTGAGGAACAAGTAGGTGATGAGTCAAAGCCTTCATCTAAGTAAAAACAATGAAAAAAATTACATAAGCCAAAACATGAGGTGCTCAAATAGTGTCGAGGTACCACTTTCCTGTGAGGCGCGTCTCAAAGCAGCAGAGGCTGGCAGAGGTTCGGCGGCCTGTGCAGAATTAAGGAGCTTTCTATCTACTGAGTGAGAGAATGTAGTCAGTGATGGTGCTGTCTATGCTTCAAGATCATGAAGAGGGGATCTTAGACTTACTCACTACAAAGAAATGACAAATAGTGGGGTGATGGTTATGCTAATGAGCCCCATTTGCTCAAGCAGGAACAAAACAATACAGTGTGCTTCAGCAGAGTGTGTGGTTATCATGTATCCTATTAGCAATGAAAGCCAGGGGAGGGAGGGGGTGACTCTGTTTACCTTTATAGGAATTTGAGAAGTTAACATCTGTCTCTGAGGTTGTAAAACTGTAGTCAAGTTAGTTGATTTATCCTTAGCAGTATTTGTCGAGGTCACAGGCAGGGGGATACTAGAAAGACAAAGGAGGAGGGGAGGGAAGTGTATTAAAAGCAGACTGTTTTCAGGCCTCTGCCTGGTCAGGGTTCCTCAACCCCAGGCAGGGCACGTGGTTGGAAGGGGTGTTCTGGGCCCATGCTTCGGGTCTTTGTATCCAAGTTTGGTTCCTCCCTAGCTGTGTGACTCAGGCAAGCCGCTTAACCTCTCTGAGGCTAAAGTTCACAAGACTGGGCTAGCAAAAGGGGATAATGCCCAGGAGAGCTTCGCACTACTCTTGTGAAGATTTATCATCAGATGCCATAAAACTTACAAGGCAGCTGGCACCCTGAGAGTTTCTGGAGAAATGGCAGAGAGATGCTAATGATGGTACTCTAGGAAGGTCTGCTCTAAGCCAGGCCCTGAGGCATAGACTTACAATCCAGCCACTCAGGAGGCTGAGGCAGAAGGATCACAAGTTCAAGGCTTGCCCGGGGCAACAGAACAAGGCACTGTCTCAAAATTTCTCAAAGTTAAGAGTTTAAAGAGAAGGTCCAGAGTGTATGTAGCTCAGCATCAGAGGATCTGCCTCGCACGTGTGAGAACTCAAGCCCGATCTCTAGGGACAGGAACATTGCCTCTTCTTCGTGAATGAGGCTCTAGATAATTGAGAGCAGTCTACAGAGTTAAGGCAAGACTCATTGAAATGCAATGGTATTCTGAGCAAAAAATAGAAGAAAAAAATCTAAAATCTCTGTGATTGCTGAAAGCTAAGCAGTCCTGATGAAAGAGCAGTGCTAGGGGAATCACAACGTAGCTTCAGACTACATTACAGAGCCATAGTGACAAAAACAGCTAGGCACTGCATAGAACATGCCAGTCAAGGGAACAGAGTGTCTATTTTAGGTTTGCCTTTGGACGATTGTCTTAACTAAGATAATTGATGCTAAAACCCAGTCCATTGTGGGTGGCATCATTCTTTAGGTAGGGGCTCTGTGACTATAGAAGAATGTGGAAATTGAGCAGAGCTTAATCAATCAATCAATCAATCAAGCAAGCAAGCATGTCTACATACATTTCTCTCTGTTCTTGAATGTCGATGTGATGTAACTAGTTATTGTAAGTTCCCATTGCCTTGATATCTCTGCTATACAGGACTGTAGCTTGGAATTGTGAGTTAAAATGAACTCTTATAAGTTGTTTTATTTTTGTTGGGGTATTTTATCATCACAACTGGAACAAAACTAGAACCATCATTCACTGGAGAGAAGACAACCTCTTCATCAAAAAATCAAACACCTCCCCAATCATCCAATCAATAAAGATAATTGATTACCCAATTAATAAAAATAATAATGGGCAGGTGATTCAAACAAAGTTCTCAAAAGAAACACACACAGTTAGTAAGTATATGAGAGAGCGTTCACCACCCACACAGCCTTCAGGGACAACGGAAAACCAAAGGCTACAGTAAGGGTCCATCTCTCTGCAGTCATTGTGGCTAACACAGAGATAACAAAGGACAAATGCTGGCCAGGATGTGAAGAGGGAGGAGCCGCTGTTCACATTAGGCAGGAGTGACAGGAGTCTGCTTGGCGGTTCCTAAAAGTTTTGGAACAGGGCTGCCCTATGATTCAGCCAAACCATCCCCAGTGTGTACTGGGAGGGCTCTCAATCTGCACATCACAGTCAAGCTGCTTCGCACACTCGCCCGCGCCTGTGCCCGCACCCATCTGAGGACGGGACTGGCCAAATAGGCAAATGAATTGGGGCAAATGTGGTGTTTATACACAGCAGGGCTTCGTCCAGTGATCGAGAAGAGATTGGGAATTGTTTGTAGACAGACATGGAAGTCATCATGTTAACAAAGTAAACCAGACTCTGGAAGACCAATATCATGTTTTCTTTCCTACGGGAAGATTAGACTAGAGCAATACACGTATATGAGACATGAATGTAGAAGAGGTCTATTTGGAAAGGGGGGCTGCAGGAAGGGAGAATGACAGAAGGCAATGTGTGGATATGGGCGGAGCCCGTGACCCGCATATATGAAAATGCCATAATGAAGCTCATCATTGTGAATGCCAGTTGTTTTTTTTTTTTAAAAAAAATTAAAATACAACCGAACTCGGCTGTACGATGATCAAAGGGGCACCATGGTGCAGTTCCAGCAGGTAGCTCGTCCCGGGTCTATAAGGATTCCTGTCATGGTGCTTGGGAGAGGAGGAGGAGTTCTCTGGCTGCTGTCCTAAAATGCTGCTTGCATTGAATCTCACAAAAACTTCTATGATGATGGTGATGTCCTAGATCTCCACTGTCCATCACAAGACCCATCAGCTCCCCCATGAGACCACACAGGAGCTGTCAAACATCTGAAAGGAGGCTAGATTCGCTGTGCAGGGCACTATTTGGCTTAGTTTGATTCTCTTTTATTTAAATTTAAACACCCACCCGTGGGGAGGGATTACTGGACCGGGCTGGGCAGTTTGTGAGTCTTTGTTATAAGCATAAGGTTTCATGGACCGGAGAGAAGGCTCGGTTGATAATATAGATGCCCTTACAAGCATGAGGTTCTGAAGTTAACCCTTAGAACCTGTGAAAAACATCCAGATGGCAATGTATGCTTGTAACCCCAGTGCTGGGGAGGCAGAGGCGGGAGGATCCTCCAGCTTACTGGCCAGCAAGCTAGACTAGTTGGTGAGAGAACATATCTCCAAACAACCGTCCTCAATGAGTGAACAAACCGCACGTTGCTAGCACATGGACAACGGTGCCTGAAGAATGAAGGGCGATCACAACTGTGCTCTGGCCTCTGTATACAATCACACCCATACACACACACACACACACACACACACAAATTACAGAATTAATAAGCAAAAGTAGTCTTTGCCTACAAAGCGAGGAAAAGCTGGTGTCAGACCCCATGATCCTGCTTTGGTGTTCAAAGGAGCAGATACAGAAGAGGCCTGCCTTCGGAGAGGAATTCGTGTCGTATCTGCCGGCAGCCAGGCTCTTTCTGCAAGCTGTTCTTCAGGCTGAGCCTGCCCCTCAGCTTGTCACCTCTGGGCACAAGCTGTCCCTCTCCCTAGGTAAATTCCCTAGGTAACCCAGCCAAAGCTGCTTAACAAGTCCTGAGGCTGCAGATGTCAACAGCCCAGATGCTGGCGAAGTCCCATTTGCCTGAATGCTGTCCCCAGGGATGGTCCCTGTCAAATACTGCCTTACCAGTCCTTTGCAGAGCTCTGCATTAATTTGCCAGCCTTGAGCTGTGTAGAGACACGGGGCCACCTTGGGGAAGCTGCGAGTGATGGTTAACTCGGGAGCTGTTTTTCCGCTGGTAGCTCTAGAGTTGAGCAGGCTGTAGGTTGGCCCTGTCTGGACATTACCACATCCTGTTTGTTCAGGTAAACTGCAGAGGGCTTCTGGGTTAATGAGAATGGAGGCTGGAGCTAGCCCTCACTGGGATGGTTATCAGGCACCAAGAATCCACAAAGCCCTATCACCGGCAGATGTAGTCACTTACAAAAGCTTAATTCTTGTCTGCATGTATCTTTAAAAAAATGGAGGTTAGTATAAACACTGAACAAAAAAAAAAAAAAAAAAAAAAAGAATGGTAATACCTTGTTAATAGAATGATGCCCAGGCCCCAAACAGCTTCATCTGGGAGCTAGTTAGGAAGGTCTGTCTTGGAGTAGGGATGTAAGAGACATAAGAGAAGGCTGACAGACAGACGGACAGAGAGACAGACAGGGAAGTGGTGGGGGATATGAAGAGGGGAACCAGAAAAAGATCTGGGGTGGCAGGGGAACCTTTTATATGTAGCACCTAGCACATCTGGCACTTTAAAAAAAAAATATTTATTTATTTATTTATTTATTTATTTATTTATTTATTTATTTATTTATTTTGCATCGTGTGGTGACGTAGAACAGCTGCTAGGTCCCTGAGGGCAGGTAGGTGGGCATGCCTGATTACTAACAGTGCTTGCCACTGACCGCACTGCACGAGGGCGTGTTTGTGAGTTCAGCAGTCATCCAAACAGCTGAAGAAGGAGGAGTCATTTCTGGATGACAGCTATAGAAGCAAGCCTGGAGAGTCTGCAGCTTGTGAACTACAGAGCCTGTACCAAGATGAGGGCTGCCCGAGGGGTCACTGACAACATGGTTCTCCCGGGCAGCCAGGACCCTCAGATATTAGAATGTAGCTGCATTTGGTCCTGCAAACACCCACCTGGTCCTTATGATATGCGATATACTGAGCGAGGTTCTGGTTACTTAGTACAGACAAGCAGGAAGGGAGGGTTGGTAGAAGAGGTGATGCCCAAGATTAACCATGATTAACCTTGTCATACGAACTGAGGATGTCAGCCAGCCGGCGTAATAGAAGGAAGAGAGAATTCCCAGGAGAGGATAGGCATGGGTAAAGAAACTGAGGCACCACCATGCACAGCTTCTGTGAACATGACCGTGACTCTAGGTGAGCCCTCTAAATCCTACTGGACCTTAGCTGTCTCCAACAGAATGAAGCAAGTGAGCTTCATTTATTCCAGAACGTCATTTGACTTTAAGTTCCATGCCCAGTGGCAGAGCAGTTCATTGAGCCCTGTGCCTTCAGGGGTTAATCAATGAGCAGAATATAATGACATGCCCCTGCATCACTGTGTACGGTGGTTTGACTAGGTATGGCTCCCATAGATTCATGGGTTTGAATGCTTGGTGCATAGGGAGTGGGACTCTTAGGAGGTGTGGCCTTGTTGGAGTGGGTGTGGCTTTGTTGGAGTAGGTGTGGCCTTGTTGGAGAGGCTCTGAGATCTCCTATGCTAAGCTATACTCAGTGTGGCACACAGTCTCCTTCTGCTGCCTGTGGATCAAGATGTAGAACTCTCATCTCCTCCAGTACCATGTCTGCCTGCATGCTGCCATGCTTCCTGCCATGATGATAATGGACTAAACCTAAGAAACTGTAAGCCAGGGCCAATTAAATGTTTTCCTCTGTAAGAGTTGCCTTGGTCATCGGGTCTCTTCACAGCAATAAAACCATGACCCGGTATCATGAAGCAACCTGAACACTTTTGGCTGAAGACACAGTTCTTGCCACTGGTCACAGGGGCCATGCAGAATTTCTTCTTCATAGCTTTTTGGTACTCATCATATTTTATTTAATAAGGATTTTATGACATATAACTATCCATGAAGATCACAAAAGATTCTAAGGATTTGCGATGAGGTTTTCAAACATTATCATTGAAAAAGAAATCCATCATCTGTTAAGAGGAAAACAGCCTAGTGAATCTGAACACACACTAGAGGTCAATTCCTAGGGTTCAAATCCTCCAACTTGAGCTACATGCCCTCGGGCAAGCTAATTAACGCCAGTCAGGTTTACACAAGGCTTGTCAACCTGTGGGTTGTGACTCCTTGGGGGAGGGTGGCAAATGCAGGGGTTACACACCAGATATCCTGCATCTCGGACATTTACATCACATATCACAGTAGCAGACTTGCAGTTATGAAGTAGCAATAAAAATAACTTTATGTTTGGGGGTCACCATAACATGAGGAACTCTGTTAAAGGGTCACAGCATTAGGAAGGTTGAGAACCACTGGATTAACAGGATCTAGAGGGATAACTTCATCACACACACACACACACACACACGAAGAGAATAGTGGTATTTAAATCTCAGTTCCTTGTTTTTTTGTTTTTTGTTTTGTTTTGTTTTTTTTTGTGTGTTTTTTTTTGTTTGTTTTTTTGTTTTTTGTTTTTTGTTTTGTTTTTTTTTGAGGCAGGGTTTCTCTGTATAACCTTGGCTGTCCTGGAACTCACTCTGTAGACCAGGCTGACCTTGAACTCAGAAATCCACCTGCCTCTGCCTCCCAGAGTGCTGGGATTACAGGTGTGCGCCACCACCGCCCAGCTTCCTTGTTGTTTTTAAGTGATAGTTACAATTCACATCTGGGTCAGCTTTCCTGTATTTTTTGGAACAGGCCAAATACTACTTTCAGATTTATGAGCATTCAACTATCTGTTGCTAGGGATTGACTCCGCCACAGTTCAAAAGCTGTCATCTAAATGATACAGAAGTGAATGAGTGCAGCTGTGCCCCAGTAAAACTTTATTTTCAAAACCAGGCATCGGACCAGTTTGGCCATGGGGTGTCGTCTGCTAATGTGTGCACCATGCTGATTCCCAGCTCCCTCGTGAACGATAACTTGTAGTTTCACACTTACTGGGGTTGGAATAAAGTTTTACCCTGGTCAGATAAAGAAAGTTGCAGCCATGTCCAGGTTACAACCATATCATATTGTAAAACTTCATCTCAAATTTGGCATGGATGTCCTCCTGATTACAGATCATTTGTGTGGTGATTGAGATTTGGGGCCAGTTAATCTTAGTTGTTAACTTGATGGGTTTTATAATCACCGTGGAAACAAATCCCTGAGCACATCTGTGAGGGATTATGTAGATTAGGTTAATTGAGGTGGGAAAACCCACCTTACCTATGGGTAACACTGCTTCCTGGGTTCTAGACTGAATAAAAAGAAGAAATCCAGCAGAGAATCGGCTTCCATCCCCTCTCTGCCTCCTGATTGTGGATGCAGTGTGACCAGCTGTCTCATGCTCCTGCTTTTAGGAGTTCCTTGTCCTCAAACTGTGAGCACGAGCTACATCCTTCCTTGCCTAAATGGCTTTGGAAGGAGATCAGTAACTAATTCAGCCACCAACAGCCACGTACCGAGCAGGACCCTTTCGTGTGCTTGTTTGTCAGGGCCCCACTTGACAAATGGGCCAACAAGGGCTGCCCTCTGAGAGAGGAGCTGGCATCCTTTCTCTGAGAAGAGGTTTTACAATGCCTGTCGACGTTGCCAGAGCCATCTCCTCTCTACTCTTTCCAGCTTGTGAGACTTCCAAGGGGTCAACTCGATGTGTCCTTGGGCTGGGACAATATTTTGGTTCTCATATGTTAGAGTATAAGCCAACCAGTTTTGACCTGTATGTCCAATAAAGCCAAAAGTACTGAACTATGAAAATAATGCACGTGTATTATTATTATTATTATTATTAAAGAGAGTAAGGAAGAAAGGTGTAGTGGAGGTTTTTTGGCTCCCAAGAACCAGAGCTAACGTCCGCAGGCATGAGAATGCCATGCTATGTGTCTTGATTTTCCAAGCTACAAGCTCCCAGCATTCCCCGCAAAGGTACAAGTGTGCAACCTGAAAGGACACGCTGTGACAGGTGTCATGTCTAGCTGACAAGAACGGTGACAGAGATTTCCCTCTCTTGGGGGCAGTAGTGACAGAAGTCTTCCAGAGTGTCTCGTGGCCATTAGTGGTGATGTGAAGTTAGTTGTCCATGTCACCTCCACTGATGGAGGTCTGGGTGTCCCTTGGACTCTGCTCTAGGCTATGAGCCTGGAGTTGTGGCTCTCTGGCTCCAGTGGTCATCAGAAGTCTTTGAAGGCTCAATTGGACATCCAGACTCACAGTTTATCCTAGACCTCGTCTGGCCCAACAGCCAGCACCCCATGTTCTAGCCAATAGGAATCTAAGGAGCCCTTTATTCTGAAGGAGCTACCATCCACCCAGGGGACACTCAGCTGTGGGGACAAGGTTTGCCTGGATGGCTGTGGGGATTTCTGTGGTTTACAAATCCACATCTCTTGGAGGAATCTCATAGATTTAGTCACCAAGGTCCCTTTAAAAGACAGCGACAAAAAGTCAGAGAATTGAGAAAATCCTAAAGCTCTGGGTCCTTGTCAAACATTTCTATAACCATCAGGCCAGATGCAATTTATCAATATGTGGCCGTTCTGACGCTGCACGGTGTTGCCTAGTAACACAGCTGACACTGCAACTTTTATCAAGTTTCCAGGGGAACCGTGCCAGGGAATTAATGGCAGGTCAACTTCTCACACAGAAGAGGACAGGGTATGTGAGCCTTCTGCCCAGGCCCAGCCTTTCAGAGCTTTTCTTTTGCTTTAAGCAATCCCCCCGGGCTCAACTTAGGCAAATCAGCATTCGCACAGGATAGTTACATCCAGCCTTCTGCACAACCTTAGGGAAGTCCTTGGGAATCTGTTACAATAGGAGCCTTGTTTGCCCTGTGGATGAAAGTGTCTTAAGAAGCGATGGGTAGAGGTGAACTTTTGACAAAGTGAGGATCTATGAAGATATAACTGATGATATTTACCTCTAAGGTTCTGGTCTGCTTGTTTTATGAACTCTGTTTCCTCAAGTGTAAACTCTCTCACATGGAAAGGCTGTTTTGTTACACACCATTAAGTTTTCCACAAACACTTGGTGATTCAGGAATGAGCCTAATGCTCATGGCTGTGATTTCGATTTTCCCGGAAGGTATCCTGCCACATTTGTTTATATGTTCCACTTACAGAAGAGGTGAGAGCTATTGCTACCTGGAATCAATTCTGCTCTTTTATTTCCTTCCAGAAAGACTGGGGGCAGGAAGACCTGTCTATGTCTACTCTTCTCAGTGAAGCTCTTCAGAGTTCCTCCCACACAGCTGCAGATAATTAAGGCCACAAAGCATTCCTATTTGTTCTCTCATCACTATTATTATTTTACACTGTGGCAATAAATATGTGAATTCATCCATGGCCAAAGACATCGAGGAATCACTGATATTTACAGCAAAGATAATGACTTGGGGACTTGTTCTCAGCATAAGATAATTCTATTTTAAAAAGTAGCTCACCCTCAGTAGTAAGGTGTTTCGAACATACCACTATGGTTTGGAAAGTAAACAGCTTAATTATAAATCTCATGAAATCTATCTGAATTTTAACAAAAGGGATATATATCTGTCATGCTTGACAGCCTCTGATAGCTCTAGAAATAGTAGCCAAAGTCCTGACAAAACATAGGTTACAGTAATTTCATATTCCAGCTGAGTTTCTTCAGACCACTACAAAGAAAAATGGAACCATTCACAACAACGTATCAAATGGAGAACTAAGTCCATGTGACACAGCACATAGCTTCTGTAGGTTACATCTTAGCATTTCAGTCAAGAAAGACTCTTTGGACCAGAAGTGACTGTGTGAGACATGAAAGAATTCACATTTTAGTTAGTTATGCCTTAGACTTTATGTTAGAATGGGAAAAAAAAATCAGCCATATTCCTAAGGAGCTGATATTCTAGAACACACACACACACACACACACACACACACACACACCACATACACATATGCATACACCATGGCCTTCTACAAATTTGCCAGGAGAGCCAGGAAGGTACCACTTGATAGGGGTGGGGACATAATTCTAAAAGGAGTCCTGTCTCCCATGGTAAGTTCTTTTTGAAGCTGACTGAAAAGAATCTGAAAACTTCTCCCCCTGTAATCCATGCACAATGGTTTCAGATGTTGAGCTCAAAAGTGTTAAGGAACCGGAAGAGAGCTGTTCTTGTAGAAAGATCTGCTTATGAGCTTCAGTGAGGGCAATTGTAAGAACATTTTAGAGGAAACACTGTGTGATAGCAGCGTTCTTTTTCAGCAGCAGCAGTGGTGAAGGATTGCCCTGGGTGCCTGAGCTCTGATATCTAACTCACTTCTTGTACCTGTCCCACGAGGAGTGTCCTTTTTCATGTTATAGATGACAAAAGATAGATCCCAAGAGGTGAAATCACTTGTTCAATTTCTCAGAACTGTACGAAGCCAGGCTAGGTTTCCTATCTGCTATCCACCTGACTCCCCAGGCTGCAGGATTTCCAGAAGACAAAAGCAATCAGATCTTTAAAAAATGTTAACATCGACTTTGGTTTTAGAAAATCCAACCAAGGAGGGATGAAAAGAACGACATAAATGGCTTTGAGGAAATCTGGGACATGTAGCTCGTGTCCCTTTCAAGTGTGTCCTGGAAGTTCTGTATTTCTTAGTTGGCCTCTTCAGACTTCCAAGTACTCCAACCACACTCTGAATGCAGAAATAGACTCAAGATGGGAAAATGGCTTCTGATAAACACAGTGGATATAGGATCCACACAATTGTGTGGGCAGAGTCACGCAAGAGCGTGGCTATTAGTTCTTAGAAGTTTAAACCTGGTAAGTGTGAGGAGGGTAGAGCTGGCCAGAAGGTATGAAAGCTCACTTGCGTGCAGATAATTGAGAAGTCAGTTTCAGTAATCAAGGTGAGAGAGAAAGGGGGTATGGACCACAGCCACAGCAGCCTGGGCAGAAGGGAACAGAGACATGAGATGTCACAGATGCTGCATGAGCTGTGCACTGAGAACACTGTCCTCTGGTACAACATGGCTGTTGCCCCATTGAACCATCAGTATCTGTGATTATCCTAGGGAGACCTGAAGAAGATTTGGGCCCATTAACTTTCTAACGTGAGTGGAGGAGGGGCTCACAAGGCCCTGCTTCTTCCCAAGATATACAGGCAATCAACAGGGTTGTTTGGAGGAGGAGACAATGAGCACACGGCCCTCCTTAAAGATGATGGTGGTGGTGGTGGTGGTGTGTGTGTGTGTATGTAGCCCTCCCCAAAGATGATATGATGATGATGGTAGTGGTGGTGGTGGTGTCTCTGTGTGTGTGTGTATGTGTGTGTGTAAGAGAGAGAGAGAGAGAGAGAGAGAGAGAGAGAGAGAGAGAGAGAGGGAGGGAGGGAGGGAGAGATTAAATTCACTGTTACACTAAACTAGACCCGTGTGGAATCATTTCCTGTCTACTGTTTGGTGACCTCTCTGTCAAGTGTGACTAGATGTTAATCTCTCCAGTAAAAGTCACACTGTAACATGCTGGCCAGTTGGATGTAAACACAAACACAACAGTCCTAGTTTTCTAAAGCCAATGGGAGTGCCAGACTAGAGAAACAGGACGAGCAGCGGATTTGGGGCTATGATGGCGTCTTTTCTACGATGATGTCAGACTTCCTGAGGGACATGTTGCATAGGCAGCTGGAATTGGATGAGTCCATGTCTACATTGTGTTAGCACCTGTCCGCTTCCCACTGTGCGCCTAGCACTGATCTCAGCGATGACTCTGGTGTGATTGGACATTATGACATTTTACACGCAGTAGGAATCTGTATGGAATCACAGGTTAGTTACTATGCTAGGCAGGGTTGTGTGTGAGACTAGACAGTAGGGATCTGAAGGGAACGGCAGGATGGAAAGAGAAGAGTCTGCCTCAGAGGGCACAATGTTTGGCTGGACATGGAGAAGCATCATCTATAGTGATTCAAAGGTCAAGGAATCTCACCACTGCCTCGGCTCTGAAAGGCATGATACCTCTTAGGCTGAGGTCAAGGCCTCAATTCCCTCAACTCTGAGGACATATAGCCAAAGAAGCCAAGGTGCTGGCATGTCTGGCTGAGCTTAGACATTGTTCAGGGACTGTGGACATTTCAGTGCAGTGGGACATGTTTGCACATGGAAATTTGCCTAGGGTGGCCACTGATTTGGCCTGGAATGTGAGAAACCTAGGTGACTCTTGATCCGTTAGCTTCAGATGACTGGATACTGATTCTAACTCTGGATTCCTAAAATCCCAGAAGATTCCTCCATTGGGAGGTGCCTGGCCAATTTCCATCCTCTTATTTTAACAGAAAGCTGAGGAGTGGGAGGATCTTAAGGGGCACAAGCTACTATGGTAGAAACAGAATCACTGAGGTTTTTGTTTGTTTGTTTGTTTTTGTTTCTTTTTGTTTTTAAATAGAATCACTTAGATTAGAGCATAGAAAGGGGCTCAAGCTGGGAATCCCTCTGCTATGTGTTCGAGATAGTTACAATGTGTTTGAAATAACTACAATGTATTCAAGATAGCTACAATGTGTTCGAGAAAGCTACAATGTGTTTGCAATAGCTACAATGTGTTTGAGATAGCTACATGTGCTTGCAATAGCTACAATGTGTTTGAAGTAGCTACAATGACAGCAGTGAGAGGGTGGCATTGGATACTTGTGTGTTACACAATGTTCAAACCACTTAAGTTTCCAACAGTCCTGTAAGGAACTTGCTTTTTATATCCCATTTTGCAGATAAAGAAACTAAGGCTGAGAAGGGGAAGGCATTTACCCAAGGCTTCAGTTTTTAGTCACAAGTGCGCATGCGCGTTAGAGCATAGGCAGTATATATCCCAATACCTAGTCTCTGTATGAATGGGGAGTTGGTTCCATTGTAGTTAGACCAAGAAAGGCCTGTGTTTAGGGTAAGGCCTGATTCATTTGCCAGGAGACAAGACAACTGAGAAGGGAGCTGAGAGGGGACACTTCCAGGTAGCCTGCTCTGAAAATTATTTCTAATCCCAGATCTCTGAGAGAGTGGGGATTTTCCCTCAGAGGATCCTGAGATTTAAAGGTTTGAGGAATCCTGGAAAATTGTGTAATTCAGCTTTCTAGTGTGAAGAAGGGAGGCGGAGGCAAGCAGAAACGGAGGGACACAGCTAAGAGCCCCTTCCCATCCTTCTCTTCCCACAAGAATTCCATACTCCGGGGACAGTTACGTGTCTTCTTCCAGGACAAGTCTAGCATCCTTTCCACTGGAAGGTTCATCTTTTGGCTAAGCGAGTGCTCTAATCCATCCGCTGTCCCAAGGTAGCCATGAAGAAAGAAAGAGGCATTTAAGAGGATGGCACCCCCAAGCTATTTTTACAAGGAAGCCAGATTGCATTCCAGAGGCTGCTTCCCCTCGGAGATATATGCAGGTAGGCTTCTGTGATCCCGGCCAGTTCTATCCTGTACAGGACCAGCCATGAATAAGGCTATTTCCAAAATATCACCAGGCTTAAAGATGTCTCCCCAGGTCGTGAGGTTCCCCTCCAGTGTGCTACGGGATAGGAGCAGCAATTCTCTTCCATCCCCACCCCGCAACCTATCTTCATCTGAGAGGACAGTGCCAATCCAACACTAGGCTATGGCGAGCCAGGAGCTGTTCCGTGATGCTCTGGAGTCAGGCAAGACGTACCTTTCCACCTGGAGGTTGACCTTGGAAGGTTCCACGTTGGGATTCTCCCACTCCATTTGCGGGCAGTGCATGAAGTAGCAGAGCGTGTACAGGGCCTCTGGCTCCCAGTAGAGCACCCCCTGCTTGTGGTGCAGGGGCGTGCCATTGCCGTGGTGTTTCGCATTGAGGGGCTGTAGATGGTGCATCGCCCGGGATACAAGGTCACCTATGGACAGAAGCAAAATTTCAGAACCTCTAGGCACAGGCATCAACCTGAAGATCTCGACAGAGACTCTGGACCTGGTTTCCTCAGACACTGAAACGGTCCCACATCAAGCAGAGAGGCAAAACCATTCATTGGCCAAGTGACTTGTTAGGGACATGATCTGAAGCACAGATGGCAATGGAATCATCTGGAGTCTTGCTGTTCTGCAGCCCCAGGGGCTTCCTGTCCTCTCTAATGTAGCTCATGATAGCCTCAAAGTCACAGAGGGTAACGTGAACTTCTGATCCCGCCTCCATCTCCCGAGTGCTGGGATTATAGGCATGGGCTATCACCTCCCCCCAGCCCCTACTATGTGGTGTTGAGGATGGAGCCTAGGGCTTCTTTGTGCATTCTAGGCATCCTGCCATCCTAACCTCGGCCCTAGAAATCCAATTTCTTTTTTTTTTAATTTAATTTTTTAAAAAGATTTATTTATTTATTTTATGTAAGTATATTGTAGCTGTCTTCAGACACTCCAGAAGAGGGAGTCAGATCTTGTTATGGGTGGTTGTGAGCCACCATGTGGTTGCTGGGATTTGAACTCAGGACCTTCAGAAGAACAGTCAGTGCTCTTAACCACTGCGCCATCTCTCCAGCCCTGAAATCCAATTTCTAACAAGCTACTGGAAGACCTTGTGTTTTGCTCCTGTTAACTGCCTCTCCTGACTCACAGTGTCTCCTATCTTATCCACTGCATAGGTGATGCTGACCCCTCCAGGAAGCCATGCTGGAGTCATCTTGTTCATTTCAATGAGCACTCTGTCCTCCCTAGGTAGTGCTCAGGGGGTAAGTTTAGAACTGCCTAGTTCCTTACTAGCCTCTCCCCCTACAATAACTCCTTCTTACATAGTGTTTCCTGGGTTCCAACAACAGTTCGGATGCTTTAATTCATATCTAGGAAGTAGACTGGACTCAGTGTGTACCCCAAAGTCTATGTGGTGAAGGCTGGTTCCACAGCAGAACCTTTGGGAGGTGCTTAGAGTCTGCAGAGATTAATCTATCGATGAGTTCATGGCTTGCGGGCTGTTGGGATGATGGAAACGTTAGACAGGTTCTAGTGGGAGAAAGTTGGTTCCTGGGTGTGTACCTTTGAGAGCTGTGCACCTTTGAGAGTTATATTTTTGTCTCCAGTCACTGAGCGCGGTCACTTTGTTCTCTCACACGCTCCCTGCCATGATGTTCTGCCTTGCACAGGTCCAGAACACAAAAAACAGAGCCACCACACACACACACACACACACAAAGTGACCATGGATTGGCAGCTCAGAAACTGTGAGCTAAAGTATTCTTTCCTTTAAGTTTATTTCTTGGGCATTTTGTCACCACGGTACATGTGCATACATGAATTTATGTGCACATCTGTGCAGGTACATGAAGAGTCCAGAGAGTGCTGGATACTCTGGAGCTGAACTTAGAGGTGTTTGGGAGTCACCTGATGGGGGGTCCCCAGAGCCAAACCCAGCTCCTCTGAGGCATCTCTCTGGCACCTCATACAATGCTTTTATAAGTCTGCTTACAGATGAAGACATGGAAGTCCAAAGAGGTTTCATTACTTCTCAAGGTTACATAGCTATAAACATGTAAGAGGAGGGGAGCAGGGGTTTGATCCTGGGACTCTGACTACAGAATCCAAGCACTTAGCCAAACTCTTCAACACTGGGGTCTGTTTCCCTCTTCTCAACACTAGCAAACCTGAAAAATATGCTGTTCTTGTTTCTTCTCTCTCAGGGGGAAAATCAGAATTTATGTTTAAGATTTTCATTTTTGCTTATGTGTATGCATGTGTGTCCAAGTCTATGTTTGTGTAGCTTTTGTGTATGCATGCATGTCTGAGTCTATATTTGTGTATGTGAGTATGGTATATGCAGATGCCAGAGGAGGGAATCAGATTCCTTGGGACTGGAGTTCCAAGTAGTTGTGAGCTCCCTGATGTGAGTGTTGGGAACTGAATCCAGTCCTCTGCAAGAGTAATAGGAACTCCTAATAATTTACTTAATGTGTACTGGTTGGTTTTGTGTGTCAAATTGACACATAAATTTGACAGAGAAAGAAGCTTCAGTTGGGGAAGTGCCTCCATGAGATCCAGCTGTGGGGCATTTTCTCAATTAGTGATCATGCGGGGAGGGCCCCTTGTGGGTGGTAACACCCTTGGGCTGGTGCTCTTGGGTTCTATAAGAGAGCAGACTGAGCAAGCCAGGGGAAGCAAGCCAATAAGAAACATCCCTCCATGGCCTCTGCATCAGCTCCTGCTTCCTGAGCTGCTTGAGTTCCAGTCCTGACTTCCTTTGGTGATGAACAGCAATTTGGAACTATAAGCTGAATAAACCCTTTCCTCCCCAACTTGCTTCTTGATCATGATGTCTGTGCAGGAAGAGAAACCCTGACCAAGACATAATATGTATTGGTGTTTTGTCTACATGTATGTCTGTGTTTGAGGTTGTCAGATCCTGGAGTTACAGATAGTTGTGACCTTCCAGAAGAGCAACTAATGCTCAGAACCGATGAGCTACATCTCCAGCCCCTAGTAGTTGGAACTCTTAACCTCTGAGCTATCTCTCCACCCTCAAAGCAGGCTTCTAAATCAAGGCACACCGGCATGCTTTTACTGGTCAAAGCACAGATCTTCCTGTGGGAGGCTGATGGAGCTCAGAAGCCCATCTTTGTTCCGACGAAGACAATGGTCCCATCCCTCACCACATCGCCTTGCCTAAGTGAGCAATCTTTTCTGCTGCTTGCTTAATTTTAAATGTACTCATTTTGTTGTATTTAAATACATCCACGTAATGAGGAAAATTATGTCACTTTCCCAAATAGACTATAAGCATCACTTGCCATAAATAGAAAGTAAGTCTGATGAAGACAGCTCAATTTTGCTTCTGCTTTCTTCTTAAATGAATAACAAAGTATCAAAAAGAGGTTTAGGGGCTCCTATCAATCAGAGCCTTTCCTAAGTAATTATGGTTAAAGCGGCTTTAGGAAAAAAACAGCACACGATGAATGCATTTTAACACCCTGCCCCTGGCCACTAAAGTCATTTTGTGTACAGTGGAGTGTGTGCCACACCTCTGAAGTCACTTGTGTAAGATTCAAAATGATTAGTTGTATGTGTCAACTGGGCTGGGCTGTGGAACTAAGCTGCTTAGTCAGGCATTGACTAGATATGTTATAGGATATTTTTTAATATCAGTAGACTCTCAGTAAAGCACAACACCTTCTATAATGCTGACAGGCCTTGGCTAATTTTCCTCAGGTTGAAGGCCTGAGTTAAAATTGGGGCCAGAGAGATGGTTCAGCAATTAAAAGCCTGCACTACTCTTTCAGAGGACTAGAGTTTAGTTCCTAGCACCCACATAAGGCTGCAAGTGCTGGGCCGGCAGATCACAATCATATCAGCCGAGTCTTCTAACTCACCATTTCCCTTCCAGCCTTTCCTTGCCTTTTGACACACAGTCTGACTTTGCAGCTTAGGCTGGACTTGAATTCCCTATGTATTCCAGGTTTGATAGGACTTGTGGGGATCCTCCTGCCTCAGTCTCCATCCCAAGTGCTAAGTCAATAGACATGAGCTGCCAGGCCTGCTCTCTCTCTCTCTGTTTCTCTATCTGTCTCTCTCTCTCTGTCTCTCTCTCTCTGTCTCTCTCTCTCTCTCCCCCTCCCTCTTTCCTCTCTCTTTAGTGCTGAGATTACAGGTATGAGCCAGGATGCCTGGCTCCCTGGAGTTTTCTCTCTCTTTCCCTCCTTCCCTTTTTCCTTCCATCCCTCCCCCCATTCCCTACCAAGTGCTGAGATTAAAAATGTGCCCCATCATGCATGGCTTCCTGGTGTTCTCTGTTTTCTCTCTCTCTCTCTCTCTCTCTCTCTCTCTCTCTCTCTCTCTCTCTCTCTCTCCCCCCCCCTCTCCCTCTCCACTCCCCCCCCCCATTCCAATACAATTTCTGTATTGTCCGGCTGAATCCAGGCCTCAGAGCTCATTTCCACCTTCCTGCTGAGCCTCTCTCTGTGTTTTACCTGAAAGCAAAACCAGACAGCATGGGGCCAAACAGGGAGCAGAAGCTTTTCTTCTGAGGATTTAAACTCTATTTTAGGATCCCTATTTAACTAAAAGAGGAGTCACCACCATAAATGATGGTGGGCAAGATGTCCACTCCTTTAGAAGGATATACAGTCCTCAAGTCCCTCCCTCTGGGTGCAGATGCAGCTCCGCCATCCTTCCCAAAACAAGATTCAGGGCTCTACCAGTTCTTATGGGAGGTGTTAGAGCACAATCCACAGGCTTAACACCTGGTCAGCAGGGCTGAACAGCAGGTGCCAGGGCTAATTTAGATGTCAGCCTGACTGGATTAGGGGCTGCTGCGTGACAGCTGGCAAAGCCTTTTTGAGTGTGTCTATATGGATGCTTCCTGGCAGGACTGGCATTTAAATCAGCGCACTAAGGAAAATCTACCCAATGTGGGCATTGAACTCACTGAGGTCACAGAGTAACAGGAAAGTAAATCCTCTCTGTTTGGATTGAGAGCACCATTCTCCTGCTTTATAGCTTACTGCCATGGTAGGAAAACAGCAGTAAAATGGCATAACAGGGGCATGGCAGGGGCAGAGAGCAGCCCCTGAGGCCACGCTTCGATTTTGGACACCCCAGTGACTGCATCTTTGATGGCATTTAATTCTGTTCCTGACTCAATGCCTGTCCCAGAGCCAGTCTATCCTTTCCTCCTTCCCTGAAGCTTAGAGAAACAGCCAAGGAAGAAAAAGAGGCAGCCAGGATGGGAATTCTCTCAGAATGGCACATAGGCAGGAAGCCTCTGGGTACTGCATGCGGGTAACAGAAAGGGTAGCACTGCACTGAGGAGCACTCAGAAGGCTGGAGTATAGCAGGGAACAGAAAGGGTAGCACTGCACTGAGGAGCACTCAGAAGGCTGGGGTATAGCAGGGAACAGAAAGGATAGCACTGCACTGAGGAGCACTCAGAAGGCTGGGGTATTTCAGGATGCTGAGTCTCTGGAAGCAGCAGAGCAGAAAACATTGTACTTGAAAGCTGCAAAGAGGACAGAAGCCAGCAGCTCAGATGTGGTTCCATTGTGGACGTCAACAAACACGTATCTAAGGACTTCCTGTTGGCAGATTGGCTAAGGACCCGAATGTCTCTGTCCCTTTCCGGCTATTTGCAAAACAAAAAACAAACAAAATCTAGCCAAGATGGACCAGGGAGGTGGCTCAGTTGGCAAAGTGCTTGCTGCAGATGCATGAAGACCTGAGTTTGATCTCTCGAACTCCATGTTTAGAAGACGGAAAAAAAAAAGCTCAGGGGCAGCACCTGCCATCCCCTCCCTGGGATTCACTGGCCAGCCAGTCACAGAACTCCAGGTATACACACACACACACACACATGCACAAAACAAACAAAAACCACAATCCCTTCTGGGGTCTTTGAGAAGTCTCATGCCTTCATCCCTGGGTGCTTATTTTGGAGTTATTTCAGCACAGTTGTCTCCTGGGAGAAGTGAAATTATTAAGTTAGTTATTGGGGAATCCAAGTTCTTTATGCTGTGTGACACTGTGACTTGGGTTGGAGTCCTTTCTCATTTATAAAATGGATATGCTATGAGGATCCATTACTTTGATGTTCTCAGCACACAGGAAGTCCTTTGACATTTTAATTAATTTCATGGCAATAGATCAGGCAGATTTTTGGATAATCA
Organism: Apodemus sylvaticus; assembly: GCF_947179515.1. Taxonomy (NCBI): domain Eukaryota; kingdom Metazoa; phylum Chordata; class Mammalia; order Rodentia; family Muridae; genus Apodemus; species Apodemus sylvaticus. The sequence continues at coordinate 51,472,863 of NC_067491.1, read as the reverse complement.
GCACTATTTTGTTTGATATCAAGTTGATTGTACATCTACTTAGATATTTACAATCCAAATGTATACATCCATCCACCCACCTACTCATCCATTTGTCCATCCATCCATCCATGCATCCATCTTTCCATCCATCCATCCATCCATCCATCCATCCATCCATCCATCCATTCATCCATCCATCCATCCATCCATCCATCCATCCATCCATCCACCCATTCATCTAACCAACCAACCAACCCAACAAACAAACAAACAAACAAACAAACAATACTCCTAGATCTGGGAGTGGCTCCAGGCGTTTTCTCTAAAGTGCTCCTAGTCCCAGGTAAAATGCTGTCCACAGTTTTTAGGAATAGTACAAGTACCTTCCAGTCACTGAATACCACTAAGCCAACACCTAGCACATCCTTTTTTGCCTCTACAGTGTCTGCAGTTCACATTAATAGGGTTCAGTGTTGCAGCTGTGCTTCTCCGCTGGGCTGGCTTTCAACCCCAGGAGACATTCAGCAAAGTCTGGGGACAGTTTTGCTCTTGACACTCATGGAGCTGCTATTGATTCCTAGTGGGCTGAGGTTAGGGACCCCACTGGAAATCCCATGCACAGGTCAGCTGTCACATAAAGAATCTAGCTCCAAAGGTCCACACTGCTGGGATGGGAAACTGAGGCCAGGTTGCAGGGGAAGGAGGTGGCAGGAGGGGTCAGGCAGGGTTCCGTCTCTTGCTAGTGCCTGTGTCTTTCTCTCCACAGTGCTCCAATTTTCTCCTTCAAAGGCAGCCCAGTTTAGCTGGTCAGCCCTCAGTCCATCTTGTAGCAATTTAGCTTTATGTAGCAAATGTATTATCAAACGCTCCAGTCCCCTGAGTCAGTAATCCACTTCTGGGAATGTGTCCCAGTGTTAGAATTCAAAATGCTGCAGAATCTTCATCCATGAGGATTGGCACCCAAACCTTATTTACAGACGCCCAAATCCGACAAACAAATGTCCAAAAATAATAAGAAAGAATCTCTAGTATACCCACAAGATCAAATAATAAACGTAGGCAGACATCAAAGCTGTTTGCACAAAACTTCAATATCATGAGGAGGAATCTTCATTAAAATGGTAAGTAGGGAAAGTGTGAACTTCAAAATTACTTACAGTGTGATTAGGATTATGTTATTAAAAAATATGCACAAAGTAAATATCAAGAGAAGGGGAAAGCGAGTGTTGACCAAGGATTTTTCTGCCTGGAGGGATTATGGGTGGTATCCAACTTTTCTACAGTTTCTGAACTTGAATTATGGCACCTGAGGGACAGGTATTTCTTTGCCTACCCTTTCGTCCAGGGTCAGACTAGAATATTCTTCCTCTCAAACGCTCTCAGGAGAGAGGAGCTCATGAAGCCCTGAGGATTCACGTACAGTTGCTGGCCACTGGGAAGTGAGAGAAATGGTTAGTGCTAATTGTCAACTTGACAAAGCCCAAAGTCAGTTGGGAGAAGGACCTTTCAGGCATGTCTTCCAGGGTTGTTTTGGCTCTTTAGTTGATGGGAGATTTTCCCACTGCAGGTGGCGTGAGCCTCTTCACAGAGGACTCAGGACTGGATAAGAGTGAAGAGTGGAGCTAGTGCTCCTGCATTAATTCATTATAATGCTGCCAGTGGCTATAATGCTGCCAGTGGCTATAATGCTGCCAGTGGCTATAATGTTGCTAGTGGCTATAATGTTGCCAGTGGCTATAATGCTGCTGCCAGTGGCTATAATGTTGCTAGTGGCTATAATGCTGCCAGTGGCTATAATGCTGCTGCCAGTGGCTATAATGTTGATAGTGGCTATAATGTTGCCAGTGGCTATAATGTTGCCAGTGGATGTAATGCTGCCAGTGGCTATAATGTTGCCAGTGGATGTAATGTGACTAGCTGATACAACTTCCTGCCATCTTGATTTTCCCACAGTGACAGACTGAAACCAGGAATTGTGAGCCAACTAAACTTTATCCCTTAAGTTGCTTTTATAGGTTTTTTTTTTCTTAAATCCCAGCAACTGAAAAGAAACTAAAACCGAAATCACGAGAAAGGAACATGAGAGGGTAATAGGAGACGAATACTATCAAATCATATTATTTATGTGTGTGAAAATGTCATAATGAAACCTATTGTGTATGATTAATACATATTAACAGAATAAAAAACATTCCTGGGAAATACTTCGGAATGAGAAAACTCAAGAGTGCCGGGAAAACAGGATTGGTGACAGTAATGGCAGAGACAGAGCGATGCTGGTAATGGTTTGGTTTCCACTTGTCCACCATCTTATCACCTCCTGGGGGCATTGGGAAAGCTGGTGTGTGGGTGCCCTTTGCCGTACAGTCTCACTATCTCCCTGTCTTCCTGGGGACCATTCAGTTCACCTGGAAATCTCAGGTCCCTGCTTTGTTGATTTCTTAACTTGGATGGTCACTTCCCACACCCTCACAGCTCCTGATGGCTGGCTGATCAAATGGCTCCTCTCCAGGGAGCCCTCTAAAATGCTCTGGTCAGAATCTCATTCCCTTGACTCCCTGCAACAACACACCCTAGAAAAGACAAACTTGCAGTGCTTCACAGTTAGCTATCTATGCGTATGCTTCCTTCACAGAGTCTTCCACACAGACAAACTGTATCTTGTTTCTTGCTCCCTTATCGGAGCAGATAGCATGCTCTTTGCAATGCATATTAGCACCCAACCTATCATTATCTAGTAGTGACCCTGAAAAAGTGAATTTAATTCTCTGTGAGAAAGGAAAAGAATGGAAGAGTAGATTTGTTGTGTACTTTAAGGGAAAAACACATAAAATACCTAACTTTGGCATCCTTGTCTGTAAAATGGAGATCATGACACTATTTACCTCAGAGAATTAAATGAAATGCACACACATGCTTAAAAGTGCTCAAAGTGGAGGGTCTGGAGCCCTGTTTGTGCTTAATTAGCATTCGGCACTATTTTATCGTATCATCACTACCGTTGTCATCATTATCACCACCACCATCAGCATCCTCATTACATCATTTCCATCCTCACCAGCATCAGCAACATCATTATTGTACGATGTCTGTCATCACTAAATTCATCATCACCAGCATTCTCATCTCACTATCACTATTGTCATTACATGGAGAATTAGCGTTCTGATCATCTCTAATCATCATCAATCAACATTATTACATCATATCAGCCATCACCATGTTCATCATCATCACCACCATCTCCATCATCGCCAAAACTGTTCATCATGTCAGTCATCACATGATTCCCATCATCATTGTCATCTTCATCCCTGGACCAGCGAGGCCTTCAACAGATTTCTAGGGAGGGCTGCCTATGCGAGATCATCACTATCTCTGTTTGAAACTCTATGCTCTATAAGTGCTGCTATCTGCTGTCTCCCCTGTCTGTGACATGAGCCCCAAACAGAAAATTATTTTGTCTGTCACCAGCTGCTCAGAGCTTGGGCAGCTGGAATTCAGTTCAAGAAAACTATCCGAGAATCCATCCACTGGTAATTGTGTTTCTCAAATGTCAGCCACCTGGGAATTACCATCATGATGTCTCTCATATCTGTGCACAGCTCGTACAATTTATTTACTTAATATTTTCCCTTTAAATTGCCTCACTTGTTCATACAAATAAATTTATTTAAAAAGGAAACTTCATATCAGTGCCATAAATGGAAAACCAATATTTCCTCACACTCATGAAATATACATAGCAATTAAAATTAAAACGGCTCTGTACATCACCTACAATCATCTTCCATGCCAGCCCAGGGGATGCGTCTCCAACATGCCCAGCTCCAGCTCGAACATACAGCCCCCTAGAAACTAAGACTGCTGTGAGCCAGGGGTGACTTCCTTGGGAAAAAGATCACACATTTCCAGGAGGGCTGCTTCTGCCTAAATCTTTTTCATTCTCCTTTCTGCTTCACCCTTTCGTTTTGACAAGAAGGAAAGGTAAGAGGAGGGAAAGGAGAGGAGAGGGTGAAAGAGGCAAAGAGGGGAGAGCAGAAGAGGAAAAGAGAGGACCACACTCAAGGGTGACCACAGCTGCCCACAGACTCCAAGTCAGTGTGGGCCCCACATTCTCTCTTAGGGTGTCACCTCCCTATTATGTATTTGGGGACATGTATATGTTCAACCCAGGGTCTCCAAATTCTAAGTTTCAATAGAAAGCTTGATATGAGTCTGGAGTTTTCTTTGAGCCCCCAACCTGCTGCATATTCTTCACTTTTTGTGTGCAGTTTACTTCGGGCTATTAATTTCTCATTCAAGGGACATTTGCTGAGCTGTGGGTGGTATCCAAGGTGCTCAGAATACAAAGCTTATTCAGACACAGCAGAAAGGACAAAGAAAACCATTTGAACTAAGACTCATTTTCTGCTTTCTGGTTGTTCACCCTTGGGCAAGACAACGCTCCTTCCTCACACCCAGTTTTTGTTATCTGTGAAATGGGCATACTCTAATGAAGCCTGGAGTGTGTGCCGTGTGCTTTACACGGTGATGATCCAGAAATGGTGAGGGTTTCACCCCAAGATGATATGTCAGTTATATTCCACCACAGTAACAAAACACCGCAAGCAATCGACTTACAAGGGGAGTGACTATTGTCTATGGTCTCTTGACCTTTACCACTTTGGGTCTGTGGAAACTCACTATCTCATGGAAGGAGCATGAGGTAGAAAAGGTGTCTTCATCTCCTAGCAGCCAAGAAAAAGCAAGAGAAACAGGAAGGGCTGGTATCCCAGGGTTCCCCTCAAGGGCACCCCACCCCCACTGACCAAGGGCTGCAAGATAAGCTTTCAATACATGCCTCTGGGAGATTTTCAGGATAAAAAGTGAAACAAGGTAACAGGAGGGATAAAGGAGAGAGCTCCAGGCATTCCAGTGGCTTAGTGCAGACCTGAATCTTAATATGATTTACTGAAGAAATGGCAAGGTGACTTGAGGAGACACCCCCAGCTTTCAGGGCTGGTCCCCTCCTCAGGGACTTGGCAACCGTTCTGAATGCTGGGTATATACAGTTAAGTGCAGAGCCTGTATACCCTCAGAGCAAACTGCAGGTCTTCAGAGCTGGAGGAGCATGGCCCCAACTGGTACCCTATCCTCATGGAGGGGCCTCTGGGATCTGAGTGGGGACCTATTTACATGACTGGTAGGAGAGCGGTTCTATGGTGATGTGTGGCAGGTTTCCTTTCCAAAGCCTGGATGCCATTTCCAGCCCTTCAGATCACAGGTGAGGCTGATGGAGGAATTATTGTTTAACCTCCTCTTGCTGCCACCCCCAGATCACAAAGTAGGGGCAATACATCAAAAGCGGATCTGTAGATTTACCATAGCATCCATATTAATTATTACTTGACGCTGTCACAAAACACTCAATAAAGAAAGTATTTATTCTGGTTTATAGTTTGAAAGGATAGTCCATCATGGTTGGAAAGAAAGGGCAGCAGGAGCTTGAAGCAGATGATTTACACCAAGTCTACAGGAAGGAAGCAGAGAGAGGCTGGGGCTGGGGCTGGGGCTGGGGCAGGGCGGGGGCAGGCCTGGGGCAGGGGCGGGGCTGAGCTTGTTTTCTTCTTCTTAGGCTCAGAACCTCAGCTCTAGGGATAATACTATTTACATTCAGTGCAGGTCTTCCTTCTTCAGTCAAACCTTTCCAGAAACATCCTCATGGACACGCCCAGAGGTGTGTTTCCATGGTGATTCTTTCTAATTTCCTCAGGCTAACAATCTAGATTAGCCAGCATGGCACCCTACTTCCATAGACATCAGTTGGAGCTATTATCTTTATTAGCTACTAAGAAGGGGCTCTGCTCTTGAATCTTTCACCCCTGAGACTGTTTCAAGAGCTGAGACTCTCACCTCTGTTGCAAAAACAGTGGTTTCTACTACCAGACTGGACAGAACAACCTTTGAATATGAAGAACAGCGCTTTGTGTCCACAGAGAGAGCCTGTCTGTGTTGATTCAGACTGCAGAGCAGGCCAGCCTAAATCACAGTCAGATCTGAAGGGAGGAATCTGATTACCTTCTGTCTACGCTGGGTTTTATCAGAGCATTTCTGTGCACCGACTTCAGGCCCCACTTAATGAACACACAAAACACACTCGCAATTAGCAACACCTATTTGTGTGCCAACAATTCACACACGAAAGTCAACATCCAATGATGACGCTGTTTAATTTACACAGCAAATTATCCTTAAAAACAATTTCTGCAGCACGCTGCTCCCGTGGGCTGCCTGCTAAGGTGAACCGTGGATTTGCTTTGCAAATTCTTTGAACAGAGGCTGGTGGGCCCAGTGAGGCACTTCAGGACTAACCTTTGTAGGAGTTAAATGTATGTAAGGGTGTAAGGCTGTGTGTGTGTGTGTGTGTGTGTGTGTGTGTGTATGTGTGTGCATGCATGCGTGTATGTGTGTGGAAGATCCAAACAGGTCCTCATTCATGCTTGAGAAGCACTTTATTGGTTAAGTTATCTTCCTAGCCCCGGGACTAACCTCTGAGACCTGATAAGACAGTACATGGGTTAAGTGGTGTGGAAGCCTCTTCCCAAGTAACGTACATATAGACATTACTTATTACACACACATATATATAGTCAGACAGAACCCTATATTCAGATTCTACAGCTTGAGGGAGATGGGCATTTCCCAGAAGGAGAAGGTCCAAATGTCTTCTGTCTTCTGTTTTCTGGCAATGCTTCCCAAGGGCGTTGCTTAGAGCCTTTGCACATTCTGCAGATACCCTGGCAGTGTGTTAAAATGTGAACATCCATCACTTCCTTGTGGATACCTCAGAACTGTATTCATAAACATCACAACCTCAAAATTTTGTGGCCATCAGACTTACTGCTAGATCATGTTCTATCATGTGCTAATAAAATCTCAGAATGTGGGGGCTGGAGAGATGGATCAGTGGTTAAGAGTACTTGCTGCTCTTCCAGAAGACCTGAGTTGGGTTCCCAGCACCCACCTGGTGGCTCTCAATCATCTGTCACTCCAATTCCAGGGGAGTTTGACACCCTCTTTGGGCATCTTCATGTACTTCATGCATGTGTTGTACATATGAAAATGTAGGCAAAACACACACACACACACACACAAACTATGCCATGATTTAAATGCAAAAAAAAATTGGTTTTCTTTGTAGTTTTGTATCTATGCATTAAAAAATGTTCTAAGGCATGGTCTCTAGACATCACCAGACTCCCAACAAGGCTAAGTCACAAATAAGCTTTAGATCAACCACACAGAAAGGAGTCAGAAGATACTGTTACTAGAAACATGGCTTTGGTGGTCTAAAAAGGATGGGAACCCAACCTCTCAACACAGAGGCCAGGAAAGCAGCTATCTTGTGACTGTTATGGTTTAAATATGAGGTGTGCTTCACTTACCTAAAAGGCTCATCTGTTGGAGGTTTGGCTCCTGGCCTGTGGTACTATCATAGAAGGTTCTAGAAACTTCAGGAGGTGAAACCTAGGTGGAGGAAGTAGTTTCTGGGGATGGGTCCTTAAAGTTATCATGTCCCTGCTCTCTTACTGTCTTGTTCTTGACTTCCAGTTTGCAAGGAGATAAAAAAAAAAAAGCCCCCTGGACACATAATCTTACCACCATGTTGTTCTGCCTCACAATGAGTCAAGAAATACAGAATCAAGTTGCCAGGGATGCAACCCTGTGAAGCCGTGGGCCCTAGTAGACCTGTTTCCCTTCAGTTGTTCTGTTGGGTATTTTGTTACAGTGAAAGAAAAGTAATGATTGCAGTGTCAGAGGTAGTCTCCTGTTCCACCCATGGCTTGCTATCACAGAGATGCAGCATGTCCCCGTGGGAGGTCATGTCCTGGGTGGGTCAGGGACTCCTCTGGAGGAGATCCAGGCTGTGTTCTGGGTCCAGAAGCTTCTTACTGGTCAGGATCTGTTGGGATTGCTGTATCAACTTCTGCACAGTTTAGTGGTGTAGAAATCAACACTCCAGTCCCACCAGGAACTGGGAGACAGCTAAGCTGTTTAAACAGTCAACTGAGAGTCTTGAGCAAATGCATCGGTAATTTCCTTTGCTTGGTGTCTTGGTTAGTTTTTATTGTCCACTCAAGAGGATCTCAACTGAGGGATTTCTCAAGTAATTCTCAGACTATATCACTCAGTGGTCTTGTCTGTGGGGGACCTGTCTTGACTATTGATTAATTGTTGTGGCAAGGCCTAGCACACTGTGGGGTTGCCACCCTCAGACAGGTAGTCTTGAGCTATATAAGAAAGCAGGCGGACCATGAGCGGAGAGAGGCAGCCAGTAGGCAGCACCCTCCACAACCTCTGCAGTTCCTGCCTCCAGGCTCCTGCCTGAGTTTGTGCCTAGACTTCCCTCAGGGATGGAATGTGACCTGGAAATGGACCCTGAAATAAATCCTTTCCTGCTCTAGGCTGCTTTGGGTCTTGTGCACTTTATCACAGCAACAGAGAAGAAAGGACTACAGTGGGGCTGGCCGGATGGCACAAGCCCGAATCAGGGCATACATAACCAAATATTTTTCAAAGCTGGCATACTCCAGACTTGACTGTTTCTCTGTGTGAGTTTTTTTATTAATTTATGTTGCATGGCTGCAACAAAACGCCTGACAGAAATGAGTGAGGAAAGATTTACTTTGGCTTATAGGGTTCAGTCCTCTGAAACCCTCTGCCCTCTCTTGGCCTCACACTCTTATGCACAAAATCAGGATGGCAGAAATGAGACGCCATGACAGTCACACCTAGAATGATTCCTAATCCCCTAGACATTTCTTTCTTTTTTTTTTTTTACTTATTTATTTGTGTACTGTGTAAATGTGCATGTTCCAAAACATCCATGGTGGGTGTCGGAGGACAACTGGAGGAGATGGTTCTTTTCTTTTACCATGAGGGTCTTGGGGATGGAGTTTGGGTCATCAGTCTTGGAAGCAGCAACCTTCAGGCACTGTCCACCTCAGTGGTCCTCCCTGGGCATGTTTTCATCCAATCAAGTTAGCACAATTGACTATCACGTCCACAATTGACTATCACGTCAACAATTGACTATCAAATCTTCTCTGATTTCTCTTATACATTTTTGTGGCCCTCCTCCTTTCCTTCTTTCTCTACTCCCTTTCTTCTATGCTTCATACTTCCCTAGGTCCAGAGACCCTTCTATCTATCTATCTATCTATCTATCTATCTATCTATCTATCTATCTATCTATTATCTATCTGATACTTCTATCAGTGAACACATCAAACATTTGTCCTGTCAGGAAGGGAAGACAGATTCCAGCAGGAAGAGAGGCAATGCAAAACAGTAAAGAAGTTAAGTGTGGAGCGTGATTAGGAGATAGGAGGGAGGGGACTGTTATGGGGGCTGGGTTTTTAATTGGAGTAACAACAATGGTCTGAAACAGACTGTGGTTATGGTTGTGCAACTCGATAAATATACTAAAAATGGCTGAACTGGATGTGTAGGTTACTTGTGTGTGAATTATGTCTCAATAAGGAGACCACAGGGACATAAACACATCAAGTACGCTGGAGGATGGTGGGCGCTTGGGCGTGGCACCTAAGAGTAATAGATAAGGGATGAAGGTTGCTATGGACTGAATGTGTATGCCTTCCACAGTTCACATGTGGAAGCCTTGACCTGCAGTGTGATGGTGTTAGAGAGCCAGGCAATTGGCAGGGGTTTAGGATTGGGCAAGTCCTAGAGGGTGGGGCCCTCATGATAGGCCCTATAGGAAGAGGCCCATTGAGACGGCATCGACTGTAAGGTGGGCAGAGAGCCGTCACCAGGAGCTGAATTTCTTACCTTGAATTTTCCAACCCTCTAGAGCTATGGGCAATAATAAAGGCCTCTCCCTAGTCCCTGCCCCTGTGTATGTGCACAGTGCAAGGGTGCCCTTGGAGGCCAGAAGAGGGGCTCGAATTCTTGAAGCTGGAGTTACATATGACATGGGTGCTAGGAAATGAATTAGAATCCTCTGCAAGAGCAGCAAGGGCTCTTGGCTGTTTATCCATCTCTCCAGACCCCAGATGCTTGCCTTTTAAGCTACCCTGTCTACTCCCATGGTTTGCTTTACTAGCCTGAAGTAAGGAAAGGGTCCTTAGAGCATTATCGTTTCACAGGGGTGAGAAAGCAAGACATGGAGAATTGTTTGGCTGGGGGAGCAGTCAGTGCAAAGGTCCTGGGGTTTCCCTCTTGTGGACAAGGAGCAGAAAGGACCAAAGGGAGAACAGAGCATAGTGGTTGGGAAACCTGAGAGCAGTTCTGAGGACTTTGGCTTGTCTTGTGGGTCAGAAAGGACAGCAGAGAGAGGACACCTGATGTATGTGTTCAACAGATGCTGCTGTCGACCCCAGTAGTTAATGCGTACCATTTAGAGATCATGGATTTTGCCTGCAACAGGCAAGATACCATGCCCTGAGATAGGCATCTGTAAATTCCATATCAAAACATCACCCAGCACTGGCTGAGATGATTTCTTCGGTCTAATTGGAAAGGAAATTGAGGCTTGGGGCAGATGAAGACTAGATTTCACTAAGGCAATGACAGAGCTACGAGACTTCGTAGGCCTTCCTTCCTCTAGAGCCCTCATCTTCCCTAATTTCACTGGCCCTGTTTTGTGTACACAGCAAGCATTCAATAAAGGCTCCTTGGACAGGTCAGCACAAGCACCTTTGGCATGAAACACTAACATGTCACTTCAGACAGAGAGGCTGTGTAGGGTGGGCACCGGGCTAAGGAGACAGCGGCCACTTACTGAGCTCGGCGATGCTGCCCACCCGTGTGGCCAGCAGGGACTGCTCGATGGTTCTCAGCTCTGATTGACTGAACATGGGTAGCTCTCCTGGCTTGCTGGGCCGCTGCGGGTCTCGGTGCAGGTTGAGGCTCTCTGGCAGGCTCAGCACACCTGCGGCAGGGAGGGAGAGAGAAGACAACAGCTCGTTACTTTTGAATTCATCAAGCGAGGAGGAGCCAAACCTCTTCCTGTGAGAAGCTGAGACGGGAGCCCACACGCTGGACCTCCAACCCCTTTTGGGTTGTATATAGAGTTCTCACGGGTGCTGGCCCCAAACATTATGTAGCCAAGGGTGACCTTGAACTTCTAATTCTCCCACCTCTATCTCCTGAGTGCTGGGATTACAGGTGTGCACAACCATGTCCAGTTTATTCTGGGAATCAAACCCAGGCTTCATCCATGCTAGGCAAGTACAGACCAACTGACCTGCATCCCAGGCCTTGGGCCCCTTTTAGATATAGATGCTGACTTAACAACCAGGTAAGCCTTTGTCTGGACACTGTATTTCCAAAGATCATGAACGGAATTTTTCTCTGGCCTAGCAGGGAATCTGTCTGCTGAGAAGTTCTCTTCCTGAACCCAGAGGTGACCACTTGATCCCTTTCTTCCAGAGACAGGCCAAGCCCTGGGGAGTGGGGAAGGGCAGTTCCTTTGAGGACTTTCTTCATTGGTTGAATACACGTAACCAGTGTGGATGGCCTGAGATCTGGGAGACAAGGCTTCAGGATTTCTCTGTAGTGATGTATATGGGGTTGAGGGTTGGGGGAAGTCCCTAGGATTTCTATACCTTGTCCTGTGAATGCTCACAGAACTTCCTAGAACACAATACTCTTCCCTCCCTTTCTGCTTGGTAAACATTGAGTGAGGACCTGAATTGTAACTATGTGGCTTACCCAGAGGCATTTAAAACATCACCAAATCGCTAATCATCCCAGGAGGAGGAAGGAGTGTGTCCCTGCTTCTTGAATTCCAAGTCTGATTAACTGACTTACTTTGGTCAAGGCTTTGTTAACGACAGGATAGAATCAGAGCCTGAAAAGTGCCTATGACGTTGTAATTGCTTTCTTGAGCTCTGACTTTGTGATGAACAGAATATACCCTGGGTGGCCTTGCTCGTTTAAGGAAGGGGAAATGATAGAGAGACACACACACAGTGGTATACCTCAGCCAAATACATCAAACACACACACACACACACACACACACACACAGAGACAGACACACAGATATAGACACAGACACACACACACACACAGACATAGACACAGACACAGACACACACACAGAGAGACACAGACACAGACACACACACAGAGACACAGATATAGACACACACACACACAGACACAGACACATACACACAGACACACCCACAGACACACACACACACACAGACACAGACACATACACACAGACACACCCACAGACACACACACACACATACACACAGACACACCCACAGACACACACACACACACACAGACACAGACACATACACACAGACACACCCACAGACACACACACAGACATAGACACAGACACAGACACACAGACACAGACACACACACAGACACAGACAGACACAGAGACACGGACACAGACACACACAGAGACACAGATAGACACACAGACACAGACACACACACACACAGAGACAGACACAGACACACACACAGAGACAGACAGACAGACACACACACACATACACACAGACAGACAGACACACACAGAAAGACAGACAGACAGACACACACACACACAGACACACACAGACACAGACATACACACAGACACAGATAGACACACAGACACGGACAGAGACAGACACACAGACACACACACACACACACACACACACACACCATAGAAGCTCACAGAATGACTCGGGAGCTATAACCCATGATCAGCGTACAGGTGCGGAATGGTGTAAATGATGCTAGTCAACTGGCAGAGGGAGAGGAGGCAGAATGGAAGGCCAGTAGCTCCTCAGCCTCACTCATCTGACCACAGATCTCAGCAGCCCCACCCAGATCCCGCAGCTCATTGAGCTGCTGAGGCTGTGGGGGGGAAGGGGGCAGCTAGAATAACCGTTGTTTTGAATGCATGGTAACAGTGGCTAAGGGATATGAAGGCCCACTTGGTTTTAATACTCATAGAGACCTGACATTTTTCAGACAAATTTTCATTCAAGACCCTTCTCCAACTACTATGTGTCAAACACTTAGTAGCTCCAAAGAACGTACTTCATATCACAGTCCAGCACACAAGGTGCTTTGTATGCTTGCCTTCAAAAATCTTCCACAGAAAACTGCCTGTCCTTACTGTATAATGCAGCCTCTGCTCTGTTATCCCCTTCTCTTCTATATAATATGTGTGTATATGTATGTATGTATATGTATATATATGTATGTATGTATGTATATATATGTATGTAAGTATATATATGTATTTATGTATATATGTATGTATATGTATGTGTATATATGTATTTATGTATATGTGCATGTATGTATATGCATGTATATATGTATGTATACATGTGTGTATATGTGTGTCTATACATATGTATGTATATGCATGTATATATATATGTGTATATGTGTGTGTATGTATGTATGTGTGTATGTATGTGTATATAAAGATGGCAGTGGCCCCTAAAGTGATCTGAGGCCCCTAATGTGTTGCAACAGGCAGTGAGCTTGGGACATCACAGCCTGGCACACAGGCCAGTACAGCCTCTCCAGTCACTGGACACCTGAGGACTTTCAGTTTCTAGACAGGGAAGACCAGAACTACAGAAAGGTGCCCACTATGCAAGGGACCCTTCTGCCTCTCCAACATCCTCCCGTTGGAACCAGGCAGGGAGGCCTTGAGTCCTCTTCTTCCTTCCTCCCATCAACTTGATAGTCAGAGGCTGGACCAGGGAGGTGTTGCCATAGCAACAAATCTTGGGTCTATCTCCCACCTGAGGTCTCTGATGTCTGTGGCTCTAACACACACACACCGACCTCCTATCCCCTTGAAGAGGTCAATCCGTAGGATGCAAGAAAATCCTGACCCCGGACTAGAAAGTGAAGTTTCATGTACCCCTCACTGTGGGTAGAGGGGAGGATGACCAAGAGGCTTAAAGAGCCAATCATGAAGTCCTGAACACCAGGGGGGAGGGGTGGACCAACATCAGCACAGGTCCTCAGGCGTCTCTAAGGTTTTCCTGTGCCTGTGGTTTTCATCATTGGCTACAGGTTAGCCCAGATCTCCCACCCGTAAACTGCTCCACAACTGGCACAGGAGAGAGAAACTTGAGTCTGGAACTCTTGAGTGTCACCCTAGCTTGACTCTTCCTGTGCGTGTGGGGGTGGGGAACGGGGGTGGGTGGGAGAGATAAGGCACTGAATTTGTCTTTCTTCTGGAGCTGCTGGGGAGGGGGGTGTGAAACAAGATCCGGTGGACTGTCTTTCCTGGGCTAAGCAGAAAGGTTCTCCACACACCGGGCCTGAGGTGAAAGTTGGCACACAGACGCCAGCTCTGGACTTCTTCCCGCTTCCCCGCTCAGATGAGCAATCAATCCCCCTTGGAATTGCTTGTCCTTTTGGAGAGTTATGAAATTCAAATGTGGCAATGCTATTTATCCAAAGAAGCCTTAAGAACTAGATGACAGAGCTTTGCACAATCTGTAATTGATCTATTATGCAAAGATGATGTATTATGGTTTTATTCTCTTTTTGAGAACCCCATATAGGGTGTCTTAGGATTCTCTTGCTGTGACAAGGCACCATGAGCATGGCAACTCTTATGAAAGAAAACACTTCACTGGGACTGGCGTACAGTTCAGAGGTTCGGTCCATTATTGTCACGGCGAGAAGCTGTGGAGCCACACAGGCTGCCATGGTGCTGGCGAAGGAGCCAGAAGTGCTACACCTGGATTGGCAGGCATCAGAGAGTGTGACACTGGGCCACACTTGACTTTCCTACAGTGACACACTTCTTCCAACAAGGCCACAGCAAGGCCACATCTCCTAACAACGCCACTCCCTGTGGGCCCACGGGGCCATTTTCATTCAAGTTGCCTCAGAGGGCTTAACACATAAACTGAAATGATTATTTTTCTAATGTTAAAAAGTATATAGGTGAATAAGAAGGCCTGAGCATCATATTTTAGTGTCTGAGGCAAGCCTCTTATTGGAGTTGAGGACACAATGGCTTGGTGATTAAGATCCAAGTTCACCATTGCAGTTCGGAGGGCTGTGAGAGATGGCTCAGCCGATCGAGTATTTGCTGTAAGCCTGAAGACCCAAAAAAGGCATGTAAAAGCCAGATATGTGGATGTGGCCTGTTGTGTGTGTGTGTGTGTGTCTGTATCTGTGTGTGTCCGTATGTGTGTCTGTTTGTGTCTGTGTCTGTATCTGTATCTGTGTCTGTGTCTCTGTGTCTATGTCTGCCTATGTGTCTGTGTCTGTGTGTCTGTGTGTCTGTATCTGTCTGTGTCTGTGTGTCTGTGTCTGTCTGTGTCTGTGTGTCTGTGTGTCTGTGTGTCTGTGTGTCTGTGTCTGTGTGTTTGTCTGTTTGTGTCTGTCTGTGTCTGTCTGTGTCTGTGTGTCTGTGTGTTTGTCTGTGTTTGTGTCTCTGTGTCTGTCTGTGTCTGTGTGTCTGTGTGTCTATGTCTGTGTGTTTGTGTGTCTGTGTGTCTATGTCTGTGTGTAGACAGGAGCTTGCTAGCTAGCCAGCCCATCCAAATCAGTGATCTCTAGATTCAGGAAGAGAACTTGTCTAAATATATATATGACAGAGATTGATAGAGGAAGAGTGCTGATGTTGACTATACACACATGTACACACATGCACACACATGCACACACATGTACACTCACCAGTGTACACACACACACACACACACACACACACAGCAAACAGGAGGGGAGGAGCCTTGGAAGACATGGCTGGGTGCTAATGCCACTTCGCTACCTCCCCTGGGGCTGCCAGGCTCGGACTTGGCTCCCTGGCTCCGTCCCACCCTTTGCAGTGTTTGGTATTGCTTTCGTCATGGCTGGTGGAGAGGCAGGAATGGGATAATATATATGGACAAGCTGGCACAGCGAATGGAGTCGATAAATGTTTGCTAATAAAGTAAGTAAATGAAGTTCTTTGGAGCTAAAGATTTAGGAAGTCAATAACCCAGTCGCTGCTAGGAGGCTTTCTTTTATGGTTAGATTTATGAACAAACAAAATAGAAAGTCAGAGATTTCTTTCTCTTTCCTTGCTTCTTTGTTTGTTTGTTTGTTTATATGTCTATTCCACCAGCTTGGAGCTCCCCCTTTATTTGAAAAGAATTGGCATCAGGAAGCAGATTTAGGGCTGGTCCAGGGAACCATCCATCTGTGTGAAGCAGGCCCTTTTTCTGCTAGTTGTGAGCACAATTCCTGGTTCAAGGTATGCTCAAAAATGAATTTCCTTTTCAAGAGATCTTTCTTAAACATCTTGGACCCAGGGCACTTGAGAATGAGCGTGGAGAGAGCACACATGTAGAGCCTTTCCAGAAATGGGTCCCGGGGTATGCTGAGGTATGGAGTCTGAAACCCGGTTAAGGAAGGGCGTGTTGACCTTCAGAAAATGCAAATACCCTGGCCTGG
This sequence comes from Apodemus sylvaticus, assembly GCF_947179515.1. NCBI lineage: Eukaryota > Metazoa > Chordata > Mammalia > Rodentia > Muridae > Apodemus > Apodemus sylvaticus. Next base: position 51,456,429 of record NC_067491.1, on the reverse strand, counting down.
GTAGATGTCTGAGGCTGGATGCCGGAGGCCTCCAGCTCAGCTGTGAACACAGACCTCCACCAGCTGGAATACTGTGGAAGACACAGCAGAGGTCAGACTCCATCCTGTGTGGTCCCCTGTGGTCCTGTAAAGCCGCCCCAGGCAAGCCCAAGACAGCTTCAGTTCCTAGGAACTCAGCTCCATCTGGGATTGTGAGAATCGGACTCCATGATTTTGAGTTCTGAGTTCTGGGTCTGGCCCACAGCACTGGTGCATCTAGCTAGCTTCCCCTGAAGCACCAGTTTCCCTGGGGGAATACTATAGACTAATGGAGAACATTCTAGCATAACTGTCACAGGGCCACTGCTGGAAGATTAAACGAGTAAAATGCAGCTTGCTCTCTATAAATAGCTCAATAATGACAGCTGCTATTATCATTATAATTGTTGTTGGAGGACAGTCCAGGGAGGAACAAAGGCCCAGAGGCAGGTGCTCAGTGTGGGGGGGGAAGCATGCGGAGCAGAGGGTGCAGAGGTGGTTACGTGGACATAGGCAGCTGCAGATCACAGAAGACTTTTATTTACCAGCCAGAATCTCAACCTTCACCTATAAGCACGGTGCGTCTCCCTCCATCCACAGCCCAGTTTCGAGAAACAGTGATCTCACAGAGCATCTTCATCACTGCCTTCCCAGCTCCACCCCCCACCACCACCCCCGCCTGGGTCATCTAACAAACCCAAGGCTATCCTTTTGAGCTCCCACTTGGGATGCTCAAGGACTTGAAGAAGCTTCAGGCCCTGCTTTTGAGGAACTTTCAGTCCAGACAGCCAGGTAGACAGTGAGAAGGGTGTCAGAGACAGCCAGAAGCAAGACACAGAGAGGTTAAGGTCGGTAGAAGGAGCCGGGTGGCGCACGCCTGTAATCCCAGCACTCTGGGAGGCAGAGGCAGGTGGATTTCTGAGTTCGAGACCAGCCTGGTCTACAGGGTGAGTTCCAGGACAGCCAGAGCTATACAGAGAAACCCTGTCTTGAAAAAACCAAATCCAAAAAAAAAAAAAAAAAAAAAAAAAAAGGCAGGTAAAATGGAGTCACAAGCAGGAAGTGGTCTGACATGACCCCACAAGCTGTGAGTCATAGGCAACCAGCTCTTCCTCCTGCCCAGCTAGGGATGAGCTAGGGGCTACCTTCCCTCTGGGCTTAGTGCATGGCGGGAGCTATCCTGCTCTAGAGACTTTGTATAATGAAAGGGTTAACTCAGGAACTTTAGGAAGGTCTTGGGACACTTGCCCCTCCAGGAAGGGAGAGGCTAAATTACTTTCCTTAGACCACAGGGTGGTCCCTGTAGCTAGGAAATGCCCAGAGTAACACTGTTCTGCCAATCACATTGTGCCTAATGGCGGCTGCCCTGAGAACTGTAGAAAAGGCCTGCACAACCCGGCATGCATGGTTGTTCCGTCTCCATGTGCAGGGCGGCCCCAGCATGCCGGACATGAAATAAAACTCCTCTTGCTTTTTGCATTGATTGCTGTCTCCGCATGGTCTACCCAGGGGGTCTCTCTTGTACGTTAAGACTCCCTTGAGTCTCAGAATAAGAACCAAGGCACAGAGACAGTGGGGATGTTAGTGTGACACTGGTGGTATAGTGAGAGAACTAACTGGAGAAGCAAGAAAGTCAAGGGTTAGAAGCTTAGCACATTCTCTCATTCAGTGAGCATTAACCGTGAAAGGATAGAAAATAATACAGCCTAACTCTAATGACCCCAAGAAGTCAGAAGTTTAAAATGCTATCTCACTCCAAAGAAGCTCTAACTCCAGCCTTCTAAGGAGCCCCAAACACTTCGTATTCCAGAGCCCGCTCTTTGTGCTCTTTGTTAGAAACTAGGTAAAAGGTCACATTCCAGAGCCCACCCTTTGTTAAGACCTAGGCAAAAAGGCCTTGAATAGGTGATCCTGGCCCCATAAGGTAACTGGAAATGAGCTAATTATCTGCTTATCTTGCTTCTGTAAACTGCTTACACCATTACCCCCACCCAGGAGTTCACACAGCTATAGACCTCCAAGAAAATAGGAAACTAATTGGTCCATGGGCTCCAATAATTTAAACTGATAGGCCTAAAAACTATGGAGTGGTACAAATCAATTGGCTCTCACCTCGCAGGCTCTTGATGCTAAAGAATGATTGGTTTGTGATTCGAGGGCTTTGTTGTAAACCTATAAAAGCTGTCGCGATTCTGCACTCAGGGTCCACAGTCCTCTACCCCTGCGTGGTGTACGGCTGTGGAACCCAGAGTTCTGGAATAAAGAAATCCTCTTGCTATTGCATCGAGACCGTTTCTCACGAGTTGTGTCGCCTTCTGAGGTGTAGGGCGCTGGGGCGCCCTCAGTTTTTGGGGGTCTTACAGCTGAGCACCTACTGGGTGCCAGGCAATGTTGTAGATTCTCAGGACCTGGTGGCAAAGTACTGGAGAGCCTTGCTATTTCCAAATGAACACTCTAGCACATGATTACAATAGTCTGTCGCTAGGCAGTAAGGGTCACGCGGGAAGCGGCAGGAAATAAAGAAGTAAAGAAGCAGCTGAAGTGGAGACTTGAAGGAAGTGACAGATGCCCGATCTGGTAAAGAGCGGGCATCTGTCAACAGAGGGGGTGGTAGGAGGAAAGGTCAAAGGGTTCGGCGTGCTGGGGCTGATAGAGAAAGGGACAGAGTAGCGAGCGAGCGAGTGAGGAGAAGTCGTCTGGTGATGGAGCGCCGAGGATGGATTGACTGAGGATGACCCCAGAGATTTTGGATCTGACCTAGTGGAAAGGCAATCTGTGTTCTGGCTGAGCAAGGCTTAACTTCCACAGACCCCGCAGATTAATTCTGCAAGGGGCCGACCTGTTGGCCATGCTCCCAGACTCTAGGCTTCTGACACGAGGTCCTCAAGTCCACAATTCTGTGACAATCAGTCTTGTAAGGGTGATACCCCAAGCCCCTGGTATTCCACCCCCACAGTCACCCGGCAACAGCCAGGTAGGCCCCGCTCCACAGTTACCTGGCAATAGCCAGGTAGGCGGCCCGCTATAAAAGGGGCTGTCTGCCCACCCCCATTACTCTCTTGTTCTCTCTTCTCTTACTCACTGTTCTCTCCCTCAGTTCCCTGCCCCACTCCACGTGGCCATGGTTGGCCCCTACTTCTCTACCTTCTCCCTTTCCCTACTTCTCTACAGTAAACTCCAAAACCATAGACTAACTCTTCTCATCTGGACCCGCCCGTGCTGGAACAATGGGGCAGGTCTTCCCCTAAAGACCCCTAAAGGCCTCCCAGAGTTCCCAGCCATGGCTGCTACCAACCCAAGCTGTCTGCATCAAGCCAAGGACACTCTGGTCCCCCCCCCCCCCCCCCCGCGGGACCCAGCTGGAATTCCCCTGTTCCCTGCCCAGGGCAAGAGCCTAGCCGTGAGGGCCCACACTCCTGTTCTCAGCTCTTCTGGCGCCTGTGGGTGTCCAAGACTGCGAACCTGTCTCCTTGGAGTTCTGTCCTGCCAGCTACCCTGGTAACCTGCCAAAAACTTTGTCTTCCCCACCCCCAGCTCGAGGTCTGTGAGGACATCCACTGCAGTCGATCTCCCCGAGTCCGCCTTGCCCAATGGCGGATCTACTTGCCAGTCCATTGGCCCCCTTCCCTGCTCCACCCTATTTTCTCCTAGGTTTCCACCTCTACTGTATCATCCATGCACTCTCTACATAACCCTCAGTGCTATCCATCCTGTAAGGAAAGAAAAGTACATTTCCCAGTTTCCCCATGTTTTCAGTTCGATGGCTTACTTGCTTTAGGGCCTAACTCTTCCTAAGAGTCTCAGGGAGTGTTATTGCAGATCTCCCACCAGGTCTGGGGTAGTTGTGGAAGTGTTAACAGTGGTGAGCTTCCAGGAGGGGAGTGTGTTGTCTTTGGATAGTTTTCTGCAAAGCTTACCTGATCTGTGCACAGCAGTGACACTGAGGGGGAAAACTGGCATGGGATGGGATAAAACTCAGCCTTGGGGTATGACTAACAGTAAAATTTTATGAGTTAGAAATAGTCTTTGACATTTCAATTAATTTCATGGCAATAGATCAGGCAGACTTTTGGACAACTGGGACTATTTTGCTTTATATCAAGTTGATTGTGCATCGACCTCTTAGATATTTATAATCCAAATGTATACATCCATGCATCCATCCAACCACCTACCCACTCATCCTCTAACCCATTCATCCATCCATCCACCTAATCCACTTATTCATCTATCCATATATCCATCTATGCATCTATCTATCTATCCACCTACCCATTCATCCACCCATCCATCCATCTCACCCACCCACTCACCCATCCATCCATCTACCCATCCATTCATCCATCCATCCATCCATCCATCCATCCATCCATCCATCCATCCATCCATCTATCCCACCCATCTATCCATCCATCCATCCATCCATCCATCCATCCATCCATCCATCTATCCCACCCATCTATCCATCCATCTATCCATTCATCCATCCCACCCACCCATCCATCCATTCATCCATTCATCCACCCATTCATCTATCCACCCACTTATCTACCCACTTTTAATTAATTAAAAAGTTTGAGGCTTTACAGTGTGCTAAACCACAGAGACACAATAGACAATATAATAGAGTGGCCTACTGTCCATCTATCCTTCTGCCATTCACTCTCTCATCATACATTTTGTCTATCTTTCTGTCCTTCTATCCATCGATTCCATACTGTGTGCCTGATTGGGGGCTGCATTGAAAAGTAGGCCATGCTGAAGCTGCCCTTCAGGGACTCGATGAGGTGGCGAGGGTGTCCATGCCCATGAGTGCTGCAGGTGCTGTATAAGAAGTCTGCACGCTACGTGGATGACATAATAAGGAACTGGGTATTCCACCTGGGTGGTAGGCCAGGAAAGGCTTCATGGATAGAGAGAACTAGGCTTCAAAATGAATCCATGTTTATTGTGCGACCTGGATGGGCTGGCGGAAGGTATAGAGGTAAGAAAACAGATGTGGTGACTGCTGGAGCGACATGCAGAAGGAAAGTGGGTTAAGCTGGACCAAGGAGGGATCAGAGTGCCTATTGAGTATCTATATCATTGAGGGCAAGTGACTTCCCTGAGAGCTAGTTCTGGGGTCTCATTCCTTACCTACATGAGGCCAAGGTTCCTGAATAGCAGTCTGATTAGAATAGCTGTGGGAGATACATCACAAGTCTCAGTTCCGGCTGCCAGCCAGCTCACAGCAATGCAACATCCATACTGTTCTCTGTCCCTCAGCTGCCCAGGACCTGAATGTTGCCTGTGGGCTCCTCTGGCTCAGCTGATGTCTTCACTTCTTGGTTTGTCTGGGCATTCAACACCCACCGTATCTTCCTCTACCTCACAGCGCAGTCGGCCCCTGGGCTTTGCTGGGTGGATCCCCTGGTTGGATTCAGGTCCCTGCAGAACTCTCTAATGTCCTTCATCCTAGAATGAGCTTCTTTTCTCCTTCCTTGATGCTGAGATCATGGCGACAGCCGCAGGCTGACATCCTTTTTCTTGATGTCCCTTCACCACCTTGCTCCTTCTGCAGACATTCACTTAAAACACCTAAACTATTTGCAAAACCACCATTGTAAAGTCACACATAGCAACCTCCTTTTCTCTCTCTGCCCCACTCTCCCAAGGGAGTCTATTACTTATTCCTTCACTCACTCATTCACTCATTCATTCACTCAATCACTCACTCACTTACTAACTCACTCACTTATTCATTCACTCACTCATTCATTCACTCAATCACTCACTCAACATTACTACGCGCAAACAATGTGTGGTTCTCTGGGGAATAAAATTCTGATGGTTCTTGCCTTCTAGAACACAGAATCCAGCCAGAGAGACTAACATCCATCTAAAGAGCACACACACACACACACACACACACACAAAACAATGCAAGTAGAACTTTGTAAAACACCATGAAGAAAGTGTCCATGTATGACACCATACCCTAACCCATGTAGAAGCTAGATAGCTGGCAGTATCTAATTTAATTTAATTTAATTTCTGTTGCTCCGCTAACTAAGGTCAAAGTCTTACATCACCAAGAAGTTCTAAGCTGGGGGAAAAGTGGTGGACTCCCTTTACTATCAGGACTTCTCCTTCTCTGACCTTGTCTGAGGAGCCCCGAATCCCTATACCCCTCTACCTGTAGAATGTCACATAGTCTTGGTTGGATTACAGGCTCAGCCTTCCTTTTTCCCAAATAAGAACCCATTCGTCTAGCACCTGAGATTCCTGGAATGCCTCCCCATGTTAATGAGGATCTCAGAACCTCAGCCTTCACAAAGCACCTCTGTCTACCCTGGATATTCCCACCCCCTTCCCCCAAACTATATAACCCTTGATTCGCCGCGAATAAAGTTGGTCTGTCTGTCTCCCCAAAGCCGGTCCCTGTGCATCATTATTCATGTTCTTACTCACGGGCCATCAGAAACCCTGTTTGTCAACTCTGTTCCTTCGTCCTCCTGGGCTAGTGACCTGTGATTCTGGGGAGAGGGGAGACCCACAAATTCATATCGTTTTAAGTAAATGGTACTTTCCCTGTAGTTATTAGCATCTGTTTCCCTTTGTCTCTAAGTCAGTCCGCCCAGCTTTCTAATTTTAAGTAGAAAATCAGATTCCCATTGATAAAAACGTTCTTGCACATTAAGACAGCAGCCTTGTGCTGCACACGTGCGTCTCAGTTTCCCATCTGTTCTTCAAGTGTGCTTTTAGCATCCTTCCGACCGACCAGGGATGTTTTCATTCATCCCGCCTTTCTTTCGACGGGTTTTGGTTCATTAAGTACTCCCTCTATCTGGAAATACACCAGTGGTCAAAACACTTGCCAGGTGAACAAGAGGACCGATCCCCAGAACCCATGTAATGCGGTGTGGGTGCAGTGGCTTGCTTACAGTTCCAGCCTCGGAAGGCAGAGACAGGATCCCCAGAGCAAGCTAGTGAGTCCAGACATGCTGGGGAGTTCTGGTTTAGGCTGAGAGACCGTACCTCAAAGAATAAGTGGGAGAGTGATGGAGGAGGAGTTTCAACCTCGGGCCTCTCCATGCGTGCCCAGAAGTGCACATATAAGCCTGGACACATGCATGCACACATATACATCAAAAGAAGAAGAAAGAAAGCGTTTCCTCTAGGTAAGGTTACTCGAAGTTAAGCATGCTTCGGATGGTAATTTTAGTTTTGTTACCAATATTAAAACCATGACCTATCTAGAGTGAACTGGGAATTGTATTTTTCCAGAGTAACCAATCAACCACGTCAGTGACTACTGGATAAACCACCTTAGCCCACCGATTTACATCCTGCTGTATAAACCACTTTATTTCCAGGTACGATTGATAGTGTTCACTGCTGTATTTCCCACTTCATCCTATCGATCTTATCTTTTTTTTTTTCAGTGTGGGAAATAAATTGTTTCATTATTGCAGCTTCATAAATGCTTTAAAATCAGAAAGGACCTCACTTCTTTAAAATGACACTTGGACGCTATTTTTATCTCATTCTCTCCAATATCAAATTAAATTCTGAATCATCAGCTCTCTGAATGCCGTTCAACTGGTGAAGAAGATTGTAAGGGAAAGGAAAGCCAACGATGGAGTGGTTCGGATGCCTAAGTCCATTAAAGACTATGTTTGGATATACATTATGCCTCCTGAAACACGTTTAGCTGTCTCTTTGCTGCTCCCAACTCTCTGGTTCTTCTACCTCAGCATCTTCATGGGAACTTCCTTCATAAAAACACGTTGTTGAATTCATGAAAGAGTCCTGGGTGGATTAGTGTTAAAGAGAGGTGCGAAGGCCATATTAACACCCTCCCAGGTATTCTTCTCTTTTACAGAAATTAAAGGGGGGGAGGATGGAGGATTTCACACCGGCTGCCACCAGCATTTGATGCCAAGGACAAATATTCATAGATCTGTCTCCTCTGGGGATATATGCAAACCATTTCCAGGTAAAAGCAAGGATTCCTGCTAGAAGGGAGGCTACTGTACCTGGCTGCCTTCCAGGGGTAGATTTCTTTCCAATAGAGCCTCCACACAGTAAGAGGATTATTTCTACACATCACGAATCCCCTTGGGGTCAGCAAGACTCCGAGTCACCCACAAAAGATTAAAACACATTCAACCCAGCTTCAGTGCTAAGTATATTTAATTGTATTCTATGTCTTCAAAGTCTGATTATCTTTAATTAAACAGCCTGATGACAGATGTATTACTTATTTGATATGATATAGTAGAGAACTATTCACTGAAATGTTTAATAAATGGAAATACCCTACAGCTGACCACATGGAATGACAGTGGTGTGTGCATGCATGTGTATGTATGTGTGTGCGTGTGTGTGTGTGTGTGTGTGTGTGTGTGTGTGCATGCGCGTGTGCGTACCCGCATCTATAGCATTTTGAAAGTTGGCTATATTCCTCCATTAACACAGTATAGAGATTGATGGCACATAAATACCATTTGCAGCCGTGCATGTGTATACGACATAAATAACTAATCGGCCTTCCACAATCCATCAAAACTACAAAGATACTAAATTGGCTTTTAAAAACTTTAGAATCCCATTAGGGCAAATTCAGCTGCTGACTACAGAGCAAATAACAAACCACAAGAGGACTCTAAACTCTCATTTGTGGCTGCTGATAAGAGTTAAAGGCACCACACTTTCACTTTCAACTAGGCTATGGGGCCTGGTGGGGACCTGGGGTGGGGGCGTGGTGGGAGGGAGTGGGTGGGAGGAGTTGGGGAGGCAGGAGCTAACCTTGCTGGGGAAGAGAGGCCCTTTTCCACTAGACCTGTGGGAAGGATGCCTCTGGGGGACATGTCCCATATAGGGATTTAACAAGGCCCAGCGTTCCTTGAGGAAGCTCAGGTGTAGCTCAGTGCCTCTCAGCTCCCGACATGAGCCAAAGCCTGAGACTGATGATATTCAGAGACTGTGCTCTTGCCTTTAGTATGTTGAACAGTGGCTTCAGAAGACATGTCTGCCAAAAGCCCAACACCTGTAAGAGGGACTACTCAACTTACATGCCAGTAAGGGAAGGACGTTGTCACAGAACAGCAGAGGGAGACCAGAACACACCACTTGTTCTAGGTTCATTTCTGCTGCTGTGATAAGACACTCTTACAAAACCTACTATAAGAAAGAAAGGACTTCTTTGGCTCATAATCCCAGGTCATAGGCCATCATGGTAGAGAAGTCAAGGCAGGAACTTGAAGCTGTTGGTCACACCTTCAGTCAGGAGCAGAAAGAAATGAATGCACGTGAGCTTCCTGGTGCTGTTTCCCTCTATGTTTCCAGAGGAAGGTGCTGTCTAAAATGGCCGCCGGTCTTCCTACCACCTTTAATATAGATAGTCAAGACACGCCCACACAGACATGCCCACAGGTCAACCTGACCTAGACAGTTTCTCATTGGGACTCTCTTCCCGGGTGCATCTAAATTGTGTCAACAAAACCTGGAGGAGAAGCACGGGTCAAATCCCATCCCACAGCCTCCAGTAGTAACCAATGCTGTGGAGGCCTTGATTTCAGATCTCCAGCTTCCAGAATACAAGAAGACACGTTACTGCGTGTGTAGTCCGTCGGGCCTGTGGCCAGAACTGGCTTCTCTCTGGGTGTTAAGCACATCTGACAGCTCGGAGCAAAGCTTTGAGCCCAGGACCACCTTCTTCTCTCACTTGAACAACTTTTAGTGGCTCCCTATCCGTTTGGAGGATGGGAATGGAAACTCTTTACCCAGGGCTTAAAGGCCTCTGTGGCCTTTGCGTGGCCTAGCCGTCCAAACAAATTCCAGTCTACTCACAAACCCGCAAAGCCACTTATGCCCCGGATGTGATGTTCCAAATCCCTGTCTCTGCTCACATAACTTTTCTAAGGCTATCCCCTCCGTTTTCTATAGGGAGCCATTCCAGACTTTTCAGAGCATAGCACCACACTGCTTCCCTGGGCAGGCTGACCCAAACTCCCCTAAATAGCCTCAAGTCTTCTACCACCCCACTTTACACAAGCAGGACATCCAATAATATTTGGGCAAGGCCAGAAAACGATAGTACTCATGGAAAATGAGAATGAAGAGTTTGGTGGCACTTCCTGTGGGCCAGGCACTATTCTGTGCACTTTGCGCCATTAATATTTTAATCATCACATTCCTCAGTAGTTTGCGTGATTATCATTCTCTAGATGATGAAAAGGAGGCTCAGAGATGTTAGGTTTCTTTCCAAATATCACACAGATGGGTGTATAGGTGGGGCTGGGAATGGATCCATTTGGCTTCAGAGTTTGTCCTGCTCAGAAAGAAAGGGAGTGGTTAAGATGGGAAGGAAAAGCCAGAGGCAGAGAAATAATCTTGGCACAGAGTGCATAGGGCCGGGCTGCTGGTATCCAGGCAAGAGGAGATAACAGTTTAGGCCAGGAAGGGCTGGGTCTGCTTAGCGCCTGCACTAGAGGCCCATAGCTTCTAAAGAAGCCAGTGATCCTTGGCCGAGTAGCATCCTGGATTGCACAGTCCTGTATATGACTTCTGTAGCAGGTGGGGTGGGAGACATATATAGAGTTTTTAGTGACTCATCAAAGGCTGACACAAGTCAGGGCTGGCCCTGAGCTGACTCTGGATTCCAGGTCAGGGGCTCTGAGCACCAGGACCAGAAGTCACAGACAGGGAGTGGTTAGAATCAAGCTGGTGATGTGCAAGAACCATCACCTTAGTAGTCTGAAGCATTAGGCAAGATGGCTGATCAGAGCGGCTGAGGGCTGCTTTGGTGCAGGGAACACTGTGGAGGTAAGCAGGAGGCGAGAAGACGATGTCTGGGCACAGCAGGGGCATATACTATGTGTGGAGATGTTCACCTTTTCTCGCTGCTGTCAGTAGAGCCAGGCCTCAGTGGCAATAGTCACACTGATCCTTCCTCCAAGTCCAAACACACATCCGAAGGCTGGTTAACTCTAGGGAGCCAGGGCTGGTTAGAGGAACACGTCTTCACTCTGAGCTTTGTTTGCAGGTGCTTTCACACATAAACACACAGCCCCTGAGCATTTACACACACATACAAGCATAGCTGTCCATCTATTTGCTGTTGGGGTGTGTGTGCTCAGCTGTCTTCCGGTACAAAGCACTGTGCCAACAGAGAAAAATGATCCACTCCTCTCCCTGAGGGAACTTTCTCAACAGATGTGATTATGCATCTTCAGAGTTTGCGTCTGTTATTTAGAAGCAGCGAGTCGTGAAATCGCAGGGCCCCGTAAGCTAGGGAGCCATAGATATTATGAAGTACAGCTGCCAGCATTTCCAGACCCAAAGCATGCAATGCTGATCCCTTATCAGAGTCTATGGGAAAGCTCCTTTTCATAAAGATAAGCAAGGACCAGAGAGGGTAGGAGACTTCCCTAGGCTTACACAGTCTTGGATAATGGAAAGTCACTTTCAGTGCCAGGCTGAATTACCAAGTTGAAAGGAATCGGAATTGTGGTGTTGAATTCCAATGTCTAGGGTCAGTGGAGGAATGGTCTTCAAAGATGTTTACCATTTACTTCCAGAGTCTATGAATATGAAAGGGGCTTTCAAAGGGGGGGGGGCATTGAATCTCTCCCAAGTCTCCAAAGGGACTCGGTTCAGTTAATACCTTGTTTTTAGCTCAACAAGGCCTGTTTGGGCTTCTGATCTCCATAGCATGAAAACCGTTTCTGGAGGTCCGCACGGTGGCTGTGGGAAACTCAGCATTTATGCTAGGCTGAGCCACTTGAGAGGGTTCTCGTGTACAGGGCCTGGAGGGACCACTCTTGAGTGGTATCACTAGTCTTCCTGGAGATCCAGGAAGTCGCTGCATTGACTTATCCAGTGGGGAATGGGCACACAGGGAATCAGTACCTTAAGAGGTGTGCCAGCTGCTACAGTCCATATGCGGGAAGCGTCTAGGAGGGGACTGTGACATCTCTGGTGCTCTTCTGGTCCCTCTGACCCCTGTCAGAGATGAGGGTCTCAGGACGGCTGTGCCTAATTCTAGTCATAGCTGGACCGGAGTCTGTCCTTGGTCACTAATTTAGGTTTCCAATAGCTGGACCTGGGCAGCTCAGTTAGCACCCCCAGGGTAGGTTCAGGCTGGTCTCTGATCAGATTATTTAAGTGTGGGAGCACCGGCGTGGGTGTGGCTGTGCTGGTAAGGTGGGACCTGGCTCCCTCCCAGGTTGGATGCACGTAGGAGAGGTTGGCTGATTCAGAATGAGTCACCTTCAACCACACTCTGGCTTTGTGGCTGAGCCACTGTCCCACTGCCTCTTCCCAGACACCAGAGGAGAGAGGGCTTCACTGGTAAGGACAACAAGTGACATGGGGAGTCTCCAACTCCTGTCCCCTCTATCGTGGGCTTATGATCACAAGTCTGTTTCTCTCTCTCTCTCTCTCTCTCTCTCTCCATTTCCCAGATGGTTAGTGACAGCTCCACTGTGTCCCCACAGTCCCCTGACAGGAGTTGCAGCATCGAAGTCTTGTTTAGCAGGCTCTGGAGGGCCCGTGACACTATGTTCCATGCTTTGATTAAAAATGATCCCACAGGTACATTGCCTCTACCTAAGTAAGTAACTGGCCCCATGCTCCTGCAAGTAGCACAAATTAGATATGATGGGATGAACACACATGCACAGACAGACAGACACACACACACACACACACACTCACACACTGAGAGTAGTAGGGGGACTTGGGACAAAAGGATTTGGTGAGAGGAAGAAAGGCATAAGAGAAGATGAAGGGGTAGATACTGGATTAAAGAACACTATATGTATATGTAGTATATGTATATGATGTGTATGCGTATGTATATGATGTATATGTATATGTGTATGTGTAGAATATGTATATGATGTATATGTATGATATGTATGTATATATATATGATGCATATGTAGTATATGTATATGTGTATATGTAGTATATGTATATGTATACAATGTATATGTAGTATATGTATATGATGTGTATGTGTATATATATGATGTATATGTATGTGTATGTATATATGCAGTATATGTATATGATGTATATGATGTATATGTATATGATATATATGTAGTATATGTATGATGTGTATGTGTATGTATATGTATATGATGTATATGCATATGATGTATATGTAGTATCTGTATATGATGTGTATGTGTATGTATATGATGTATATGTGCATATGTAGTATATATATGATGTATATGTACATATACACACATATGAGTATGAAGTTGTAAAAGACTAAATAAATGATGATTTACAAAACCCAGAGTGACCCCCAAGGCTCTGTTTCAAGAGAGGCTGGGCTCAGCAGGAACGGTAGATCCTGCCCGGGAAAAGCTCAGGCCCTGGGGTGGTGTCAGGGCTGGAGGAGGCCTTTCCTGTACCTCAGGGTTCCTGGCACTTGAAAGCTGGGGCCACCTGGCTTCCTGGCCACACCCTGGGCGTCTGGGAGCAGCCTTCTGGCCAGGTTTATTTGCAAAGCACCTCTAGCTTTGGTCAGCCTCGGGTTCTGGGCAGCTCCCTGCTTCTTGCTCTTGATGGCCCACCCACCCCTCACAGCAGACAGCCTGGCCTAGCTTGCCTTTTTGTCTGAGTGTGGAGGAACTGAGGTGGGGATTCATCCTTAGGCCTGGGTTGCCTGCTGCACTCTTATGATCCCACTGTGCAGCTCTAACCAGGACTCTGAGGTCAGGACTCTTGTCTGAGTCCTTTTCTCACTGTGTGGCTTTGAGTAGGCTACTTTTTCTCTCTGAGCCTCAGTTCCTAGGACTGTAAAGCTGGGGTGACCACAGCCCCCTCTCCGCGGTGGGCGTGAGACGAGATCTGGGTGTCCACACACGAGGCAACTTCTCAACATTTCACGAAGCTGGCGTGTAGATAGATACACCGTGGTGCACACGTCGGGGAGGGAGTGACTGGGATGGAGGCAGGAAGGGGACGAGTTATTAAGGCAGTCTATTTCCCCGCCCCCCTGAAAAAGATGTCGTTAACGTTTAAGGGGGTTGGACCTCTGTTTTCACTCACTGGTTAAAAGCCCATCATCCATTGGATGAATATACTTATATCCACTGAGTTGTTAAAAATTAATAATTAAGGGGGAATTGTCCCTTCCCCCCACAGCATTTAGCTGTGACCTTCCTGGCTGGCAACCCCCACCCTTCCCCAGGCGTTATCTCAGGCCTGTTCAAGCTGTGGCATTCCATCTGGATGGCCTGCCTGAGTATTTGTGGTGGCAGTTCTTTTGCTAGCCTCATGCCATTCAGAACTCCAAAGCAAGAAATCTCCCCCTGACAAGGTAGCCTTACACCCGGTTCGTATGTGGCCACTGGCAGCAACAACGAGTTAGAGCCTGGCCTACAAGAGGGCATTCATTCAGGGCTGGCTTGGGTTCCTTGAGATGCTGTCCATGATGAATCCCTGTTGGCTTACAGGCGATTCCTCGAGGCTCCTCCCAGGGACCAGCAATGGCTTACCTGCAGCCAGGTGCAAAAAGACCTGGACTGCCCCCCCCCCACCCCCACACACACCTCCATAGCTCATTCTCCCTCACTTGCGTGTTCCCATGCGGGTCTCTCCCCACCGTTTCTATCTTCCTTTCTGCCCTCCTCTGCCCCCCCCCCACTCCTTCTCTACCCTCACGGTTCTGCTGGCACCTGTCTGTCTCTACCCCTCCTTCAGTCCTTCCCTCCCCTTCCTCCCCCCAAACAAACCTCCTTTATACCAGGTTTGTCACAGGACATGATTTCTCAGGGAGCACTTTGGCCTGGGACTGCCAGGTCCTGTGTGTGTGTGTGTGTGTGAGTGTGTGTGTGTGTGTGTGTGTGTGTGTGTGTGTATGTGTGTGTGTGTGTGTGTGTGTTCCTTGCCCCCACCTACCCCCACATATTTGATAACAATCCCAGCTACATGTTTTTTGTTTCTGGAAGCTAGATTTCTGTCCAAAGTGGTCTGGGTGGGCAGCTTTTGAAAGAGGATTTGTCTGTGCCTTTCCTGGCTTTGGGCAGATGGCATCTGCGGGGTATAGACCATCACTCAGAGACTTGTCTTCTCATTGTATTCTCCCTGTGTGAGTACACTATAGCTGTCTTCAGACACACCAGGAGAGGGCATCAGATCTCATTACGAATGGTTGTGAGCCACCATGTGGTTGCTTGGCATTGAATTCATAACCTCTGGAAGAGCAGTCAATGTTCTTAACTGCTGAGTCATCTCTCCAGCCCCCTTTTTAGGATTCTTGCCATGATGGACCTACCTAAGGCGAAGGCTTACCTCATCTTAACTACATACATCTGCAGGGACCCTATTTCCAAAGAAAACTCTATTCTAAGGTGCTTGAGTTGTGGGCTTCAAGATATGAATTTTGGAAGGGACACATTTAATGCATCAGACTTCAGAAGAGGCACCAAGCAGAAGAGACCCCTGGCCTATTTCCTTCAGCACAACCCAGCAGTCTATGAGACTGAGTGGGTCTCAGCTGATATACATCAGCTCAGCTAGCTTGAACAGAACACCCATTAGCCAGCACTATTAGAGGGCCTACCTTCATGCCAGGGTCTGATTTGCCTAGAGAGATGCTTTGTCCCAGGGAACCCCTGCTATGGTTCACAGCAAAGTGGCCCCTACAGCTTCCCTTGTGGGGACAGCAAAGGGATGGTATTGCTTGGTATTGCTGCTTCCTCCAAAAGCACCCAGTAGAGTTCCTCCCCTCCCCCCCACCAGCTTGAGCCCCAGGGGGGACACCTGAGGTAGCAGCTCAGCCTTCTGTAGCTTGGCCCTGGAAAAGTTCTATTCAGTAATCTAGCCTCCGGTGTGTACCTGCTTCTGGTGTATTTAATGTCACTCTGATCCTAACGGCAACACAGGCAAGTTGTCTGCTGAGCTCGGGTTCCAATGCAGGCATTAGGACATGGCGCCTTCCTAGCCCTTGGTGCTGGAGAGCATGAGTTTATCTCTTGGGAAAGGCAAGAGGCTGCCCAGAGCACACAGCTAATAAACAGGCAGAGAATTCAGCTTAAAGTTCTCCTCCCCTTGGCTATCCATGCTAAGGGCTAGCTTTAACAGGCATGTCACTTTCTTTGGTTGTATTGAGTTTGGTTGGAGCTCTGGAGGGAGAGGCCACCTACAGGCCCTTAAGCCATTCTAAGAGGGAGGAAAGAAAGCAGAGGGAGAGAGAGAGAGAGAGAGAGAGAGAGAGAGAGAGAGAGAGAGAGAGAGAGAGAGAGGAAGCCTGGGTGGAAGGGATCAGGTTTGGTGAGAATTTCTTAGAGGGGGCAGGAAAGCTAGCTGTTCCTGCTTCTGGTGCTAAAAGGGAAAGTGTTGGCTTCCAAGAAGGAGCCAAGGAGAGCCAAGGACACACCCTGTTCTGTGCCAGCCTCAGGCAAGAGAGTGGCGTCTCCCTGAGGATCACCCTGTACTTGGCAGCAGGAGAAGGCAGCTAGTCACAGTCAGGAGGCATCTCTCCATTTCTTTTTCAGATGGAAACTCTGCTATCTGGCCAATCAGTCATCATCATTAGGTGTCAGTGGATGGAAGTGTCTGTGACAGGCGTGTGTGTGTGTGTGTGTGTGTGTGTGTGTGTGTGTGTGTGTAGGGAAGAGGGATCCCTCCACATTCTGCCACTAATTCTCACTGAGCCTCAGCGTGCCTTTACAATGTCTCCCCAGACAGGGGGACAACCCATTTTGGGTGCCACTCTCTGTTTATCAATGGCGGTCCAGGGCTCAGACATTCTGAGGACACACAAGGAGTTCTTCATCTGGCTGATAGACTAAGGAAATTAGTGTGTAAGTGTCCTGTTCTGGGTCTTGGGCTTAAGCTAATTCCCAGCTTACTCAGATGAATGGTTATGCAGATCTGAGTTCGAATCCCAGTTCCACTCCTTGGAAACCCTGTTGCCCTATCTAGTACCTCATTTCACGGTGGTACCAATAATGAATGTGCTGAGCCAAGCATGGGGTGAACAGGCTACAGATATTGGCTGGGTGGCCCCACCCCCTTCCTCAGAAGTGGCTATTGCTCTTCAGACAGAAAAGGGTCAATTTTCAAATTAACTTTATTTGGTGTAGTTCACATCCAATAATATACTCATTATTGAATGTGCAGCCTGAGGAGTCTCAGGCAGCGGGCCATCTGATATCTAATTAAACAAGAACTCAATCAAGTCACAGAGTGGATTTGTTCCTCTTTTCATTGCTGTGAAGGAGTACCTGACAAAAATCAATTTGAGAGAGATAGGGTTTGTTTTGGCTCATAGTTGAAGAGATACAGTCAATTGCGGTGGTGGAGAAGGCAAGGGCTGAGAGATGATCACATTGTATCCACCAAGAGATGTATCCATCGATTGAGCGATGGTCACATTGTATCCACCAAGAGATGTATCCATCGATTGAGCGATGGTCACATTGTATCCACCAGGCTTGAGAGCACAGAGAGAGGTGAGTGCTAATACTCAGTTTGCATCCCCCCCCCTTTGATCCTGCCAGGGACCCCAGTCCACTGGGAAGCAGCAACTCACGTCTCAGGTGGGTCTTTCCTGCTTTGTTAAACCTTTCTGGAAACATCTTCAAAGAAACACCCAGAGGTGTGTTTCCATGGTGACACTGAATCCCATCAGGTTGACACGAAGATGAACGTGTACGTGATTACCCGGGATGTCCATCATCCCCTAGCACTGAGAGATGGAGGCTGTCAGCTAGCACAGTGGGCCAGTGAGGCCTGAGCCTGTCTGGGACTCCACAACCATTTTGCCTCTCCCCCCCACAGCACCTCCTAAACCTTCCTCTACCTCCTAGGCTGAATGTCCCTGAAGTCAGCTCCTGCACCCTAGCCCTGCCTTTGCTTCCCAGGGTGGCAAAGTCTGTCCTCCTCTTCCCCCCAACCCCCAGTGCTTCTCCCTGTCCCCAGCAGCCTGCATTTTGGAACTGTTCCCACTTCAGAGCCTGTCACTCTGGTAGTCCACTGCTCCTTCCCGGTGCACAAAGCACCTTTACACCAGCATCAGTCCCGGGATGCAGCTCAGACCCTCTGCTGCGGGCGATCCATTGTCAGAAGGGGCAGAGCGGCTTCTCCGTCTCACTGATAAAGGGCTTTTAAACAGGGAGCTCAGTGACATGGTACGGAAGTTAGAAAAGAGAAAAAAAGCAACAGGGTGTGCAATCTGGGGACCTTAGCAAGTCCCAGAAGGGAGGGGTGGGTGGTGCACAGGAAGGAGGACCTCAGCAGATGTGGCAGACATGGAAACCGATAACAGCACCCAAGGCCTTCTTTACTTGGGTTTTTTTTTTTTTTCTTTCTTATTTGAAGGGACATAAAATCCGCCCTCCTTCTAGGGTACATGGGCTTCAGGCACAAAAGCAACATTCTGTCTTCTGGGGACAGCTAAGGGGAAACTATTTAAATATTTTTGGTTTAGCCTTCCTGTTAGCCAAGAGTTTGTCTGGGAAGCCCAGAGTGTGGGGTGTGTCTAGGATGGAAAAGACGAGTGACTCCCTGCATGAATTCTGTCAGGGTATCTTCCAGGGTCCTTAGCTTTGAGCATGGAAAGACAGAATAACTGCTGTTCACCGTTATGGCTTGCCAGCCCTGGGCCAGTCGAAAGGCCCTGCCATGGATTCATAGCCTGTGCTTCTTTCTTCCCCTAACAGCCCCCACCCGAGCCCTTTTCTCGAGACAGGTTCTCACTATGTTGTCTTGGCTGGCCTGGAACTCACTATGCAGATCAAGCTAGCCCTAAATTCACAGAGGATCCACCTGCTTCTGCCTCCAAGTGCTGGGATTAAAGGTGTGTCATCTCTTTGTCCTGCCCTGCCACCTTTGTCCTATTTTGAGATGAGATATCATGTAGCCTAGAACGGAAACTGTTAGTATTCTGTCTAAGCTCCACCCCACAATTACCTGGCAACAGCCAGGTATGCCCCGCCCCATAGACCTGGCCCACTATAAAAGGGGCTGCTTGCCCCTCCCCCCTCTTATCGCTCTTGCCTCTTGGCACTCTCACCTCTCTGCCCCTTGGGCTCTCCCCCCTCTCTCTACATGGTCATGGCTGGCCTCCACTCCTCCACTTCTCTACTCTCTTTCTCTCCCTCTCTCTCCTTCTCTCTGCCTCTCTCTGCCTCCACTACCCCATTAACTCCCATCCTCTGCCCTGAATAAACTCTATTCTATACCATGTCAGTGTGTGTCTGGTCCCTCGGGGGAAGGGGATACCTAGGCATGGGCCCGCCTGGGCACCCCCTTCCCCACAGTGCCTTATACCATTCTCTAAACCTCTCTCTCTTTTTATGAACCCAACAGGAACCCACTGTGCAGACAAGGACAACTGCAAATTTCTGATCTTCCTGCCTTTACCTTTGTAGTGCTGGGATTACAGGTGTGAGCCACCGTGTCTGATTTATGCAGTGCTGGGGATCTAAGCCAGAACTTTATGCACGCTAGGCAAGCACCGTACCAACCCAGCTCTGTCCCTAGGAGCTCGTGGTTCAGACAATGTCCTACCTGGGCCATTGCATATCTACTATGAGCCAGCAGCAGGAACTGGGGAGGAAGAATATTTCTGTTCTCTAGGACAAGCCAAGAAGGCTTGGAGTACATAGAAGAATAGATGTTCTGCAGTATCAGATTTCCAGCTATGAAATGGGGTTCATGGAAGCCATGATGACTGAAATAATGATAACCAGCTTTTGCAGCTAGACTACCTGGGTTCAAACCCCTAGCAGCTGTGTGACTTTGAGAAAGTTACTAACATCTCTGGGCTTCCTTGGTCTGTTGTTTATTTGTAAAATGGTGAATAACAGTAAAGTATGACTTGGAAGGTTAAAGCAAAGGCCAAGAGAGAGAAACTGTAGGACAGCGGCCAGCTCAGAAGCTGTGAACATCGGCGACTCGCTATTCAAAGCTGTGAGAACATCACAATGCCATGGACACCTGGCCACTAAGGGGACCAGGAACTCCTGCTTCTCTTTATGGCGTCTGTATGCTTCCCCCAACGAGCCTGTGTCCTCACCCTGTCTCTACCCAGCCGCATCCACACATATGTCCTCAGCATTGGCTTGGAATGAGAAAGTCCCGGTGGCCTCTGCACACGGCAGAGAAGCAGCTGAGAGAGAAGAGAGGCTTGAGTCATCCTTCAGGGTCCCGCACGCATCTCCTTCTGCTAACATAATTTCCACCATCCTTTTGTACGGTCTTGGAAATATTGCTTTATAAGAAAAAAACGATGTTGTGTGTCAAGAGGATATGAAAAAATAAAAATAAATAAAACAATGATCTCATTTATTGCTCTGCAGGAATAATCCATCCTGGGCTGGGATAATACTTGATTTATGGGCAAGGCTGGGTGATTTGCTTTGGAAGGTCAAATGTTCTGCTCTTTTTGTTGCTTGTATCTTCAATGTGAAAACACACACAGGTGTGTGTGCACACATACATATACACACATACAAGTGTGGATGCATGTCACATGAGCATACATGCATATAAACGCAGACACACAGGTATACACCTGAATATACAGTACACATGTATACACACACCATGCATGCATACACACATATGAACACACACATATACTCACACATGCACACACAGACATGCATACAGACACATCCCTGAAAATACAGAGACACATATGCACACATATGTGCACATGCACACAGACTCACACATATAGGCATACATATCCACACACAAAATGCATGCACATGTGCACACGCACATATACATGTACACAGGCATGTACACGTACATATACAGACACATGCAGTCCCAGAGTTACAAGAGCTTGCCTCTCAAAAAGCCATGGGTTGGAAGGCAGAGGCAGGATAGGCCACACTATGAAGGCACACATGTGGGTTCTCTTCCTTAGTTGGGAATGATAGTGTTAACAGGATCTGTTGACTGGGTAGACCAGAGGCTTTTGATTCTGTCTGTCTGTCTGTCTGTCTGTCTGTCTGTCTCTGTCTCTGACTCTGTGTGTGTGTGTGTGTGTGTGTTGGAGGGGGTCCTGTACAATCTAAGGAAGCCTTCTGTTACTGAGGCCTTATCCCCAGACCAGTTGTTCAATCTCTGGAAAACTGAGTTCACAGCAAGGAGAGAAGCAAGAGTAGATTTAGGGCGTGAGCCCTGCTTTGCCCCAGATGCATCTTAGGACTGCTTGGCACCCCAGTTACCTGGTCTCTAACTGGGCACATTTCACAGCAAGAGAGAAAATGTGCGTGAAGTCCTCTTTTTAAAAAAAGATTTATCTTATATGTATGAGGCCTTGCCTGGGCGTATGTCTACGTGCTGGATTACCAGGGTTAGGAGTAACAGACGGTGGCGAGCTGCCATGTGGGTGCCGGGAGTAGAACTCCTGTCCTCTGCAAGAGCAGCCAGTGCTCTTATCCACGGAGCCACTGGTCCATCCTAGGACCAGTCCTCCTGCAGCTTTTATCCTGGCAGATGCAGCTGGAAGGAGTCACCCAGGGTCCAATGGGCACTGAGGCCATGCTGTGTCCCATGCAGAGCTGCAGAGCTCAGCTCCCTGTGTTCCTGATTTTAACCCACTCAGTGAGTGCTGGCTTCTTTCTCCAGGCCAGAACTACTGAGCCCGCCTTGACCCCCTGGGTTCCCAGGAATTGGCACCTGGTAGAGTGCTGGGTGTGTGTAGGGAACATGTGTGCGAGTGTACATGCATGTGTGTGTGTGGTATGTATGTGTGTGGTGTGGTGTGTGTGTGTGTATGTGGTATGTGATGCGGGTGTGTGTATGGGTTGGGGTGTGTGTGTATGAGGGGTGTGTGTGGTATTTATGGGGTGTATGTATGGGGTGGGGTGTGTGTGTGAGGTGTGTGTGGGGTGTGTATGGGGTGGGATGTATATATGGGGTGGGGTGTGTGTGTGAGGTATGTGTGGGGCTGGTGTGTGTGGTATGTGTGTGTGTGGTGTGTAGTGTGTAGTGTGGTATTTTGTATTGTGTGTGTGGTGTGGTGTGGTATGGGGTGTGTGTATGGGGTGGGGTGTGTGTGTGTGAGGTGTGTGGGGTATGTGTGGGGGTGTGGAGGGTATGTGGTATGGGGTATGTGTGTGTGATGTATATGTGTGTGGCATGTGGTATGGTGTTTGGTGTGTATGTGTGGTGTGGTGTTTGTGTGTGCATGTGTGTGGTATGGTATGGTGTGGTGTTTGTTTGTGTGTGTGTATGTGTGTGTGTATAGATGCATCAGTCCCCAGGGAACAGCAGAAGTCAGTGCTAGAATGTACCCTCTCAATTCCCTACAGATGACATAGGATGGAGATACAGACACTGGAGTTGAGTGGGGCCAGGAAGGAAGGGAGCCAGCCTAAGCTATACCCTTGACTTAGAGCTTCTGGGTGGGAGGTGGTGGCCCTTTGTCAGGAAGTCAGAAACAGAATGGAAAGGGCAGTTAAACACGTGGGACTTACTGGCTCGGGGTGGTGGCTGGGTGGCCTCCCCTCACTTGTTCTGCCAGTTGGACCCCCACTGTTTTTCTGGAGCGCCACCATTTGCCCCTTTCTGAATAAACATGGAGTCTCTCGGCTCAGAGTTGTTCCTCTGAGCACTGTCCTGACATGACAAGGGCTCAGTGGGGAAGGGGCACATCCTCAGTTCTGGGCCCGTAAGGCTTACTCAACAACCACCATGATGAAGGTACCGTGGCTGGTTGGTTTTCGAGGCCAAGTCTTACTATGCAGCCTGGGCTGACTTTGACCTCACAGTCTTCCTGCTTCCACAACCCAAGTGGTGGAATGACCAGGCTGGGCTGAGGCATGTGTTTTGAGGGTATGAAAAAAATGCCTTGAAATCCAGTAATCTTAGTTTCAAGAAGGGGTTAAGACATCCCAGGGAGAGAACAGAGCTAAACACAAGAGCAGACCCCGGAGGTACCAGAAGCGGGATCAGAGCATCAACAGAGCCCCTAGCGCCAGCCATACCAGAAGCTGGAATCCTGGCTAGTTCAGCTGCTCAGTGAAGACACTTGGCTCCACCTAGGTGCAGCTGGAGTTTTTGCCACTTACTAGAACCTTGGCCACACAGACCAAGCCAGTGTGCCCGGTAGGCTCTGTGTAGGACCTTATTGCTCTAATGCACATATTTGTCTCAACCACAGCAATGTGGATGCCAGGAGAAGGGTATCGTGTTTCCCAAAGCGCTGGTCTGTAAATGTCAGAATGTCCAGCACCATCCTTGATTTCCACTTACAAGATCCAATGTCATCACCCTTGTTGTCAACTGTGACACTCCAAATGTCCCCAGATGTGGTCTTGTGTCCCCAGGCACAGTCGGTCCTGGATAAGACCTACAGCTCTGAATAATACTGGTAACAAAGAGGACAGTGCTGGCCTCCTGAGCCTTGGGAGTTTCCTTAGCCTCCAGGCTTCCTGCTTCCTACCTAAATCAACCAATCTTTCCTTCACTGTTGCTTTGGGATATCATATACTACTGTGCAGATGCAGGTGTACACACCTGCAAATATAAACCTGTGTGTAACGTGTACATGCATGGCACGTAGCATTCAGGTCTTTGTAACTGGGGCTGTGACCTTCGAAGTTGAAGGCGCTCCCTGCCTTCAGGTCCTCTAACAGCTCGGTTGCATCTTCCGCCTGACACAGCGGAAGAAATCTGAGATTTGGAGTCGGAACACCTGCATGGGGTGTGGGCTCGGCTTCTCACTGTAAGAGTTTGGAGAAATCTCGCCCCACTGCCTCACTGGCTTAGAGCTTCAAGGGACATTAGGCACCGTCAAACCCAATGGCCTCCTAACGTCTAGTTTCCAGCTGTCACTACACCCAGCTCTCTGCTACTGGGTGGTCCCTCAAAAGCACAGTGTGTGCTTTGCTCAAAAGTGTTCTGTGGCTCCAGAGAAAGGTGCTTTGTTTTGTCAAGGAGCATGGGCTACCTTTCACCACCAGGTGTGGTTTGGTCTTCCGCCTACTGATACCCAAGAGAAAGTTAACCGACTTTGGTGCCTAAACGCTTCTGAATTTTCAACTCTTGTGTCTTTATTTTTGTTCCCTCTACCTATATGCCTTTCCCCAGCCTCACTTCTGCCCACCCCTTTGTTGGCCTGTCACCACCAAAGTTCCCCTGCTTTGGTGACCTCAGTGTCACCCACAACAGGATCGCCTGGCCTCAGAACCCACCTATGCTAGCTGTGAACCAGGGATGTGACATCGACCTCTCTGGGCCAAGTCCTGATGTTGCTACTTTCTGGATCCCTCCCCAAGATTCCTTCTACTCAGCTGACAAAAAAATGGAGCTGATAAAATTGCCAACCTCAGAGAATCAACATTTTCTTTCCACCCCGTTAGGAACTGAGCCAACTTGCAGGATCTCATGCAGGCTGTGGATGCTGAGTGCTTATCACAGGAAGTGGTCAGTACACTTCAGTACCACCATTGCCATCCTTATTGGGCCCTGGAGAGAGGTTAGGAGAATAGATACTCCCTCGGGCCTAAGGTGAAATGATAAAAACCAATTAGAGCACACAGACCAGCTTCTAATTCCACACTGGCCTCCAGAGGAGGGAATTAGGGATAACAGCACACACCTGCGTGGAGTTTCATATAAGCCAGGCATCATCCTCAGTGCTTTATGCACACTGACTCTAATTCCCAACGCAACCCTAAAACACAGAGGCCATTAGTATTCTGCTTGCTTGGTGGACAGAAACACACACCTGAAATCACACAGCAAATCCAAGGCTCAGCCCCTGAGGCCTGCTTCGTTGTGTGATGGAGACCCCTGTGTCCTTACAAGGTGTGTTTATGAAGTGTCCCAGAGCAAAGATCCAAGGTATCTCTAGGGAGAAATGGGTAGCAGGGGCCGCAGGCAAGCTGAAAGGTGACTTTGTGCACGACTGTCTGCGACCTCATGTTTAGTCTGAGCTCCAGCCATAGCCACCTGAGATGGGCTGGTGTTTTGGCCCAGAGAACATCTGGAGGCCAGATGTGTCTGCCACTGTCTGTGACAAGTAATATATGTAGCCTATGAAACCTATCAGTTCTCAGGGCTTTGAATAATATTTCCTGGGGAGAAGGGAGAAGGAGGAATCAGACAGAGTATCAGAAAGTCCAACTCTGGGGAAGAACCGGAAGCTCATTTCATCTTCCCGGTGAGAGTCAAGGTTTTCCAGGGGAGCTCAGCTCAAAGCTCACGTGGTTCAGGAGGCATTAGGGCAGTGTTGGGGCTGGTTGAGCTCAGGGCCAACTCTGAGGGTTGGGGGTCAAGAAGGAGGGCATTGTCCTTGCTGTGGTGGAGAGACAAGTTTAGACTCTAGATGTATTCTCTTCAGGAGGCAAGATCAAAGAGAGGGGTTTTAGGCTCTCAAACCAGAAACACATACATGACATAGCATTAAAATAGAGGGGGTGACATTAAATTATTGTTTGAGGTCTGAAGAGGCAGAAAGTGCCCACAGATATCCACCATGACACTCTTTCTGTACATTGGATTCAATCTTTTCTTTATTCACTCATTTGCTTATCAAATTATATTCAAATGGTTTCTCATCCACTCAGCAGCCCATACCCACTAGGAGCAGCTACCATTTGTGGATGAAAAATTAAGTGAAAATTGGGAGACATACTAGCACCCTAGACCCTTGTGTCTCTGGTCTTTGTGGGCCAGCTCACCTGGCCCATCTTGATGTGACCCTGGCCCTATTTCCCCTTCCAATTCCATGCCACCCAAACAGCCAAAGCTTCTGAAGTTCAAACAAGATCATGTCTCCTGAATATTTAGCTATATTAAGTGCCAGCTTCAAAGTAACCGCATACAGGGCCAGCAATAACAACCCCTGCAGTAACCTGGTTGGAGTGGTGACTAGAAGTGGCTCAGCATCTGGGCCCTAACATGTCACACACCGCTGTGCCAGAAGGAAAGACCTAGGTTTATCACAGGTATGAGAATTTCCATCAGCAATCGGCGGCTCTGGGAATGACTTTCTCTACCTACACAGGGTCCTTCTGGTTTTGAACTTCTTACCTGCTGTTTTAATTCTCGACTGTTGTTTTTGGTGTTCCTTCAGCTTTTCCGAGTCACGTGACCCCATGGATCTGCCATCCAGTGCTTTTGGAAGAAGTCTTTTATACAGGAAAGGGAAACTCATTTCCCTAAATAATTGTCTGTTTCTACTTTTAAAGATTTAGCTTTAATTTTTAATTTTGTGTGTCTGTGTGTGTCTGTGTGTGTCTCTGTGTGTATACATGTGAGTGGTATCCTTGAAGGCTAGAGGAGGATATTAGCTAACCTAGAACTGAAGTTACATGAGCTTATGAACCATTGTGAAGGTGCTGGGAACTGAACTCGGGTGGGATCCTAACTACTGAGTGGTCTCTAACTGGTGAGTGCATTTTTCCTCCAATGATGGAAGCATCTAGTGTAGTTAGCCTGCTGTCCCCTAGCTTTCTAATCATTTCGGATAGGTTTCCCTTGCGAAGGACTCAGAGCTCGGCCCTGCTGCTGATGCATTAGATATGCAGCAATAGCAATGGTCAGGCCAGCCTTGATGGACAGAAAGCACGTTGCTGACCCAGTCGCAGCCAGCATCCATGAACACTGGTGAGCACTTTGGTAATGAAAGTGTGAACAGAGAAAACAGTCGATGCACCTACAGGGTCATCCTATCCCCTCGATTGTGAAAATCTTCGGATGAGGCCATCTTTGGTTGACTCTTTGAGCCTCTCCAGTTGACTGCATGAATCTTTCTTCCTTCCTTTCTTTCTTTGTTTCTTTCTTTAAAAGATTTATTTATTTATTTATTTATTTATTTATTTATTTATTTACTTACTTATTTACTTATTGTATGTGAGTACAGATGGTTGCGAACCATCATGTGGATGCTGGGAATTGAACTCAGAACCTCTGCTCACTCCAGAGCAGAGATTTATTATTATATGTAAGTACACTATAGATGTCTTTAGACACACAAGAAGAGGGCATCAGATCTCATTATGGATGGTTGTGAGCCACCATGTGTTTGCTGGGATTTGAACTCAGGACTTTCAGAAGAGCAGTTGGTGCTCTAACTTCTAAGCCATCTCTCCAACCCTACATGAATCTTTCATAAACAAGTCTAGCCTCATCCTGCTCCTCCTCATGGCTTGGTCACTAACTTTCTAGCCAATTAGGTCCTGGATTGGTATATACTTGCACTTGCCCATTTCTCTAACAAGAAATACAAGACAATTTGTAACACAGCTTCAAATTCTGTCCAGTGAGAAGATACTGGTGCCCTTTGGGTCTGGGCAAGAGAGGCTAAAGCAAGGCACCTCTTGGCATTTGGGTGTCCTGGGTGTCTTCTGGACCATCAGTAAGACTGAACCGCGTCTTCCCCTGGGAACCTCTGGCGAGGGATTCTCCCTGGCAACCTTGGCTGCCATGGGAAGAGCTCTGTGTGTGCTGAGCATCTTTCTAGGCAGGTCTTCTCTGGCAGTTGACTCTGCGCTCTGCTCCCCAATCCAGAAGGGTGTGACCAGGCGCCGAGTAAGTGCAGGGAGGACAGACTCTCCTGGAGCCATGCTTCAGGGAGACAGCTCATTTAATTGGGGTGAGGGAGGCAAAGGCTATTTAATCTTTGGGGGGGAGGTCAGTAGAGCCTATGGTGTAGTGTTCAATAATTGGCTGGGACCAGGGTGCTGGGGATGCCTCATTTGCATGAGAAGGAATTCCAGGTGCAGCTAGATATGACCTGATAAGGGCAGAGGAAGTTTAACCTGGCTACCAGGCTATGTGGCCTCCTCTGGTGTGGCCAAGGTGCAGGTACAGGTCTACCTGGGTCTGGACATGCACCTGGGGTGCGTGGGGGAGCAATCCTACTCCTGCCAAACTCAGGACAGGATTCTGGGGATTGGACCCCATTCTTGCTCTGGGCCTGCTCCCCACAACTCCACAGCTCCCCGGCCCCACACCTCAGCATTAGCCGGAGCCTGTTTTCCTTCTGGCAGAGTCGCTTGATGACCCCTTGGACAGTGTGACTCACCTGGCTTCCATTTCCCAATGCCATCCTAGAGGTTTGGAGCCCAGTTTACAGGCCCCAGGGCGAGCCTAAAGAGAGGCTCAAGCATTCATGTCTGCCTCCTTTTGGTATTTTCGCCCTTGTGACTCTGCCACTGGGTTCGCATTTAGTCTATCTTGCTATGTAGCATATAGACTTTTTATTTTCATAACTGGGGATGGAACCCTGGGTTTTGAACATGCAGGATATGTATTCTACCACTGAGGGTTAAAATTATATGTGTGTGTGTGTGTGTGTGTGTGTGTGTAGAGGTAGTCAGCTCTCTGTTCCCTTGTTTTAAATAGTGATGTCTCTTGACCCATTTGTTGACTTGGTGTGGGGCCTCACTCTAAAGACAAAAGCAGGAGACAGACCGCGGGCTCCCTTTGCTATGACTTTCCTCAAGCCAGGTGGTCAGCACCAGAAACTTTAAGATAAAAATTTAGAATTTATTTATTTATTTAATTTAATGTGCATTGATGTTTTGCCTGTATGTATGTCTGTGTGAGGATGACAGATGCCTCTGGAACTGGAATTATATACATTTATGAACTGGCCTGTGGGTGCTGGGAATTGAACCTGCGTCCTCTCAAAGAGAAGCTCTGAACTGCTGAGCCATCTCTCCAGGTCCTTAAGTAAATCCTATGATTTGGCTTTATGTGTAGGGGTGTTTTACTAGCATGTGTGTCTATGTATCACATGTGTGCCTGCTGCCCAGAGAGAAGAGAGTGTCAGATCTCCTGTGACTGAGGTTATAGAGGGTTATGAGTCATCATGTGGGTGCTAGGACTCAAAACTCAGGTCTTCTGGAAAAGCAACCAGTGCTTTTAACTGCTAAGTCTTCTCTCTAGTTCTGTAGAACCTGGATTGTAAAGCAGGAAGATGCAGCATTTTCAATCTCAAGGAACAGACCTCATCTAAATATCCCTGAGGAGCCAGCACATAGCAGGGTGGGTCATTCCTGTGGATACAGACAATGGAAATCTCCTCTAAGCAATAGATACCTTATTCATATTAAAAATGCAGATTGTTTTCTTGTATATATGTGGTATGTATGTATGTATGTATGTATGGTATGTATGTATGTGGTATGTATGTATGTATGGTATGTACGTATGTGGTATGTATGTATGCATGGGCATGCATGTATGTATAGGTGAATATGCACACATATTCAGGTGTGAGTAGAGGTCATAAATTGCCATCAGGTGACTCTTTCAGTTGCCCGACACCTTATTTTTGAGCCAGTGTCTGTCACTGAACCTTGAGCTCACCAACTTAGCTAGCCTGACTGGCTGGTGAGCCCCAAGGATCCCCTTGTCTCTGTCTGCTGGCCCTGGGATTATAGTTGCTTGCTGCTACACACAGATTCTTTAATGGAAGCTGGAGATGTGGACTTAGGTCCTTGTGCTTGTTAAGTAAGCACACTACCCATCAAGCCAGTGTCCACCACCCCTGGCTATGTTTCTTCAGCTGAATCTGACAAACACTTATTGTACCCCTGGCACACGAACCCCCTGTTAGCACATGCACATGCACAATGAATGAGGATATGAGCGCTTGCCGACACCTAGAGGCAGCTCAGTGTGAGGGAAGTGTGTGAACTCATGCTGCACACTTTCTCCACCCCCACCCCCCACCCCCCACAGCTGCACAAAGTTCCCTGACCTCAAGGTGAGTGCAGACCCAGGGCTCCCTTTATCACACTACAGAAAGTCTCGAGGACACAGGCCAGGCATTACCTCTGACCCTGTCCCAGTCACCTCTACCCCTCCCTCACGGAGTCATGTCTCACAGCTCGGGTGACTGCTGACTGTAGGAATACATCCAGACGTTCAAGAGGTACACGGTAAATAATCACACCGTGGAAACCGTCACTGAGCAAGTAAAGGATTGTGAACTTATTTCTCCTCAGTAAAACAGGACCAGAACTGTTGTTTGGTTTTGGTTTTGAGCAGCCACTGTGAAGCAGCCACCATGGTAAGTCTCGTTATATCCTCAGAGGAACCTTTTGAAAGATGAGCAGTTAGCTCCATTTTACAGATGGGAGAAGTGAGAGAATCTATGAATCTGGGCGACAAGACCAGGTTTCATCTAGGCCAAAGAGGAGCTGTAACTGAGTCTGGAGCTCCTGATACCCAAGACCAGAGATCAGACATTTCAAGGATGCATTTCAAGGCTGCTCTAGACACTTTATGTGACTTTTAAGGACACCAAAATGTCGGCGCGGAGCTTAACGGGAAGGTGGATGGTGGAGGCTCTGCAGAGCCTCTCCTAGCTGAAATTAAATATGCCCTTGTGCCCTAGGAAGCTCCCTGGGGGCCGGGCAATGGCCGAGCTGGCTAAGTTGTCCCTGGATGGGATCAGCCTGCACAGCCCGGGGCCAATCAGACAGCCATGCCCTCTGCCCTTCCGATCGCTAATCTGCAGGACCTTGCTTGGTTCCTGTCCCCAGCTCCTTGATAGAAGTGGTGGCATGACACTGCAAAAACAAGCCAGTCTGCTTGAGCTCTTGGGGAATGTGTGCATCTTACTTCCTCCTGTAAAAGCGTGATCCCTCACTTAATCCAAGGAAGGAGAAGAGAACTGGACTCTGACACTAACGCAGCTGCTGTCTTCAGGGCTCTTGGGACTAGAGAGGAGCACCTCCCTCTGGCAGTCTCATCCTGGATGCATTTTGCAACCTTCATCTGGTGTTACACGCTTTGCTGTAGGAAACAAAAATTCTCACAGTGGCCCAGGGCATGCAGGGAGCAAATGAACACAAAGGAAAGGGTAATGGCCTTTTGTGTTAGAAGCATGGAGTGCAGGTATTGTCTTCATTCATAGAGCACTTTATGACATAGCTTCCTCCTTATAAAAATGACCACAGCACAACCATCTGCAAGGTTTGCACTGGAGAGGAAATCAAATGACCATGAGAAGCCCCTTTAGGGGGTCCAGCCAGTTAAGTTATAAGGTCACCCTAGTTCCCTTGCTCCCCAGAGGTTATAGCACCCAAAGGATCAGGTCAGAGCTGAACTCTGCAAGCACTCCTCTGGGATCTGCAAGGAGAGTGAAAAAGATGGGATGCAGGGCAACCAGGCTGGGGCTTGGTGCAGCAGGTGCTGGGAGGCAGGATTGGCGGACACTCACCCCCAGGTTCTGACTGTGGCTGCACCGAGCACCCGCTGGTTGGCTGGGCTGTGCTCTGCATCTCAAGGTAACCACATCCTTCGGTGACTATGACAACTTGATCGTCTAGGTCCTGTGATTCCTCCCACATACATACTTAAGCTAAGACAGGTAAAGATCAGGTCATTGGCAAACAGAGGCTGCTTCTTGGCCAAGGGCCTAAGGAAGCGTTGTCCTCTGAAGACACCAGAAGCTAACTCTCCAAAGTTAACTTAGTAGGTGCCCAGGAACTGGAGCCTGGCTGGAAGTTTGCTGCTGACTTGACTTAATGGGTGCATGGCAAAGCGGCAAGCTGAATGTAGGACAAACTAGGGGTTTGGGAAGGTACAGAATGGGGAGGAAAACAGAGAGCACAGCCAGTGTAGATGAGCCTGTTTCTGATGGCGTCCAGACCAGACCAGACAATAATACTGGTTCCTCACAGCAGTCATGTACAGACCTGGATTCATCAAAACTACTCCAGGGGTATGGTCTATTCTCTTCTAGACACAGCCTGGAGAGTTTAATTGGGTGGGGGATGTGGGGAGGTTGGTGGTGAAACCCAGCTGGGCAACGCAGCGGCCATCTTGGGAGCCTGGGAACCAGGAGGCTGGTCAAATATGCCAAGAGAGGATTCTTCATCTTCTTCTGTCTGGTTCAACATGTTTCCTGTCCTTGCTGGGTCAAGAGCTCCTAACCTCTAGACTCTTAAGATTTTTCCTGATGCTAATGCCTCGTCGCCCTCTGTCTAACATCCTAGGGCTCAGCGTGCTCTTCCCAGGGATGAGTTGCTGCAGGAGAGGGCAGGCCCTGATCTCTTTAATCTTTGATTAAGCATCCCCGCTTCCCACAGCCTCCACATGGGGCAGGGGCCTGCTGTTTGGAGAAGTACTGCCTAACACTACTGCCACCTTGTTATAAATCTTTCACACTGCCACATCCCAGGGTCCTGACACAGAGGTCATGCTCTCATTAGGGAAGTGGAGGCTCTTAGCAGTGACTAGCAAGGAACCCCGCATAGGGTTTAGCTTAGAATAGGGGGTTGGTTAACAGTGGGCTGAAGGGCAACTCTCTAGCTTGATGCTGAATGCCAAGGAGAGAGGACTCAGCCATTCGTCCCCAGCTACGTAGTCTACGGGGCCATGTGTGTGCACAGTCATCAAGATGATGCCTAGAATATTCACAGCAACACTAGAAATACTTCAATGGTCATTCGCAGTAGAACTGATAAACCAAAGTGTGGTTTATTCTCTGGTACGATGAAGTCCAGCCAAGATGGAGCCAACGCGATGCCAGACAAGGGGAATCAGACACAGAGGACAAGTCCAGCCAGCAGGATCCCCTGTGTGAATTTCAGCGGTGAATGGAGCCTGTGTATATTTCAGGAGCTAGGACAGAGTGACATTGTGGCGGGGCCATAGGAATCAGCTGTTCTCTGAACCCTGCCTGACCAGAGGGCTGCTTGTAAAATGTATTCAGTGATGTAAAAGTACTAGGATATCTACTTCTGATGAGCACACTTTCCATTTACCGATTTCACCAATTAAAGACAAACCTCACCCCTGTGACATTCTTGAGTCAGAAAAGTGACAAAGGATGCCCACAGCTGCATCCCGAGACCCCTGGACTCACGGGACTTTAGCTATCAGCTTGCTGTGGCTTCCCCTGTTCCCTAAGCTTCCCAGACTCTTAGAGGCATCCCTTTCTAGAGGAGGCATTGGAGTGGGATGGTCTCTGTCATCCAGTGGGGATGATGGTGTCCAGAGATGTAAAAGCCAAGGTCATACATAACCCAGGTGTTCCTGATGTCCTCTAATGACCCACTTGATATCCATGGAGACAGCTAAGCTCCACAGGACCATGTGTGTTCAACTCGTCCTGTCTTGCCAAGGACATAGTGTCACACACTGATAGCTATCAAAAGATCAGAACTGAGTCTGCTGTACATGTATCACCTGAGTATCGCATTCAAGTCTGAGAACTGGAAACAACTATCACGCCAGACATCCTGTCCATCATCTTTCTCTTTTCTCTTTTCATTTTTCCTTGGACTGGAGAGGGGACCCCACTCACTTCTGTGTCTGTTTCTGTTTCATTTCTGCTGCTATGATAAAGTTCCCTGACAAAAAGTAACTAGGGCAAGAGATGGTTCTTTGGTTTACAATTCCAGGTTGGCTTCCTTTGTCCAAGGAAGTCACAATGGCAGGCATATGAAACAGCTGGTCATCTCATCTGCACAGCCCAAACCAGAAAAAAAAAAAAGAATGCATGAGTTTTCACTCGACTCCATAAGAATGGAAGAACATTCTTATACAGTTCAGGACTCCCTGCCTAGGGAATGGTGCTGCCTACAGTGGGCGGGGTCTTCCAATGTCAATTAACTTAACAAGCCCACAGGCTTGTGGGCAAGCCTTTGTGGAGAATCCTCAACTGGCTTTAGACTGTGTCAAGTTGACAGTTAAAGCTAACCATCACAGTTCCAAACCCCAAAGTTCTAAGAAGTAAAGACAGACTTATTTCCTGGAAGGAAATTGGGTTTGTACATAATCTCCTTATCTGACACTATACTTTCTAGCAGTGGGACTGTGATATATCATTATTTCTCTGTGCCTTAGTTTCCTCTTCGATGAAATGGGATAATAGTGTCTTTAACAGAGCTTAAGGGAAAACCCAAAGGGTGAGCTTAAAAAAATAGATTATTGCATGTAATATATATATATATATTTACTGTATATATGTATCTATACATATATACAGTAATAGTTTGTGTTAGGCCCATAGAGTGGCTATTATTGAAACCTGCTGAAAATACTGAGCTCGGTTTGTACACTTATTGCCCATCTATCATGCCACTCAACAATTTATTATTGATTACCTGCCTCCTTCCTCCTTCATGCCTGGCATGCTCAGTGGGCCACAGCTGTTCTCTCTGACAGCAACAACTGTTCTAAGGTGCCAGGGACACCTCTGAGAATAAGACATCTGCATCTCGCCCTCCCTCCCCAGTCAGACAAAGATCTCGTGTCGTGTCCCCCAGCTGGCTGGTGAGACATCAGGGCCCAGCCTTCCAGATGGCTTTAGTGCTTTCTCCCTCATGCCTCTGCTCTGGGTGTTTTCCCATCATCTCTGGCCAGCATCCCAAGGAACAGGGACAGCTCCACCCATCTGAGGCTCAGTCAGCCATGGCCTGGCACTAGGAGAGGTGCCACCAGGCCAAGGGCAGTTAATCGTGTCATTAGTTAGCAGTCACAATGGGTGACAAGGCCCAGGGGTGACCTCGCAGATGGCAGCCTGTTCTGGGCTGGATGATAAATGGGGAACATCGCAAAGTCTGCGAAGGGTGATGCCCAGGCTGGTTTCTAAAGCTCTGCTTCCCACACCTGCAGTCCAGTTGAGACAGCGTCCAGTTCAAGCCTTCCTTAGGACAAAGGACGCTGACCAGCTGACCAGAATGTGGGTGGCACCCTGGGCGGGCTTACCCAACCAGATGCTTTGGGAATAAGGAGCCCAGCATTTATTAAGCCCCACCAAACGCACCTAAGACATAATAAAGAATACAGTATGCAGCTATAGGGTATGACATTGCTGCCTTTGTAGGAGGGGCTACTAGCAATAGGATA
This sequence comes from Apodemus sylvaticus, assembly GCF_947179515.1. NCBI lineage: Eukaryota > Metazoa > Chordata > Mammalia > Rodentia > Muridae > Apodemus > Apodemus sylvaticus. The sequence continues at coordinate 51,421,614 of NC_067491.1, read as the reverse complement.
GGTTCATCAGCTTTCACAAGGCCTCACAGCCCTCCGTGAGGAGCTAGAGGCAGTCAGAGGTTTCAGGGGAAAAAGAATGGGCAGTGATATTCCCTCATGGCCCTTCGATTTTGTTAAGCAAACTAGAACCCCCCCCCCAAACTTATGCAGGCAACTGTAATAGAAAGCAAGAGATTGGGGGTGGAGAGAGATAGACAGAGATAGAGACAGATAGACAGACAGAAAGAGAATTAGGAAGGAAAGAGAATTTGGTAGGGGGGAAAGGGATGACAGGATGAGATAACTTTGATCAAAGAACATTTCATGTATATGTATGAGTATGTGTATGTTGTGTGTATGTGTGTGTGTATGTGTGTGTGTATGTGTGTGTATGTGTATGTGTGTGTAAGTGTATGTGTGTGCGTATATGTGTATATGTGTAAGTGTATATCTATGTGTATGTGTGTATATGTGTACATATATGTGTATATGTATATTTGGTAGGGGGGGAAGGGATAAGAGCTGATGAGGTAACTTTGATCAAAGAACTTTGATCAAAGTATGTAAGTGTATATCTATGTGCATGTGTGTGTATGTGTGTGCATGTGTGTGTATGTGTGTATGTGTGTGTAATGTATGTGTATGTATGTGTATGTATGTGTATGTATATGTGTATATGTGTATCTATGTATGTGCATGTGTGTGTATGTGTATATGTATGTGTATATATAAGATTGTAAAAGGATAAATAAGCAAAAAAAAAGAAATGAAAAGAAGGGAAAAAGAAAAAAAGGATGAGTCTAGGGCAGTGGTAAAACTGCGTGCTGCACAATCACAAGGGTCCAAGTTTGATTTTTTTTGTTTGTTTTTTTTTTTCCGAGATAGGGTTTCTCTGTGTAGCCCTGGCTGTCCTGGAACTCACTCTGTAGACCAGGCTGGCCTCGAACTCAGAAATCCGCCTGCCTCTGCCTCCCAGAGTGCTGGTATTACAGGCGTGCGCCACCACTGCCCGGCTCAAGGGTCCAAGTTTGAATCTCCAGCACCGACTTCAGAAGTGTGGAGCACGGCTGTGCACATGCCCGCCATCCCAGGGTGATATGAAAACAGGCCTTTGTTTTACACTCTCGAGCACACTGTGTGTGGCATTCTGCGGACTGCTGTCATGTCCATATTCTCACCGGTATTCCTAGTGAGCACTGTATGCACACAGTAGGCCTGCCTTAGCCTGCTGAGTTTCTGCTTCTGGAAGCTTCTGGAAGCTTCTGAGATCCCACCCCTGCCTGTCCCCTTCTTGTCCTTGGCACGTGACCAGGATACTTGATCGTTGCTCAGTGGGCTTGGGCACGGGAGGGCTGCTGGGGCTTGCCCACTGTGGCTCTGCTGCAGGCTCAGTGAGAGACCCTGCCTCAAGGGGGAAGGGAGGGGGCTAGAGCAGGATGGCCAACCCAGGGTCCTCCTCCAGCCTCCTCCACTTGGATGTTTGATGTCCTATCATTTGTTTTCAAGGTCACTCTCAAAGGCTCGCCTCTGCAGCCTGAAAACACCCCACCGTGTGTCTGGCTCACTGAGGCTCCTGCCTGGTTTGTCTCTCCTAGTCAGAAGCCAGCCGGAGCCCCTTTAAACTACACAAGAGGTCACTGGCCAACTTCCCACCCTCCCCAGCACAAAGGAGAGGTGTGTCCACCCCTGCCAGGCCCGGAGTAATGGAAAATAAACATCCAGATGCCTGGCCCCGCTTCCACCTGCGCTCTGGCCAAGGCATGCTGGGTCTTCAGATCTACTCTGCACGCTGTCTGATGCTCGGACAGTGTCAGCCAGGTTCTCTGCCCAGAGGTGTGAGGAATGCACTCCCCAACTTTAGTTTTGCCGACCTCAGCATATGTTGGTAGGTCCTGTGTGCTCGGGTCCAGCCCGGGGATGGGTCTGGTGTCCCCAGCTGATGAAAAGGCTTAGACAGCCAAGGATGTGTCAAGTGAAGGCAACCACAGAGGCTGACTACAGCCTTCTTCTTAGTCCTACATATGGGGAGAGGGCAGGTCACAGCTGGAAGGAGCAATTGGGAGACACATCTGGAGCCTCTGGAGCTAGCCAAGTCTCTGTTTTTCTGTTTACCAGAGGGCAGCCAAGCAGCTTCCAGAAGAGAAGCCTTGAGGGGAAACAGCTTTCACAAACAGGAGAGGGCCACCTTTGATGCTAAAGCTCCTGCTCTTCCAGACCTCTCTGACACAGACAAATGAACCTCGCTCACTCCAAGGCGGGGACCAGTGTTCCTCTGCAGCCCTCAGAGCATGAGAATAAAGTTGGGTCTTGGTGTCTGTGTCTGTGTGCATACGCACGTGCGCAAAGCATGTGTGAGGTACAAGTGTGCACCAAAATGGAGGAGTACCACGGCCTGCAGGATTTTTTTGGGCGGGTCTTGACCTAGCCTCTGCTTGGAGTCAATAGGTAACATTCAACCCCCCGGAGCAACGATCAAGTATCCTGGTCATGTGCCAAGGACAAGAAGGGGACAGGCAAGGGTGGGATCTCAGAAGCTTCCAGAAGCTTCCAGAAGCGGAAACTCAGCAGGCTAAGGCAGGCCTGCTGTGTGCATAGACTGCTCACTAGGAATACCGGCGAGAATATGGACGTGACAGCAGTCCTCAGAATGCCACATACAGTGTGCACGAGGAGTGTAAAACAAAGGCCTGTTTCCATATCACCCAGCCTAGGAAAGAGCACTTTGTTTTAAGGACCTGGCTTTTGCCAGCCTCAGAACTCCTATAAAAGCAGATACTACAGATGCAGCTTGTTCCAGAGCCCTCAGGCCAGAGGTGCTCCAGAATGAAGGAGCTGGGGAGTCCTAACATGACACAGAGGAGCTGCTAATTTACTGTTTAACTTGTATGTGCCGGTGTGATGTGTATATGTGTGAGAGCGCATGCATGCATGCATGCATGCATGTACACTTGTATATGTGTATGTATGCATGCATACACATACATGCACAAATGTATGCAGATGTGCATATGTCTACATGGGTGTGGAGGCCAGGGGTTGGGATGTGGTTTCTTAGCTGCCACCCACTGTGTATCTTATGAGACAGGGTCGCTCACTGGCCTGGATCTTGCCAAGTAAGCAAGGCTCTCTGGTCATTGAGCTCTGGAATGCACCTGCTGTGGGATCCTCAATGCTGGGATTGCAAGGGAACGCCATCTAGCTGACTTTTGCATTGTGATACTTTTGCAGAGGATCCAGGATGAAGCCACTGGAGGTCTTCACCACCACTCTAAGCGACAGCCTTAACAGGATGAGGGATTGTGTGTGTGTGTGTGTGTGTGTGTGTGTGTGTGTGTGTGTGAGAGAGAGAGAGAGAGAGAGAGAGGGGGGGGGGGAGGGAGAGACGCTCGTGTTTTGATTAGGATAAGCTGCTGAATGAATTTGTGCTGACTATATGGGGGAAAAACTCCTGTGGTTTCCAGAGCTTTCTGGGGTTTGTGTTTGCACACAAAAGAGCAAGAAGACTTGCTCCGCAGAGCAGAGCGGGATGCGGACACAGAAAGTGGGTTGGCAGCAGGATCAGTTTTCACACATGAGGCAGGCTAGCTCTGGAACCAGCCCTCTGTCCTCCAGCCCTGAAAGGGTGTGTGCGTGTGTGCATGTGCATGTGCGTGTGCGTGTGCGTGTGCGTGTGTGTGTGTGTGTGTGTGTGTGTGTGTGTGTATCTGTGTCTATGTGTGCCTGTGTGCATATCTTCCTTTTCACAGAACCCTGTTTTTAGCCAAGGATCCAAGTCATACAGTTTAAAGCAAGCCAGGCCGTTGGCTTCTCTTTGCTTTGTGGATGAAGTTCCAGAAACCTTGAATACCCTCAACTTCTCCTATTATTGGGCCTGCTCCTATTTTTCTTTCAAAGACTCTTTCTCGGGTGCGGTGTATGCTGATCCTGATATCCCTCTTGGCCCCTTGTTCAGTGTGTTAGGAAGAGCTTCCAGTGAGCATTAACCAGGGCGCTACCTGTCCTTTGGTTTCTGGGAAATTATGTATCACCCTCAATTAGGATGAAGGGACGTTCACAATGTGGGGACAGAACCATTCCCAGGAAAAGGCAGAGCTGTGGGATATTATGGTCTGGATGTGACGTGACCCACGTGGGAGCACTTGACTCATGCTGGCGCTGAGCAGCTTTGGAATCTGATGTCTTTACGTCAATCTCCAGCTCAGACTGACTGGCTGTGACTCTGGCTCGATGTGTGTCTCGATGTCTCACATGTAAAATCACCATCTGTCTTTTAGGAGCACTACAAGGCGAAATGAGATCAGGTACATGGAGCGCTGAGCAGGATGACTGTACCTTTATAGCTATTACCATGACCACCAATACCAGGGATACAGTGTTCACAGCACAGACATGAGGACCTGAGCTCCATCCCCAGGATGCTCATGACAAAGTGGGTCTGGTGGCACATGTTGTCATTTCAGCCCTGGAGGGGTGGAGAAAAGCACATCCCGGGGGCCTGCTGGCGGGCTAGCCTAGACTTCTTGCTGGGTTCCAGGCTAGTGACAGTTCCTGTTTCCAAAACTAAGGTGGACAGCTCCTGGGGGACAATAGTTGAGTTGTCCTCTGGCCTCCACACTCATGCCCACAAACCCAATTCACAAACATAACTGTACTTGCATATACGTTAACATACACATACACACACAGAGTCACACACACACACACACACACACACACACTCATGACTTTAAACTTTCTGCAGGTAAGAAAGTGCAAAAGAAGGAGGTTTCTCAGATCTGCGAGTCTTGCCTATCTTCCCTGCGGTGGATATTGCTAAATGAGGGCTGGTTAATATCCCTCAGAGGTGGCACCCCAAGCAAGACAGGCATCCCCATTTAAGGCCTTTGTTTCTGGAACACCCTCTTCTTTGTCTGTGGCCACTATGTAGCCAGAAGGTGCTTCCAGAAAAGCCCTAGCCCATTTCCTTAGGTACTCTGAGATACTTGACTTCTTCTTTTGAAGAAATCCTGCTGCGAACAGACAATTGATCACACCCAGGGTCCCCAACCTCAGGCCTGGCTTCTTTGAAGTCTCTAAAGCCTCCAGGATGGATGTGGATGCCAAGTCTGCCTTCCTGATCCTAAGCCTATCCACACACACACACACCCACACACATTCCCAAATTCCTTGTCCCCACCCGAGACTGTCTTCTTTTTCAGTGCAGGAAGTATCAGCAGTCACCCGAGTCAGGGGTTTAGATGACAAGAGCAGGGGACTGTAACACATTCTAAAAACCTGGGTGGTTTGACAAAACAGAAACATATATTCCCTGCCAGTCTGATGGCCAGACATTGACGGTCACAAAGCCAGAATATCTGGCTTCCTTTGGAGGCTCCACAGGAAGGAGTCTATGCTGTCCCCTCTCTGGTACTGATTTTGGGAGATGTTATTCAGCCTTAGGTTGAGGGGGGGGCAAGGATAGCAATAAACAGTACCTCCCCGCTGCTAAGTCCCTAATGTAGAACAGAGAAAAAGAGAGTGAATCACACAGACCAACCCTGGGACCCTTGTGGAGTGTGTGTGTGTGTGTGTGTGTGTGTGTGTGTGTGTGTGTCAGAGTCTACAAGCAGCACTTCCAGTCAGCAGCTCAGAAGGATGACAGTAGCCTCAGATCGAGTGTGGGTGTCCTCTTCCTGGAATGAGGAACAACTCAGAGGAGAGGTTACCGTTTTGCATACACAGCTGCTGCTGAGACAGCTAGACCCAGAACCCAGGCCTTCCTCAGTTCCAGGACTTTTCTGCTCCTCTTTTCTACACTTTGCACACTAAGTGCCCCCCTTAGGTGTGAGTGGAAAGGCTGTTCCCTTCATGGTGCTACAGGGAGACTGTGGGGTCTTCTGGTTAAAGGACTGATTGCTACCAGGTCCCTTCCTCTTCTTTGTATTCCTGTCATAGATGAGCAGATCTCTGCCACTTGCCTTGTCACAGACCCCAAATCAACGGGGCCAATCAACCACAGACCAAACCCTCCAAACCAAACCTTTTCTCTCTAAGATGACTACTATAGATCACTGTCTCTCCTCTCCACCAGACCAGGGTTGAGGGGGATGGGCAGGGTACAGCTTCAATATCAAGGAGGAGGAGAAAGAGAAGGAGGCAGCAGAGTTGTCTGGCCCCGTGTGAATTTCAACGCGCCATCCACTTAATTCTCCACAAGCTATTGTCCTAATTTTCAGCCCGAGAAAGTTCCAAAAGGTTAAGCGAGCTGTCTGAGATCACAAAGCTCCTGAGGACAGAGAAGATGTCTGCTCTCACTTCCTCCCTTCTCCTCTCTCCTGCTGCCAAAATCTTGGTCCTCACTTCAGGGCACTGACTACCCCTCCGGCTGGCAATACCTGAGCCACTGGCCCTGGAGTCCGCTCAGCTGAGGGGCATGGCAGGAAGCTTGGCTGGATCTCCAGGGCCCCGACGACACTGCTGCTTTTGACAGAGTTCAAGGACTCATGTCATTACCGTGCCCAACAGGAGTCCGTCTCTGTCTGCTGGGAGCCAGGATGGCTATGCCCGTGGAATCGTTCCTATTCTAACAAGATTGGATGTAGAGAATCTGCACCCAGAGACCCCCATCCATTAGTTGATTAAAAGCCATAGATCAACCTGCCTGAGACTTGCCAGCGCCATTAAGAATAAGAGGTGTCAGGAAATCTTCCCATGTAACCGATGTCTTCGAAATTGCCATGGTGACAGTTAATAAAACTTCCGGAGTCTATCTTTCAGCCAGCCGGCTCTGCTGCCAGGCAATAGAATTTAGGAGAGCCTCTGAAGCAGTCTGTATTGAAATGAGCAGAGAGTGCTGTACCTCAAAGTTCTGCGCACCTCGGATTAAAAACAACCATGGCTCCCATCAACGAAGAGGTGGTCAAGGATTGGGGAGAGATTAGATTAACAAGTGGCCACACATGGTCCTAGAGACGGACCGCTCAGCTTCAAACCCAGGTTCTGTTTCCTCCGAGCTGTTAGACTTTGAGGAAGTTACATAACCTTCCTGGGAATTAGTTTCTTCATCTATAAAATGGGGCTTAGTGGTTATTAAGTGTTCTAGTAGATGGTTGTTAGGACTAGACATGTCAGTATAGAAAAGGCTCAGAGAGGACTCTTGTACAGACAGATACACAATCATCGAGTTAATAAAGATGGTTTGCGCACCCGGCCTTCTATTCCTTCTATTCTGGTAGTATTATCCTTCCATGCTGATTCTGAGCTGAACCTTGTGGTTTCTTTGGCCAAGAGGATGTAGGTCATATGTTGAGCTTTAAAACAAATGACCACGAAAGCCAGACGGTTGGGGTCATCTTTCTGCACACTGTGTAAAGGTTGTTTTTTTGTATTATTCAAATATCGATTTCTGCACTGCAAAGAGCTGAGTGCCATCTGGACCTTGTCCAGATGTTCTTATGGCACATCACCTGCCTTCACATTGGGTGAGCACTCTTCTCCATCTCCTTCTGATTGGCTTAATAAAGGGCTGATGGGCTATAGCCGAGGCAGGAGAGGAAAGGCAGAGCTTCTGGGGAAGAGATAGACACTCTGGGGAAGAATTGAGAGGCAGGAGATTCGCCAGCCAGATGCAGAGGAAGACAGATGCATGGGGACCGGGCAAGACGCAGCACCCGTGGCAAGCATGGGTTAGAATAAACAGGTTAATTAAGTTATAAGAGTTAGTTGGGAGGTAATAAGCTAAGACCTAATCTTTCATAAATAAATACATAAATAAGTCCCTGTGTTATTATTCTAAAGTTGGTGGGTCAGAGAGAGTCCAGCAAGACCAGACCTCAGGAAAACCTGGTTAACTTCTCGCCATTCCTGGAACCCTGTGTAAACAAATGTGGGTTGGTCAGCTATAGGAAGGAGATGGGAGCAGAACCTGACTGTCCCCTGTCAGCATAGCTCTGTCTGCAGCAGGCTGATCTTCATGGGATGACTCCACCCAGAAAACACAGCTGATTCTGACCCATGGCTGACCTAGAAGACATTTACTGAAAGGCAGCTAGGACCATCAGAGCCATCCAGCTATCTCCAGCCTCAAAAAAAAAAAAAATCAATAAGTGCTTATTGCTTATGTCCATTAGAGTCTAAAGGTGGCTTGTCCCATGGCAGTACTTCACTAACTCAAGATGGACTGGATCCTGAAAACTATCATAAGTGTGGAGGAGACATCAGGGAATGAGAAGGTATCTATAACTTTGGGGTCTGAAAGCCTATATGGAAACAACACTAAACACAATCCCATTAGGTTGGCACCATAGCTCCATCAGTAGACTGTCTTACAAGTTCAGGAACCTGAGTTTGATCCCTACACACACATTAATAAAAGGGCGGACATGGTGGTATCACTTGTAATCCCAACCTGGGGAAAGAAGAAACAGGTGAACCCCTGGGATTCCTTGGCCAGCCAGCCTAACTTAATGGGTAAGTTCTAGGCCACCAAGAGACCCTGTCTCAAAAACAACAGCAACGAAAAAAAAATTTACCAACAACCCCCCCCAAATGAACAAAAAACCCCCAACCGAAGATAATAAAAATAGCAGTAAATGAACAGCTCTTGAAAACTGATGGAGGAGAGCATCCTCTGGCTGTACCCACGGCAGCCCCTCCCTCTTCCTTGTGCTCTGTCCCAAGTACTGGTCTCATAGCTACCAAGTGTCCTTGGATGGGGACCTGACTGTGCTAAGCCTCAGTTTCTTGGTCTATGGAATGGGGATAAAGAAGGCTACTTCACCAGCACAGTGGTCATGCACATCAAGTGCTCAGAACCCAGCATCCCACACACACCAGGGCCTGAGTGATTAGCAGCTGTTGGTCAATGTTATTTTTATAATCCAGACTAACCTGATTAACAGTGGTACAGATATGAGTGGAAAACCAGTGGGGAGTGAAAATGTGATCCCTCCCTAAGTTAGGGTCCTGGGGTTCACTGGCTTTGAGGGTTCAGGTTGAAGTGCAGAGAGCAAAGAAAAGTTATATGAGGAGCTGCCCTGATTGCTAAAGACCTGTCACCAGGGATGGATTACAGTGGGAGCGACTCGTGTGATCCTCCAGGTGGTTTCCACCTGTCCCTACTGGGCATGGGACAGCTGGAATCCTTCTTGCTTTTGTAGAAAATTCCACACCAGCCTTTGTCTCAGAAACAGATGAATCTCTGTTTGCCCTCAAGAGGACAAAATCCTACATAGGAGCAAAGCCAGCTTGGTGGGCTGTAAGCATAGCCCAGCAACACCCCGTGCAGCCCTAAATGGTCTGCCACAGTCATTCTGCATTCCGAGACACATTTAATAAGGGCCTCTCTGCATCCCCGTTTTGTGTGGGACCTTGTAAGTGAGGTAAACAGAGTACCTTACTGGGGGTCCAGGCAGCTGCGAATCCTGTAGGTCGGATAAGCTTACACAGGGACCAAAGTTGAATCCTTCATAAGACATGTGGGCATGAGTATATACCCCTTCAAGAAGCACTTACTGAGTGCCTACTGTGTCCCTGGCATGTGGCTGGATCCTAAGGGCGTATATGAGTAACCAAGGCCTTTTTCCTTGAGAAGTCTGGGAATGAGCCCATGATCTCTCCCTAAACATGGAGCCTGGAGAAGTGGTCATGTCTTATACGGCTGCGTCATGGGCTCAGTGTGGGGTTTTCCTGGACATTTCAATTACTTCTGTTCTCATGTCTTCTAATTTCTCAAAACCAAGCAAACAAAAGCAATACCAACCAAGGTTCCTTGATTTCTTTCTCAGATAAAAAGAACAGCCCAGTAAGCACAGGGTAGAAGGGGGAGGCTACACTCAAGTTCTGTGCTCCAATCTCTAGACCAGCGATTCTCAACCTGTGGGTCACAACCCTTCTGGGGGTCAAAGACCCTGTCACAGGGGGTCACTTAAGACCACCCCAAATCACAGATATTTACATTACAATTCAAAACAGTAGCAAAATTACAGTTACAAAATAGCAACAAAAATAATTTTATGGTTGGGGGTCAGCACAGCTCTAGACTCAAGCTCTGTGCTCCAAGTTCTGCTGTCTCGCTGTGCAACCTGGGACAAAGTATTTAATCACTCTGGGCTTGATTTCCTCATTCAAAAAGGATGGCTTGCAATTGCAACTCTTAAGTGATTGCCAGGAAATGTCAATGATTGAATTTACATTGGAAAACACCTTTAAAACCAGAGCTTTGTATATTTTGTTTGCTTACATC